>NW_012102532.1:336756-363728 GCF_000951045.1 Mandrillus leucophaeus | reverse complement strand
ATGGTCTCAATCTCCTGACCTTGTGATCTGCCCGCCTTGGCCTCCCAAAGTGCTGGGATTACAGGCATGAGCCACCGCGTCCGGCCTAATATTCTATTTTAAAAGTTATTGTGATATCTTGGCTGGGTACAGTGGCTCACGCCTGTAATACCAGCACTTTGGGAGGCCAAGGTGGGCAGATCTCCTGAAATCAGGAGGTCAAGACCAGCCTGACCAACATGGTGAAACCCCATCTTTACTAAAAATAATTAGCTGGGTGTGGTGGCACACGTCTGCAGTCCCCGCTACTCGGGAGGCTGAGGCTGGGGCTGGATAATTGCTTGAACCTGGGAGGTGGAGGTTGCAGTGAGTCGAGATCGCACCACTGCATTCCAGCCTGGGTGACAAGAGTGAAACTTCGTCTCAAAAAAAGAAAAAAAGAAAAGAAAGAAGGTATTATTGTATCTTTTGCTGAAAGGTACTTCATGCCTTTCTTAGATGCCGGAGAAAGGAGGCGATACTCTCTTTGGGGGCAGTCTGGCAAGGGGGCAGAAGCGGGCGGGGGTCAGGGAAGACTCAGGGAGCCAAGGCCATCCCAGCGAGGACCATGTTCCGTCTGGCGCTTTCCCTCACGGGGAGAGAGGACATGACCCCAAGGAACCTGGTTGGCCCTTGTTGGTTTCTAGGGGCTGATTAGCAGGAGACCTCCTTCTGGCTGCCCATTTTCAGAGGCTCTTCAGGAAATAATTCCCATGCCGGTAGCCTCTAGTGAACTCCTTTCTTAGGGAGAAGAACAGCAGGTGCGTGAGGAGACATGCTCTGAGGACTAGCAGCGCCAGCACTGCTGCCCATGTGCCCTGAACCTTAATGGCTAAGAGTTGACTCTGAAGAAACCCAGGGAAACGTCAGATACTCCACTCAGGAGGTGACAGGCTTTGATCAGAACGGCGGCCTCTCTGTCTCTCCATTCCCTAGTGGTAAAATGGAAATACTAAGGGCACGAGGACAAAGTGAGCTGACAAATGCACAGACTGCGGCAGTGTCTGGGCAGAGCATGGGCTGAATCAATGTGAATTCCTCAGTCCCCCTCCTGGGATGATGTCCCGCCACTCACCATGACCACGGCAATGCCGATGCCCACTGCGCCGATGATGTGGAATTTATTGTCGAAGACCTCTTTGATGGCATCAGGACAGGACTTGTGGAGACAAACCAAGACCTGGGTCACACACAATCCTTGCTCCCCGGGCACCTCCTTCCTCCCACGGCACCCGCCTCACCCGGGAGAACTGGTGGGCAGAGGGTGGGCTGGGGACAGGGGTGTTCGGGGATAAGAGAAGTTCTGGCTGGTGGATGGAAAGGGGAACAAAGGGATGGCTATGCTAATGGGATGCTAAGCATTTGGGCAGGACATCAGGGAAGGAGGAGGGACAGGCCCTGCTTGGGGGCCTATTTCTGATACGGTTGTAAGGTCACTTTTTACTATTCTGGAGCTGGACATTAACTCTGGCTTACAGACAGGAGCCACTGACAAAGTCAGAGCGGGAGTCCAAGACTCAGAAGCACGCCTGCCCTCGACAGCTTCCAGGCTGGCAGCAGTGGGCGGTGCCAGAGCACTTGTCGTTTCCCTGGTCTGGCCTTTGTTTTATTGCCCTTCAGTAAACAGAGGGCCCAAAGTAGGGGAGAAAGAGATGGGTGCCCTGGGACCCTTTCACAGGCAGACCGGGTCTTTCTGAAGCAGCACTTGGCTGCTGTCACTTTTATGCTTGCAGGGTTTCCCCACAGTAATGGTGCAGGGGCACCAGGATCTTGCTCTGAGTTTACCTTTATGGTGAAGGTTTCGAGGACATCCTTCTTGGGGCAGATGTCTGAGATAAACTGTTCCACGCCCCCAGCCAAACCACAGCAGTCCAACTACAGCGAGAAGGCAGGGATGGGGATGAGAGAAACACATTTTAAAAAGATGATTAGAATGTTTGCACTGGTCTGGTACAGTCAGCACCGCTGTGTGCAGACACAGTCTGGAGTGAGCGCAGGAGGGTGTCTCTGCCAAGGCGACATACCGCATAGTGGATGGCTTTCAGCGTTTCCCGCTGGGGCTCATCCTTGGTTTTCAGCTTGTTGTAGGTGTCCTTGTAAAACTCCTGAACTTCCTTAATCACCTACAATGGGCAGAAAAGAGAGGGGCAGAGGCGGCATTTTCACACCTTTCTCCACGAACAAATGTTACGTGTTCCATCTTGTTCTCTCTCTTTAAGCCCTCGGCCATGTGCTTGGACATCACTGGGCAGATGGCAGCTGCTAGCACTGCCTTCTCTCCGGGGCCTTTGGGCACTTCCCATCTCCTCCCATCTCCTCCCACATCCTCCAGAAACCCACTCTGGCCGTTTCTCCCTGTCTCTTATACTTTGGTCAGTTCTTCAGCTCTGCTTCGCTCCTAAATTGAATCTCTAGGCTCTAAAGGATAATAATATTTTAAAAACTACTACTCCTGACTTGACTATTTCCTCAGGCTTCCATCTTCTTTTTCTCTTCACTTAGGTATGAGTTTTGGCAAATTACTAAACCTCTCTGTACGGAGTTTCCACATTTGTCCCTATAGCTCATAGGTTATTGTGAGAATTTAAATGAGATATTGCACATTAAGCCCTTTGCCACTATGTCCAGTACAGAGTAAATCTGGAGGACGTGTCAGCTATTGTATTATAATATAGGGGATATATTATTATGTGCCTGCATCTGGTACATCCCAATTTAATGCATCTCTGTCCCTTTGATGCTCACCCACATCCAGTTAACAGACCAACAGCCAGCATTTTTCCTTCAGCATCTTTCTGACATTTTTCACAATGATCCCTTCCTATTTCTATGGCTGTAGCTGTTATTGCTTGGATACTTTTTTTTTTTTTTTGAGACGGAGTCTCGTTCTGTTGCCCAGGCTGGAGTGCAGTGGCCGGATCTCAGCTCACTGCAAGCTCCGCCTCCCAGGTTTACGCCATTCTCCTGCCTCAGCCTCCTGAGTAGCTGGGACTACAGGCGCCGCCACCTCACCCGGCTAGTTTTTTGTATTTTTTTAGTAGAGACGGGGTTTCCCCGTGTTAGCCAGAATGGTCTCGATCTCCTGACCTCGTGATCCACCCGTCTCGGCCTCCCAAAGTGCTGGGATTACAGGCTTGAGCCACCGGGCCCGGCCTACTTTTTTTTTTAAACAGAGTTCCCTTGGCTGGTCTAAAAGTAGTGAGTTATCTCAATGGATTGCTCACGTCAGTTACAGATGGAAGTCCTTGTTCCATTTTTCCCTGCTTCCCACTACCGTACTTGACTAGTCTCAAGAACAAAACAAAACAATAGGGTTCCTGCCTCCAGCATCTCTCTTCCTTCCCCCTTCCTGCTGAACATGACAAGGTAGCCCTTCCAAAAACACTACTCTGATATGGCCCATCCTGGTCCAAAACTCTGCAGGGCTCCCCACGTAAGCCCAAGCCCAGCCATGCTCAACCCCTTTGACTGGAAGTCCCCTGCCTCCACTAACTTTCCTCCTGAACACATCTCTCATTCAAGGCTTCACGGCTCCCTTGTCTTTGAAGCCAAAAGAGATTCCCTTCCCCACCCCACCTTTTCAAATCCCATAGTACTTTGGATATAAATCACCTCTATGACCCTTGTCGATTCCATGTCTTTTTCCCATACTAGATGGCCAAGTCTCCGGAAGTGGGGCCCATAGTTCAAACATCTGTGGACCTTGCACAGGCTTGGGGGCAGCACTTGGCTCATGGGGGCAGCACTTGAACATGTTATTTATAGATCAGAGGAGGAAGCAAGGGTGTCCAGCCCACAGAAAGCCTGTATTTTCTGAGTAATCTTTCTAAAAGTTGGGGGAGAGGGCTGCTGAGGTGTGAGACGGACAGACACACACACACGCACAGGCCCAACGGGTAGTTCCTGAACATCTACTATAAGCCAACACCATGACTGACACAATCTCGCACAGGACAGTAAGCGTGCTGACATTCCCTGCCCCGAGGAGGGCACGTTCGCTGGCACACAGGCACGCGATGAGATAAGGGGCCTGGTCAACAGCTGAAAGCGGAACAAAGTGCCCAGCCAGGACTTGCCCCCTGCTTCACTGTCCCCCATCCCCCAACGCCCAAACCCAAGAGATCTCATGGGAAAAACCTACCTCATCCTTGTGGGAATATCCCCAGATGGCCGCAGCTATTTCAATGGCGAATATCACCAGGAGGAAGCCAAAGAACTGGAAGGCAGCGAGGGGACGGGGTGAGAACAGTCCCAGCCAACCAGCCAGGAAAATCGAAGGGTATTTTGGGACAAGGAAGGACAACTCCCTGGGGAACAGGCATCTGGTGGCACAAATGAATAGCCTAGAAGGGGCAGGGAAGAAGTTCACAGAACAGGCAGTTAACCAAGCCCAGGACAGAGGCCACAGTGAGGCAAGGTGCCCGGACATGAGGAAAGAGCTGAGCACAGCCGAGCCCAGAACTAGCATTTATAAGGCGTTAGTTAAGAGTCAGTGAGCAGGAAACTACCATTGCTCACAAAAGACGCAGAGATCTGGGGAAGTAAAGGGAGTGAATCCACTCCATAGAGTTGGAAAGGATCAAAACAGATTTTGAAACAAGAAGAAGGCAAAGGTACCTGTGGATTCAGGGAAAAAAAGCAAATGTGGTCCTCGAGAAAAGGGGGAAACAAAGTCCTTTTAGTTGCCTAGGGGAAGCGATAAGACAGGCTCCAGAAAGGAAGAGGGGCTATGCCTCACACTGGGGAGGGGCCCAGGCTGAGGACAGCTCATGCCCTTTGGGTACCTTCTCGACCCCATCCCCCTCCATCTGTTCTGTGGGTCTGGGTCTGGGCCTGCTGAGGTTTTGGCGGTGGGAGTCAGGGTGGCCGCGGGGATGCCGAGGGGAGACTCACCAGTCCCAGCATGCACTGGGACTCCTGCACAGCCCCACAGCAGCCCAGGAAGCCCACCAGCATCATGAGGGCGCCGGCTCCGATCAGAATATAGACTCCTACGGGAGGACAGAGGAAGCACACACGTGTGGAGACATCAGTTCAGAGGCTCAGGCATCTTCGGCAATTTGTTTCCCTCTGCTTAACTCCTGCCTCCCCGACTCCTTATTCCCCTCCTCTCGGGGAAGAAGTTCCCTTTCCTTAAACTACAGCCTCCTCTTTCACCTCTGCCTCTAGGTCTCCTTCCCACCAACCTCTCTTCCACGACTCTACTTCATCAAGCCTACGCGCCTACCTTACCCTCAGCCCTTCTGGAAGGTGCCCATTAGCCCTCAATCCAGGACAGAGAATATCCATGGGCATCCCCACATTGGGAATGCAAGCTGCTCCAGTCTCTCAGCTCTTTCCAGCAAGATGAGTCCACTCAAGCTAGTTAGCATACACCCTCCACACTTTGGCTAACTTCTGGGACCCTGCCTTACAGAGGATGCTGTCAGAACAGATTTCTAGCAGGAAGGGGCCGTGCACACCTAGGCACCCCCCTACCCTACCCAGGGGTGGGGGGAACCAACTCTGCCTGTTTCCAGAAGGCGGGCCTCCCTGCCCTGTTGCTGGGTGGTGGTGAGGCACACACAGTTAGGAACGCCCCAAGGCACCTCTTGGCAAAGGTCCAATACCTGACTCTAGTGCAAAGGACACAGATCTGGGTGTCAGAAGACCCTTTTTTGGCCCTAACAGTGATGCTGATTGCTGTGTGACCTGGGGTAAGACATTTTCCCTCTCTGGGCCTCAATTTCCTTACGAGTAAAATTAAAGAGGTATGTTGCTGGAAATTTCAAAAGATCTCTATTATTTTATTCCAGTTATTCCAGGTTCAGGGTGAAGAGGCTCCTCCTTGCTAAGGAGAGGATGAGTGACACCATCACTAAGCCCTTGATTTGAGTGGCTGATGGGAAGGAGGTGAGAGAAGGGCAGCGACTTCTATAACTTTTGCCCAAACCCAGAACAATGCAAACCCCTGGGACAGAAATACAGTGGAGCAGCACTGGCCCCATTCGCTCCACAGCCCACCAAAGGCATGAATGCCCAGAGGGGCCACCCCGCAGTTCTATTCTTGGGAAGCCACAGCTGTCCTGCAGGGACTACTCCCTTAATCAGCACCCCAGCCCTACATGGGCCCCCTGGGAAAACCAGCAGAGAAGTCTCTGCCGCCCTGTCTTGCAGGCATGTTCTGTTTAGCCTTGGGAGAGGCTACTCTCACGTGTCGAGAGCACCAGCTCTGTGACTCTGGGGAAGCCACTTCACCTCTCTGTGCAATAGTTTTTTAATCTGTAAAACAGGAGTAGCAATAATGCCCACTTCCAGGATTGCCGTGAGGATTAAGTGATATAATCCACATGTGCACAACAAATGCTAGCTGTTGTTAATTATAACATGAGTAATAGTCATTAATAACCACCATGGTGAATGTTAACCTGCTGCTGTCTCCCTACGGTCCTGTCATTGGGACCAGAGACATCCTTGAAGTAGGGGCTGAAAACGCACGCGCGAGAGAAAGTCCGTGATGTTTCCCCACGATGCACAGCAGGACACTCGATGAGACCCCTCGGCAGGTGACACACTGACTTCACTGTCCCACATCTGCACCCGAGCAGGGCTGAAGCTTTGCAGGCAACAAACCACGTAGTCTGCCCACAGCTGAGGCTCACGGGCAGCACAGAGCAGAATGCACACAGAGAGCGTTTGTTCCTCCCCCTTCTCCCCCACATCCGTCGTGAGGTCAAGTCACGTGGGGTTACTGGCAAACCCCACGGTGCAAGAATATGGGTATTGTTCTTGTGCATGCCTGGCCCAGACTGGGCACGGGGACAAATGTAGCTTGTCCTCAAGTCAGGTCGCATCTTCCTGGGCAGTCAAACGCTGTGAGGCCACAGGCTGGGCTTGGGGAGGCCGTGCAGCCCCACGCATGGGGCACTGGGTAAGAAGGCAGCCTCCTTTGGTTCTCTCACATGGGGACAGAGAAAAGGCCCCAGTTTCTCCCCATCTCATGGGGGCAAGTCAAGGAAGGGTGAGGTCACTCCTTTGAGCTCCATAGCAGGGGCTGAATAAACAGGAGGTATTAAGAGATCAAAAGGATTTACAAGCACATGAAATACAGTAGAGTGGGAACCAACAGGCAGACATGTTTTCTCTAAGTCCAGATCCCAGTGCATGAACCTGGTGGTCCTGGCAGAGGCCAAGGGAGGTGGATTAGCTGCAATGAGCTACTAAAGGGAAAAGTATTTCCCACGCAAAGAAAGAGACCATTCTCCTAATGCGGCTTGTGGTTAATATTAAATATTCATGCTAGGGCTCAGCAGAGGAAGATTTTAAGATCAAGGGTTTTGTGGGCTTTAAATCTTGCGTGGATGGCCACAGATCTGCAGTGCCTAGCTTTAGCCCTCTCTAGTCAGGGGAAAAGGGAAGCGATTCCCTGGCAGCTGTGTCTGGGGACTCAGCAGCAGCCGGCAAGCTCTAGGGCAGCTCATCTGGAAGCAGGCCCCATGGAAGTCACGGAACCACTGCAGGGCTTGGGCTGCGTTTTCACAAGGGCTGTTCAGTGCTTCCCTTTGGAAAGGCTACTCATCGTTTACACCCCAAGCTTGTGAGCCAGGGCTGCTGATGACAAATGACAAAGTGTTCCTCCTTATACAACAAGTGAATGTCAGCTTGCTGTCTGACTCATGGAAAAACTTATCCATCACAGAGCCTTCCCTAGGATTACGGTATGAATTTGCTTAAGGGTTGTTTATTCTGCTTTTTTCAGGCTGACACTACAGGCCTAGGGGAAAAAAAAAAAAAAGGCTGGTGTAGCAGCAGTAGCAAAAGCCAGGGTGTCCTTTACACAAGAAATGGAACAGTGTTTTTCACTGTTCATCAGGGCTCTCAGCTTAGGCCAGGGAGAGGACACAGCAGGCGCCTGTCCCCACACCAGCTCTGTCTTGCAAATAGCATTCACCACACCCATTTGTGTGAAGAACAACAAAATCCCGTAGGGCGTCTGGCCTGCAATAAAAGTTTATTATATCCAAATAACTCCATCAGGTGTTCAAAGGAACCCCACCTCTGCCCCCACTGGTTCCGTCTTTGTTCCCCACCCTCCCGAGTTCACAGGAATAAGTGCCACCATGGAATTCCATTTGCCACACACTGTACTTCTTTGCCTCATAGGGGAGTGGGTGTGTAAGCCGTGCTGGTTTCAGGAGGGAGAAAAATGAAGCCCAGAGCAACAAAACGAACTGCCCCAGGTCACAAGCCAGGATGGGGACACCAGCTCACTGAGGCCAAGTGTCGCTCACTGAGGCCAAGTGTCGCATGTCCTGAAAATCACCAGGCACCTTGTGATGGATAGGGGGCTGGCCGAGGAAGTAGGGGGCATTCGCGGCCTCTGGCTGGAGCCCTCCTAGAAGCCCTCATTCAGCAGCCATGGTTCTGGAGGGACACCAGGGAGCTGGGAAAGGCTGCTGGCCTAGGACCAAGAAAACGAAGTTCCCTAACATGCTTGCAGCCTGGGATTAGGGATCTTGCTGACGGGCTGCATCTCCAGGCCCGGACTGGAGAGAAGGCCCATATAAGGCCGTCAGCCGTTCTGGACTCACCACGGACTGTCTGCATGTTGGGAAGATTTTCACTTGCTTTTCTGCCTGGTGATATACTTTTTCTCTACTTGGTAAGCAGTGGCCCCACTGGAGAAAAGACACCCCTGGGCTGTTCGGGTTTCCTGAAAAGTCAGCCGCACGGTCAGGCTGGCCTGTGGGTTGCTCTGCAGACAGCTGGTGGCCCAATGCAAGGGGTGGTCACCCCATGACTCTCCCTTGGAAAAGCAGCCAGGGTGTGGCTGGCACTCCAAGCTCATCTGCTAGGAGAAGGACTCTTCCTCCCAGTTCCATCCTCTTACCCATGAGATTCTTACCTCCCACATCTGAAAATATAAAGAATCAGCCATAGACGCTTTGGGTAACAGAAAAGAAAAAGTGGTTTGTTAGAAGCAGCCAGGACAAAGGAGGGCTGAGTCTCTCTTTGGAGACACAGGCACCGGCCACAGGGCTTTTGCTTAGGAAAGCGGGCCTGACTGTGCCTGCTCCTGCTGGCAGACCTGCTCCCCCAACGCAGGGCTCTCTTCTGGAACATGGTGGAACATGGCGTGGAGCGTGGAGTCTTCCCCAGCTCCTGCACCCAGCTCCTCCCTCCTGCTCTGCGGGACGGCATTCTAAGCCTGTCGCAGACTCGCAAAAAATGTTCTGTTGCTAAAACAAGTCAGGGCGCTATAGAAACCTTTTCCCTAAAACCTCTGTGTGTATGTGTAGTTTCTTTTTAAACATACGTTGTGCTTTCTCTCACTTTCTTTCCGACAATAGAGAGACACACCCCAAAAAACTCCAGCTAACAATAAAAGGCAGTAAACCCAACAAAACGATCCACAGGGCTCAAATGTTACGCAACCAATGAGCTGTTTTTAAAGACTCTCCCTACCCGGTTTAAGAGGTGGGAAAGGGAAGGTCTACACGGCTGGCCAGCCTGGCTTCTCCCTGAGGGACTGGGAGATAACTGTTTTCTCCCTCCTTTGTAAAAATAACTTTTTTGGTGGGTGGGAAGGAAGTGACCAAACTTACACTTTGAGCCTGACAACATGTCAGTGTCATCCTAAAAATAGGAGGTTTCCTTTGTTTCTCACAAATGAAAAGTTTCCTACCTCCAAGCCAGGCAGAATACAGCCACAGAGTCTGAATTCATGCAGACGCAGGCAACTGCGCTTGGCAAGCACCAGGATCCCCCTCCTCTGAAGGGAGCTGTGACGTGGTGATACAGCAACGAGAGGGACGGAATGGTGCTAGCAAGGCTGCCTGAGTGTAGGAAAAAAAACCCTGCCAAGCCTGTTCATGTTCAGAGGATCCCAGGCAGGTTTAAACTGGAAGCCTTTCTCCCAAAGCAAAAGTCATTTCAAAAACAAACAAACAAAACTAAACACCACAGCATTTACCCCAGTACCAGGGGGTCCAAAGGGCTGGGCAGAGTCCATTCTAGTCCCTCCTGTTGTTGCTGTGTTTTCCAGGAGGCTGATGTTTTTCTGAGTCTCAGAGTCCCTATCTGAACAGTGAAGAGAAAACCCATCTATATCTTCCTCCAGCACTGCAGATCCCCAGGACAAGGAATTGGATTAAGGAAATTATGCAGGATAAGAAGACATAATTAGGAGAGAGCATCAGAGATGAGAACGGAGGTTTGTAAACCCTCAAGAATGGGTTCAACTGGCCGGGAGTGGTGGTGCACGCCTGTAATCCCAGCACTTTGGGAGGCC
Organism: Mandrillus leucophaeus; assembly: GCF_000951045.1. Lineage (NCBI taxonomy): Eukaryota > Metazoa > Chordata > Mammalia > Primates > Cercopithecidae > Mandrillus > Mandrillus leucophaeus. The sequence goes on along the minus strand of NW_012102532.1, from coordinate 353,440 downwards.
AAGGTGGGTGGATCACGAGGTCAGGAGTTCGAGACCAGCCTGACCAACATGGTGAAACCCTGTCTCTACCAAAAATACAAATAAAAATACAAAATTAGCCAGATGTGGTGGCATGCGCCTGTAATCCCAGCTACCCAGGAGGCTGAGGCAGGAGAATCGCTGGAACCTGGGACGCAGAGGCTGCAGTGAGCTGAGATCATGCCACTGCACTCCAGCCTGGGTGACACAGCAAGACTCTATCTCAAAAAAAAAAAAAAAAAAGAAAAAAGAAAAAAAGAATGGGTGCAACTTTGGCAGACGCAATATCACATCAGAAAACCATCAACATGCCCAAGTTGGCCATCAGGAAAAGAAACCACATCAGTTAAATGCAAATTCACAGGCACAATGACACACACAAAAACTGCACAACTTGAAAGGGACATGACTGGCCAGTGTGGCCAGAGCAAAAGTCTTTCCCAAGCCCAAGTCCCTGGGTCAACTGGGGCCTCCAAAGTTGGAGGAACTCCGTTGGCGCCAGAGTCTGAATTCACGCAGTCTGAATTCACCGAGCCTTCCCCGTCCCTCACCTGTGTAGAAGCTGGAATTATTATTATTAGTTTCTTGCTCGAAGATGCTCTTGGTCTGAGAGTCGAATCGCAGCCATAGTCCAATGGCAAGGACAGCAATCCCGGCAAGCTGCAAGACACACAGGACGTCAGCATTAATTCTGGCTGCCGGCAAAACGCAGTCCCCGCGCGCTGGAGGGTGAGACTTGCAAGGACTCTGTGACCACTCTTGGTCTCTGCCCCTCATAGACGCCTGGTAGCTGCAGATGCCATTATGGGGTGTGTTTGATTAATTCAGGTACTAAAAATACCAGCAAGGGAGGAATAAACAGTCACCTACCTGCCACCCATTGGCCGCAGGGGTATTTTATAGGCAACAGAACACTATACAGCAGTGAAAACGAATAACTCCAGCTACACACAACACTGTGAGTGCATCTCACAATGCTAAACCAAAGAAGCCAGAGCCACAGGAACATACACAATACGATTCCATGTAGTGAAAAACCGCTATGCTGTTTAGGGATGCACGCAGAGCGAGATGCTTACATGTGGCTATAAATGATAAAGGAAAAGCATTGTCGTCAGGCGAGCGGTGATGTTTAGGTGGAGGAGGAAATTACACTCAGGGAGGTGCCACGTGGCTGGGGGTGTCGTATTCTAACGGTTGACTTGGGTGATGGTTACGCAGTTACAGACACACATGCACCAGGGACGGCAGCTACAACGTCCCTGGAGACCTGCTGCTCAGTAAATGACATGTCAGGGCCTCCCCTCGCTGGCACTGCTGAACTAGATGCTGGGCAGGAGGCCTCCTGCCAAGTCCACTCAGCGCCAGCTGAGCTCCCTCGTCGTTGCCCGTACCAGGGCTTGCCGGGGGAGTGACTCACAGGCCTCCAGTGTGGTAGCCGGCTGGACGCAGGAGTGGGTGGGCTCAGGTTTTGCTGGCCCACTCTCCTCCACAGAGGCACTCTTAGGCCAGAGCCCGCTCATCAGGGACCCTGGTTCTCAGCTATAGGAGCTGGTGATAGCCCACGGTGTGGATAGGCCTCTCTTTCCTTCCTTCTTTTCTCCTCTCCTTTCCCTCACGATATGGCAGTGAGTGCGGGCGTGCTGGGTGGACAGCGGAGGTGGAAACACTGGGAAGGGCCACCCAGACCTCTGCCTGCAGCAGTCACAACCTCACCTACCCCCAGGAACATAAGCAAATTTGCTTCTGCCAGGGAGGTGTGCTTCCACCACCAGGGGCTGCAGAGTCTGGCTTCATATTCTATTGCTTCCGTGTTCCCATCTGTAAAGCAGGGACTGTAAGATGCGGCCCTTCCCTGCCTTTTAAGTATGGCTAAAGAATAAAGGAGTTAAGATCAGAAGTGCACCTGAAGAGGAAGGTACCAAATGGGCTCTGGGAGAACAACCTCACTTTACCAGCGCGAAGCCCCACCAGCCCTGCACTCCCCAGCCTGTGGACTGTCGCTCAGCATCTTCTCAGCCTCTCAGCCCCACCTTAGGGCAGACAGCTCCAAACACTGGTAAGGACCGTACAACGCCACGTGCCCCGCGGCTGGACAAGGCAGAGGATAAAAACGCACACAGGCACAGGAACTTTAGTGTTAAAATGAACTTGAGAGCTCTGAGTTCAAACACAGGTCCGGTTTTCCTTCTTAATAAAAGACAGGCCAGTGAGGGAGGGTCTCCTGGCCTAATCCAAAGGCAGCAAGCAGATCACTCCTTGGCTGGGGAGAAGCGTGAGTCTCCACTGTCCTGGACCAAACAGGGTACTCGCATTCAGACTGTGGGTTCCCCGACCGTCAGGAGCACTGCAGTCAGCTTAGGCGGGGAGGCGGGCCCGGCTGGGAGCATTCTGGGCTAGAAGAGTTATGTGGCTTGAATCTACATACACAAGGGACTACACAAACACACACTGGGTGGGTCTTGACTCTGTAGGTGGCAAGTCCTGGCCTGGGTCCCCGAGTCCCTGAGCATTAAAAGTACAAAGGTGAGGCCGGGCGCGGTGGCTCACGCCTGTAATCCCAGCACTTTGGGAGGCCGAGATGGGCGGATCACGAGGTCAGGAGATCGAGACCATCCTGACTAACACAGTGAAACCCCGTCTCTACTAAAAATACAAAAATTAGCCGGGCGGGGCGGTGGCGGGCGCCTGTAGTCCCAGCCACACGGGAGGCTGAGGCAGGAGAATGGCGTGAACCTGGGAGGCGGAGCTTGCAGTGAGTGGAGATCGCGCCACTGCACTCCAGCCTGGGCGACAGAGCGAGACTCCGTCTCAAAAAAAAAAAAAAAAAAAGTACAAAGGTGATACCTTCCCTCCTTCCACCCCAACCCCATGGAGGCCCAGTCAGACCCCTGGGAATGGAAGACTGAGGCTGCTGGCCACCTTCTGGACATGAAAGTGTTAACCTGAAAACTGTAGGCTGGAGCTCAATTGTGGTCCGCGGAGCTCAATTTTGGTCCACATTTAGCCACAACCTGTTTGTCATTCCTGGTCCTCCCCTCTCGCCCTGGTCTTGTGATGCTCTTGCCGCACAGGGAGATAGTGAGACAGTGCTCATTACTGTCCTTTTTGCTCCAGGCTTGTGCTTATCAAGCAATTATCTCCAAGTCATCTTACCTTCCCTGATGAGTGAAGTTATGACCCCACCCCTTATCTGCTGGGAAAACTCCTAAGTGAGTTGCAGAAAAGAATGAAAACAATCCCAGGCCTGCCAAGGAACTAAGCTGTAAGATGAGGTACAGCTATGCTCTGCACAGCAGCCTCTCACGGGTAGGAGCTGCATCTCTCTGGGAATGTTCCATGCTCGGATGATGATAGGGTACCCCAGTGGAAGCTCCAGGGGTAAGGCCCCTTCCATCTTATAGAAAGCCCCAATGTCAAGGACCCTGAGTCAATAGGTTAAGTTGAGTCATTGATCTGGTCTCTGTGCACAGGTGGTAAGAAGGATGCTGGGCTGGAGAACTAGAACCAGGAGGGAAAAGGAAGCTCTCAGGTCTTATCTTGGCCAAGGGCCAGGCCAAGCCGGGAGTCGGGAGTCCCCTGCATTCGGACCCTACCTTAAACCTTACATCACGCTGCTTGGTTGTCAAAGCTACATTTCACTACAACCAGGAAGGAAGAGCAGCTGGCTCTGGAAAAATGGGAAAAGCTGTCATAGGTCTCGGTCTCATAGGCTTAACAACTCACAGTAAGAGAGGAGAAAGGTTCAAGTAACCCAGAGAAAAGGGAGGGCCAGGGGCATGACTGGGAGCACTTGGCTCACGAAAATCAGGAGTGAACCCTGCTGCCTTTTCTGATAGAATGACTGAGTTAACTGGCTGGAGGGGATGCTGTGTGAACCATTAGCTGCCCCATTTTCTGTAACGCTGTTGGAGAAATTGCTCCAGTTGGCTGAGTCACAATGGCTTGGGGTCACAGGGTCACAAAACTTGTATAATCAGTGCCACCCAATAATGGCTTTCACGGTTGTCAGGCAGCGCTAAGGCGCTCTAAAGTACTTTCCAGGAGAACTCACTTTCTGGTGTGCCATAGAGGGGCTCCCCTCCCCCCATCTGGCTTTCACCCCAGCTGCTTTATTGTTTGAGACAGGGTCTTGCTCTGTCACCCAGGCTGGAGTGCAGTGGTGCAATCATAGCTCACTGTAGCCTTGGACTCCTGGGCTCAAGCCATCCTCCCACCTCAGCCTCCTGAGTAGCTGGGATTACAGGTGCATGCCCTTAATCCTGGCTAATATTTTAAACCTATTTTTTTTTTTGTAGAGCCAGGGGTCTCACTATGTTTCTCAGGCTGGTCTCAAATTCCTGGCCTCAAGCAATCCTCCTGCCTCAGCCTCCCAAAGCACTGGGATTACAGGTGTGAGCCCCTGCGCCTAGCTTCAGCTACTTTCATAACAGGAGAAACTAAATGGGAGGGGCCAGCGGCAAGAAACAAAGACAGCTTTAACCCTTGAAAGACGGTGCCAAGTCAATTATTCAGGGACTCCCTAAATGAGAATATAGGGGTCCGGGAGGCCAAGGGGTCGACGGCTTCCTCCCAGGTTAATTAACAGACATATGGCGGCATGCTGACCACGCAATCTCCTCGATGGCTGCCCCACTCCAGCCCACCATCGCGGGAGCACAGCAGGTTTGACGCGGATGCTCAGAGAGACAGGGCCCTGTTCCCAGGGCTGTGGAGAGAGGATGGCAACCTGCAGTATCCCCCGCTGGTCGGGCGGGGATGCAGGAGAGAGCCCAGAGCTTCCACTCCCAGCCCACGGTCCTGCCCATGGTTTCCTCTTTTGTTTCCAAGAAAAGCCAAATGGAAACATTCTGGTTTTGCTGGGAAAAGCTCCTTTGCTATCTGGCCAAAAAACGGTTCCATCCCTTTGAGAGGGCCGAGAGGAAAAGGGTCACTTTTTCCCATTGTTTTACTGGAAATTTCTTCATTTCTTCACTGGTGCTAGGCCCTGAGAACACATGAGCCAAACCTCAACTGAGCCCAGTCTACAAAATACTTGCCCAGTACTTCTCCAAACTGTCAAGGTCATGGAAAACAAGGAAAGACAGAAACCGTCACAGCCCAGAGAAGACTGAGGAGGCATGACAACTGTCCTGTGGTGTCCTGGATAGGACCCTGGAATAGAAACAGGACGTTACATGAAAAACTAGTGAAATCCGAGTAAGTCCGGAGCTCGGTTAACAGAGTGCACTAACGGTGGCTTCCTAGTTGTGACAAATGAAACATGGTAATATGAGACAGTACAATGGGGGACACTGGGGAGGAGGGTGAGCGAATTGGCTACACTATCTCTGCCACTTTTCTGAAGATCTGAAATTATTCTAAAGCAAAGTGTATAAAACAATAAAGAAGCGGAGGCGTCTCTCTTTCCAAGCTTCCTGTCTCCTTCAAGAACCTGCTCCATTAATTAACTTCTCTCCTGACCGTGCAGGTCTGCCTCTGCCACTTTTTTGAGCTTTGCGAAGACACAGGCAGGTCTCCCTAACCTCAAAATCCAAACAGAACAAAACCAAAAATAGAACCCTCTTTTTCTTCAACCTCGCAGCTCCTTCAGGGTGCTCTCTGCTTTCCTTTCACCCCTAAGCAGGCGGCTTAACTACCTCCAAGTTCTCACTGGCTCGTCACCGCCTCTCTCCCAACCCGAAAGAGGCCGCAAGTCTTAAGACTTTTGCTGAATCCTCATGTTTCGGGATCCCGCAGCAGCTGACACCACTGAACCCTGCCTCCTCCTCGTCTGCTCCTTAGATGAACCTCTCCAAGTTTCCTGAGTTAAGCCTCATGCATTGTGCCTCTGCTAGTACAAGTCCCTCCTCCTCTTGGAATGCTATTGTGGTCACCTAAGCCAAGCCTGCTGCTTCCCCACCCATTTCCCCCTATTCCTCCAAGCAAAAGGCAAATGCAATCCCTGAGCAAGCCAAGCACATGGGCAGGTCAGTGTCACCTCCGTCCTGTCCTCTCCAGCATCCGCGCTTCGCACTCTCTGCCCTTCCTCTATCTGGGGCTTGCCTCCTGTCTCAGCAGAGCACAAGCTCCCTGAGGTCCAGGGGACCTCTGAGTCATTCTTTTATCTCCTCTGCCCCATACATGCTTTGGACGGATGGTCATTAGTAAATAATTACTCCATAAATGAATGACTACTTCAGTGAAAAATTATCTGAAACCCACCCAGATCTCCTCTCCTGTATCCTCTTCATTTGGACCAGATTCCTTTCCCACCAGGCCTTTTATCCAGATCCATCTTCTAATGTCTCATAAGAGTCAGAAACCACAAAGAGGCCGGGCACGGTGGCTCACGCCTGTAATCCCAACACTTTGGGAGGCCGAGGTGGGCGGATCGCCTGAGGTCAGGAGATCGAGACCATCTTGGCTAACACGGTGAAACCCCGTCTCTAATAAAAATACAAAAAATTAGCTGGGCGTGGTGGTGGGTGCCTGTAGTCCCAGCTACTTGGGAGACTGAGGCAGGAGAATGGCATGAACCCGGGAGGCAGAGCTTACAATGAGCTGAGATCACGCCACTGTACTCCAGCCTGGGTGACAGAGTGAGACTCTGTCTCAAAAATAAAATAAAATAAAATAAAATAAAATAAAATAAAATAAAAATAAAAGAAACCACAAAGAACAATTATTTGCCCAGAGAAAATACTAAGGAAGACCCATGAAGGTTGGTTGGGGAATATTTGGGGAATGACAACGATTTCTCTTTCTGTTGGTGAAGCATGTCCCAATGTGACTTATGGGCAAATCCTTATACAGACTTTTGAAAACCAAGTTTATAAAAAGCCCATGCAGGCTGGGTGCAGTGGCTCATGCCTGTAATCCCAGCACTTTGGGAGGCCACGGCGGGCGGATCGCTTGAGGTCAGGAGTTCGAGACAAGCCTGGCCAACATGGTGAAACCCCGTCTCTACTAAAAATACAAAAATTAGCTGGGTGTGACAGTGTGTGCCTGTAATTCCAGCTACTTGGAGGCTGAGGCAGGAGAATCACTTGAACCCGGGAGCCAGAGGTTGCAGTGCGCCGAGATCGAGCCATTGCACTCTGGGCTGGGTGACAGAGCGAGACTCCGTCTCCAACAACAACAACAACAACAACAACAAACCACCCATGCATTGCTGTCCTCAGTCTTTATCTGCAATTCTGCCAGCACCCCCATCCCTCAAAGGAGTTCAGTCCAACACTGTCCTGGTCATCCCTTGCCACACCCACTCACCACTGAAAGCACAATTCACCAAAGGCTCCCACGCAAAGATGAGAATTTCAGTGACTCACACTGCAAAATCTTGCTGCAGGGACAGGTTCAGAAATCTTACACCGAAACACACACCTGGAGTCGAAGGAAACATTTCCAATTTCAAAGGAGGATTAAACAAAAAACATCGAAGTGTAATGGAGCTTAGGGGCACCTGGCCGCTCTGGGGACCCTATGCCAAGTGTGCAAAACCAGTTCCAGTTAGAACCTGGGGAGGTTTGTATGTACAGCCTGGCTTCCTGAAGGAAATTCTTGAAGTAAGCATGCTGAAAAGGAGAAGGTAAGCCAGAGGAAGAGGAAGAGAGCAGTGGGTTGAATGAAGAAGGTGGTTTCAGTGAGGGGGAGGGCGTACTGCATACCACTTCCCCAGGTGGGAGAAGCCAAGTTTGCCTATGGGACAAATCCTACTTGAAAGAAAAATCCTTTGTAGGCAAACAAACTGGGTGCTCTTGGCATGGGCCCCCTTTTCCTCCAGGTCCCCTCTTCTGTAATATGACCTGACTGGCCATACGCTTTGTTTTTTTCTGAGACAGGGTCTCACTCTGTCACCCAGGCTGGAGTGCAGTGGTGTGACCATGGCTCACTGTAGCCTCGACCTCTCTAGGCTCAGGTGATCCTCCCACCTCAGCCTCCTGAGTTGCTGGGACTACAGGTGTGCACTACCATGCCCGGCTAATTTTTAAAATTATTTGTAGAGATGAAGTTTCCCCATGTTGTCCAGGCTGGTCTCGAACTCCTGGGCTCAGCAGATCCACCCACCTTGGCCTCTCAAAGTGCTGGGATTATAAGCATGAGCCACTGTACCCAGCCCATTTTTTAAAAAGGATACAATATTTGTTACGCTTCCTCTATTCAGCTGTCTTGGAAAGCCCAGAAAATGGGGAGCAGATCATTGTTCACGGTGGTTTCTCACTGAGGACTGCCTTAGCCTTGAGGTGGCCACATCTACCACTTTGGGAGGGGTTGGAGGTGGGCAGTGGTGAGTGGATGGAGTCCAGGAAGGAGGGATAACTTTCTTCCCAACTTCCCATTGTCCTCCTGGAAAAGCAGTGGCTACTTGGTTACTCTGCTGAGCCCATGGTCAAAATGATACACAATTTTCAGCAAGGGACAGGTGGCTTAATAGAAAGAATAGTGAGCTGTTACCTGCACAGCTGTACCACCTAGGGCCTGGTTCTATATGGGGTGGGCATCAGAATTATCTGGGGAAATACTTTATTTTGAGACAGGTCTCAATCTGTCACCCAGGCTGGAGTACAGTGGCACAATCTTGGCTCACTGCAACCTCTGCTTCCCGGACTCAAGCGATCCTCCTACTTCAGTCTCTCAAATAGCTGGGAACACAGGTGGAAGCCACCATACATGGCTAATTTTTTTTTTTTCGTATTTTTTTTGTAGAGACAGGGTTTCACCATGTTGCTCAGGTTGGTCTCGAACTCCTGAGCTCAAGCAATCCACCCACCTTGGCCTCCCAAAGCACTGGGATTACAGGTGTGAGCCACGGCGCCCGGCCTACCTGGGGGATTTCTAAACATGCACCTGCCTCAGCAATCCCAGGGGACTCTTTGTGCTCCCCGGGATTCTACTGCACACCTCTGTTGAGAATGACTGGACGGTGACGGATATAAACTTGGGCTCTAATTCTGGCACTGCTACCTAGGAGCGCTCTGACACTACACACTTTCCTCAGCTTCTCTGAACGTCACAGTCCTCATTTGCGAAAAAATACACTATGATACCTGTCCTGCCTTCAACACAGGGTGAGGGCGAGGATTAAATAAAGTGATGCATGTAAAACATTCTGAAAACTGTGAAGTGTTACAGCCAGCTGGATTCCATAGGGAAAAAAAAAATGACAATAATAATAAACCTTGAGAAAGACGTGAGGTGACAGTGGGGCAATTCATGGGCCTTCTGTGGACGGCTGTTGTGTCCTCCTGTGATCGGAGAAGGCGGCTGGGTGGCAGCGGGGGAATTTAGGACACTGGGGTTCTGTTTTCTGGTTTCTGTGGGAGTCTGTGTGAGCGCTGGGTAGTGGAGGAAAATAGATAAATTTATCCGCTTCACACCCGCAAACTGCCATCCAGAGCTCCACTAAGACTGGATGGGAATGGCCAAAGAAAAGTGGGGAAGGAAGGCTTAAGGGAAACTGTTGGCTCAGATTTTAGGCTTCTGCCCTTCCTCGGATCACAAACTGCTTCCGTGGGCAAACTAACCCTGCTGAAAGGAGTTATTACAGCAGCAGATAACAGAGAGGGAGCGGATTTTCCTGGGTTGGGCAGGAAAGAAAACCTTGGCCTCTTTATTACTCTCCTTCAGTCAGATGCTTGTCAGCCCTGGTTTTCGTTTTTGTAATCTACTCAACTTGGGAGACCATTAGTCATAGTTGTCCATGGCACCCAGGAAGTAAGTAACACACCAAATATTGGGGATGCAAGCTTCCCCCAGTAGCAGTTTTCCAGACCCCAAAATACCAGTCACGCTTTAAGAAAGCCACAGAAGTGGAGATAGCCCTCTGTGTTCGCACAGACTTCAACATTTAAAAACAAGTCAGGCCACCCAGACCTGTGGGCTCTGGGCCTCGCCCATCTCCATGGCAACCTTGGCTCACTACTGCATGCCAAGCCTTGGATGGGCTGATTCACTCCTCAGGAAGCCGGGCCAGGCAGTGCCAGCAAGAACAAACAGGATCCCGATGCCCACAACCTCCTCCAACCCTGTGTCCTCCTCCCCCACCTCCAAATGAAGGCTGGGGCTGTTGTCTTTGGAATGGCAAAGCCACTTGGGCAGGACTAGAGGCCTTGGGGTGCTCCCTTATCCAGCCCCACCACACAGTAAACACCAGCAACAAGAAAACCGAACTCCACTGTAATCAGCAGAAAAAACCGCTACGACTTGCTCTCCTTAAGCATCACAAGTAAACTACTGTGACAGTTCATGGTGGAATTTCTACATGACAACAGGGCATATTACTAACTTTAGTTTTACTACAGCTAAGTTGAAAAGCCCCAGAGATCACAGTCCTAGAGAACCTGAGTTCCCTTTTGTATGTATGACTGGTTGGTCAGGCGCATCCTGGGGGGCCATCTCTCCTCTCTAGAGACTGCTCTTGGGACTTCTACCGAGCTCCTGTCTGAAGGCAGTGCTCAAATCTTCAGAAATTCTTATCCTCAAAGGCAACCCAGGAAACTCTTCTCTACGCCAGTCCAGCAGCTCTCAAAGTGACCCCAGACCAGCAGCAGGATGACCCAGGAACCCAGACAGGCAAATTCCCAGTTCCCTCCTAGACCCACTCAGTGAAACGGGTGGGACTGGGCCTGCACTCTGTTTTCCAGCACCTCCCCAGGTGACTCTCATCAGGCTCAAGTTTACGAACAACTACTCTAGGCCTTCGTTTACACACCAACAATCAGGAAGGACAGAGAAAAGCTCTCTCTGGGGGTTCTGAACCCAGATAATAGCTTTCTAAATGCCAGTGCCGAAAAGCCTGAGGCATGGATGGGAGGTGCGAGCTTCCTCTGAGCTGGAGGTGCTTCTCGTGTGTAAGGGAGAGCTCACCGCCCAGCCCAACCAGGGAGCAGGACTGGACCCTGCGGCTTTACACTCCCATCTGGAGAGTGGGGGCTCAAATGCTCTAACCAGCACTGTGAAGCCACGGGGAGCGCACCTGGGGTCACCTTGGAACTGCGGCATGGTGACCATTAAGGGTAAGGATACAGGGAGGTGGGAAGGCAGGAAGAGTTAAGAAAGGAGAGATAGTGGCTGGACAGCTCTGTGCTGAAACTACTGGGCCAGGAAGTCATGGTAAAGGGCTCCAGTTGGAACCTGCATTTGGCTCCCAGTTCACCCAGGCCCTGCCTGTGTGAACTCTCCTCTGGTAACAGGCAGGCCCTGATGACTCAGTGGGCCCGTGAGAGGCTCCCACAGCCTGCAGCCGGGCACTCGTGGTAAGATCCTCCCCACTGAATTCTGCAGCCGGCTGTGCTCCCTAGGCCAGCCCACTGTTACGCATGACACTGGACTTCTCCTCAAACCTTCCTGAACTCTAGAAAAACATGTGTTTTCAAAAGAATACACTCAGAGGCTGATGGTCAGGCCTGTAATCCTAGCACTTTGGGAGGCTGAGGGGGGTGCATTGATGGAGCTCAGGAGCTGGAGACCAGCCTGGGCAACACGGTCAAATCCCATTTCTACCAAAAAATACAAAAAATTAGCTGGGCATGGTGGCACACGCCTGTAGTTCCAGCTACTTGGGCGGGGGAGGGGGGGCGGGGGGGGTGGTTGAGGCAGGAGGATGGCTTAAATCCAGGAGGTCGAGGCTGCAGAGAGCTGAGATGGCACCACTGTACTCCAGCCTGGGTGACAAAGTGAGACCCCCATTTCAAAAGAAAAAAAAAAAAAAAAAGAGGCTGATGGTCAAGTCGTAGGTTTAGCTAGCTTAGGGAAAATAAAGAACACCATAGTAGCAATTTCACAGTAGGAGTTACTGTGTACAAGGACCCACGCGCCCGCCACATTACAGGAGGTGGTTTATGTACTGTCTCTCACTGAATCCTCTCATCGCCCTCATTTTATGGATGAATCAGGCTCAGAGATTTTAAGCAACTCACTCAAAAAGACACAGCCAAGAAGAGGCAGAGCTCAAATGGAACCAGCTCCATATACACAACTCAAAGCTATGCTCTTCTCAATGTGCGGTGCTTCCTCACTGGCCGGGGGTGACCGGGAAAGATGCCAATCCCTGAGAAATCTTCTTGGGGGACAAGTGGGAGGCTTGGACATATCGAATTTGGCAAAATGCTCTGACTTAAACCTTAACCTGGTGACAGGGTTTCCCTGCCTGCTGCAGCCCTGACAACAGACGCTTTCGATTCAGGGTGTTGACCCTGGCCTAGGGGAGGGTCAAGAGGGAGGGAGGGAAGATGCCGACCAGTAGCTTCTCCCTTGGGTTTGTTCTTGTCTCCCTCCACTGAGGCTGGGAGAGGTGGTGGTCCCTGGGAAGCTGCACCCTCAGGTGCTACCTTCCTTCCACTTCCTACGCCCAGTGTCTACACAAGCAATGGTGACTGTGGCTCTGCATCTCTCTGGGACCTGGTTTCTGGGTGTGGGTGTTCTAGGTGTCCAGAAAACTCTACATGTGAAGAATCAACTTCCTTTTGGGAGGCACAAGGAGTGAACTGAAGGAGAAGCATTGAGGCCACCTTCTTGGTGTGGATATGAAGTAGATTTTCCTTCAATTTCCATTGTAAATCAATTTCCAAGTTGAGCTCCACAAAGTGAGTCTCTGCCAATGGGGCATTCTTACAGGCGTTTCCAGCAAAGTGCAAAACGGATTCTCCTCTTTCTCTGTCTTCCCCAAACTGGGGACGTCTCAGAAATGAGTGTTTTATAGACAGATGGAAAGATACGTCCTCCAATTCGTGTTTGAGAGGGAGAAAGACGGGAGGTAGATTTCAGCTTTGAGTCATCTTGTGTGATGTGGTTTCATGAACTGAAGTGAGAAAATATGGATGAATATGAACATTTAGACAACCTCAATCTGTGAAAAATGTTAAGGAGAGGTACCAGTAACAGCAACTACAGCAACAGCAGCAGAAGCTAACACAGGAGCTCTGCCTGTGAGCCAGGCCCATATAACAGCTTTCCATTACATATCCCATTAGTCCCAGTAACAAGCATAAGACGCTGGTTGTATTATTACCTTCATTACACAGATAAGGAAAGTGAGGCTTAAGGAGAGTCACTAATTTGCTGTCTCCCCACGGGAATCGGCGTTGCTATCACGACAACTCCCTGCCTGCTCCTGGCCCACTCCCCGCAACCCCAGCAATGTCCCTGGGTCATAAATGGCCCCTGCTATTATATGTCGCTCTTTTACACCATAAGGGCAGGCTGGGGAGAGGGGTCCACCCACACACTTAAACCCAACATTTCATGACAAGCCAGGTCCCTGGGGAGGCCAACTTCTGCCTTCTGTGGCCATTTAGTGCTCTGGACACTTGGAAGATTACGGTCCCTACCCCACAACCCATACAATTCAACATAAAAAAAGTTGAACTTGTAAGATAAAGCTCAAAAAAGTGCCCATTTCCCTGGATTCCTTGAGCTACCTGCATTGTTGGTGTCCTAAGCACATGCTTAGTCTGCCTACTGACTCTGTGGCCTCCCTTTCCAGGGGTGCTAGTGCAGCTGGGGGGCTCCTGGGTGGAAGGGGGAAGGTGACCCTAGACAGTTACAGCCTGGGGGTGCCACCACCTTGCTATGCCTGCCTGAGTTGTGTGTAAATGTTCGAGCCTGGCCTCACGCTGGTACGGGGCATTACTTTACAGGAGAACATTCCCTATGGGAGCAACAGTAATGCAATGCATGAGAGTTTCCCCAGGGAGGAGGCTAGAATTACATTATAAGGCCCTGTTGCTCCTTCTGATTCTTAGTGGGCTGCTTTAGAGCCTGAAAGCTAGTTAGTATCATCCCTGTGGAAGATGAATAAACAGACTCCGAGAGGTAAAGCGACTTGCCCATGGTCACAGAGCAGGCATGAGTGACCCAGCTGTCAGCACGCTTGCTCTGTCCCGTGCACAGCACATGCCATGCAGAGATCAGTTACTTGCTGGCCTGTCTCCTCCCTGATAGAAGGGAGACAGTTTGGTCCCCTCTCCAGGGTATGGCAGAGGATGAGGAACTCCGTAAGCTTTTTCTCAGCATACCTTTCTGGAAATTAGGCAGCTACCTGGTCTGAACAAGTTCAAGAGTTGAGAAATCTTCCCTCCTTTCAAGGACAAAGTCAGCATCATTTAGAAATCTGGAGCCCTTCCTCTGCCCTGGAGAGGAGAAAAGCTTCAGCGAAGTGTGCTGGCGTTAGGATGTTGGGGCTGATTGGGAGGGAGGCCCCGGCCCAAGGTAACCTCTTTCTAAACAAGAAATCCCATTTCAAGTTTCCATTGCCTGCTTGCCAGACGCGTAGCATACGCTGGCCAGCCCATAGATCCCTTTTCCACTGAAAGCAGGCATTCTGATCTTAACCAAAATCATCTGATGTGGGAGATTGTTTTGGATGTTTTGCTTTAAATTCCAGAATACCACACATTTGTTTTCCATTGTGTACGCCTCGCCGAGCTGTCTGGCGATGACTGCACACACACTTGCTGACACACTCTAGCCACTTGCAGCAGCTTGCTCTCATTTCATCTGCAGAGTTGGCCACCATGTGCGTGCATGGCCCTGAGTGGTGGGAGATGATCCTTCCTTGACAGTTTTCAAGCCATGCCATGTGGTGCCTGGAGTGGCAGGGTGGGTTAAAAGCACTTTCGGCCCCGCTTGGTGGAACGGCCCTCCTTTTCCAACATGGGATCTTCCAAGCCCCAAGCCAGCAAGGGAGGCCAAGATCCCCAAACTCTTGTCTAACTTATCACCTGCCCTACCCCTCTGCCAGGAGCTCCTTCTTCATATGAGGTCATCTAATTACTAGCAGCAAACACTCAAATATTTGCTATCTATGTTCCACACCCCACCCTAAGTACTTCCCTGGAACTATTTAATTTTCACAATAGGCCCGCCAAGTAGGTAATATTATCTTCTATTTTTTAGATGAAAAAAACTGGGGCACAAAAGTTAAGCTCCTCAACTGAGATCACAGGGCAAGTAAGTGGCAGAGTTAGAACTTGAACCCAGAATGGTCTGACTGCAGAGCCCACATTCTTAATTACTTTGCTAAGCTGTTTGTGTTTTTGATCCATTTCTTCTATTCTGAAGCCAGAATTTTTTCCTTTTGCCCATTCTCCCCCCATTCATATCTAATCCCATTTCAAAGTGGTGTTTTCCATCTTTAAAGGCCCCAAGGGAGTCCATCTGCACAGGAAGGAAGGCAGCTTGCAGATGCCCGCCTCCTCCCCGATAGCAAGGCAGCTGCAGTGGCCACCTGGGCTGGAGGTGCCACCTACACCTGGCCTCACTCGGGGGCGGTGGGGGGAGTGGGTGCTCAACGAACAGAGTCTAAAAAAACAGCCGGTGCTTCCTCTCCCTGGCCTTTGGCCTGAGAGCTTCAGCCACCCCCTTGGTTCTACTGGTCATATAGTCAGCGTGGACAGAGGCAGCGCTCTGGGAAAGGATTCTCCAGGGCAACTCGCACACCCTCCTCTCCCACTGGCTGCACTGTTGCAGCTGCCTATTGGCATTGTGTCCATAGACGGGGCCGCAGCCTGTTCAGTGGCCATGGTCCTTTCAAACCCCGTGGAAACAGCCCCAGAGTGGGACCCAGAGCCTCTGCCCTTCCCCAGAACCATCCTGCCAGCAAAGGGCAGAGGAACAAGATGACATCAGCACAGGCCTCTGTGTTATAGCCCTGAGCACGAGCTCTCAAGACACACCCAGAGTCCTAGAGGAGAGTGACAGCTTCCCATGACAAAGAAGGCCAAAGTGTCCCTCCTCATCCTGGAAAAGAATCTCATTTCTATTTGAAATGAGCAGTCCCAGCTGGGCGCAATGGCTCAGGCCTGTAATTCCAGCACTTTGGAAGGCCGAGGTGGGCATATCACCTGAGGTCAGCAGTTTGAGACCAGTCTGGTCAACGTGGCGAAACCCCATCTCTACTAAAAATACAAAAATTAACTAGGCATGGTGGTACATGCCTGTAATCCCAGCTACTTGAGAGGCTGAGCCTGGAGAGTCGCTTGAACCCAGGAGGCAGAGGTTGCAGTGAGCCGAGATTGTGCCACTGCACTCCATCCAGCCTGCGCAACAGAACGAGACTCCGTCTCAAAAAAAAAAAAAAGAAAAGGAAGAAATTAGCAGTCTGGGTCTCTAAAGGGTTGTATGTCTTAGGGAGCCAGGGCTACACTTTGACTAGAGTGGAGGAAAGGAGAGTATGAAGAGATTTTCTCAGGCTTGTAGACAGGAAGCTTTAAAACATCTGAGCTTAACAGTAATAAACTTAAATCCATCGCGAGAAAGAAGATGTTTACATTGCACCATGGAGAGCAGGAGGAATATGTCTTAGTGGGAAGGGCCTCCTGTCTCTAGGAATGGGGCTGCTGAGGGAGGTATGGACGACTCCCCACCCGGAAAACATCCAATGGAGTTGGGCATGAATCTGGGGTGTGTATGCACACTAGTGCACCACAACTGCCCACCTAGAAGGGAAGACGTGACGTGGATTCAAACACCAGACTTCTATTGACTTGAAAAGCTACGATGAGCCTGGTGCGGTGGCTCACAAAGTCCTGTAATCCCAGCACTTTGGGAGGCAGAGGTGGGTGGATCACCTGAGGTGAGGAGTTCGAGACCAGCCTGGCCAACATGGTGAAACCCTGTCTCTACTAAAAATACAAAAATTAGCCGGGCGTGGTGGTTCATGCCTGTAGTCCCAGCTACTCGGGAG
>NW_012102532.1:328198-335986 GCF_000951045.1 Mandrillus leucophaeus | reverse complement strand
AAAAAAAAAAAAAACCCTAAAATCCTAGAATGGGTTTTGAATTAATAAATTCATAATAATAAAACTGCCTTATTATGGTATTTTTAGCCTCGGTCAAGGATCTTCTCCTATGCCCATGTGTTGTGTTGTTTCTGCACTTGGATAATAACACACAGCTCAGACTAGGAGTGTCAGCAAGGGACTGGCACCTGAAGCTGTGAAGCTCGGTTCCGAGGTGCGGGCTTGGCAGGAGCCACCAGCTGCTTAGTCTGCCCAGCGGTGTTCACTGGAAACTTGGATGTGCATTGGGTAAGCTCTGAAGGGTTTCTTTTCTTTTCTTTCTTCTTTTTTTTTTTTGAGATGGAATTTCGCTCTTGTCACCCAGGTTGGAGTGCAGTGGCACAATCTCAACTCACCGCAACCTCCACCTCCTGGGTTCAAGCGATTCTCCTGCCTCAGCCTCCCCAGTAGCTGGGACTATAGGCGCACGCCCCCACGCCTGGCTAATTTTGTATTTTTAGTAGAGACAGGGTTTCTCCGTGTTGGCCAGGCTGGTCTCAAACTCCAGACCTCAGGTGATCCACCTGCCGCGGCCTCCCAAAGTGTTGGGATTACAGGCGTGAGCCACCGCGCCCGGCCTGAAGGGTTACTTCTCTAACAGAGCTCACAAGAGCCACCATTTCTTCCCGCGGGCACAATGCCTGGCAAAAGGATTGAACAGGAAGGGCCCTGAAGACCCTGGTTTCTGATTTTTCTCCAAGTCAGTAGTCCCCAAACTTCTCTCCACGGGGACCTTCTCTGGAATCACATTAATCCGGGCCCCTTTCCAAGTCAGGCTGCTTTGCCTCTCCCAGTTACTCAACCAGGCTGCTTCTCAACTCCTCGGGAGTCTAGCTCCCCAATTGATCCCTCCTGAGACATGCCTCCTTTCTTAAAGTCCTCAGAGGACAAGCCTTTCCATCTGCACTCGGAGGGAAGGAGAAGAGAGACGGACCTCCACGCTTCCTGAACAAAGACGAAGCACCAAGCTATGGCAAAAGCTAAGCGAAGAGGCCTAACCTGGCTGGAAGATCATAAAGTTGCATTTTTTGTGTGGACTGGAAATACAGAGCACTCATTAAACTAACCGAGAGTGAAAACCACTCCTTGGGCAATGATTAAGCTGAGAGTCAGAGGGATGGGTGGGAGGCCAGTCGTCCCATCTGAGCTGCACTGGATTACCAGGGAATTTAGGGTTTCTCATGCCTTCCACAAAGTCCCCTGTTATGCCCCCATTGCAGCCCCCGGGGAACGGTGAGGCAACCTGCTTCTTATGGCCAAAATACGGGACTCAGGACAGAGCCGGGGTTGTCTGGAAACTGAGGAAGAAAAACTAATACGGAGCGTTTATAGCGTGAGTTCAGGCTGGGCGTGGTGGCTCACATTTATGATCCCAGTGCTTTGGGAGTCCGAGGCTGAAGGGCTGCTTGAGACCAGGAGTTCAAGACCAGCTTGGGCGACAGAGACAGACCCTCTCTCTACAAAAAAATTAGCTGGGTATAGTGGTGTGTGCTGTAGCCCCAGCTACTTGAGAGGCTGAGGCCGGGATTGTGTAAAGCCCAGGAGTTTGAGGCTGCAGTGAGCTATGATGGTGCCACTATACTCTGGCCTGGGCAACAGAGAAAAAGAATTAAAAAAAAAAAAAAAGATGTCTATGGGCCTCCAGAAACAAACATAACATTTTTCTGGAGGCAGGTCGTACGGATTTCAAGGAATTCCCTAAAAAGGAATTTCCCTAAAAAGGTTAAGATGTACTAGTCTAGGATGACAGGATATAGTACTTAAAAACTATCCACAACTAAGTATTTTTGGAGGGGTTGGGGGAAGGAAATTACCAGATAGATATAATTATTATAAAATTATCTCAAAAAAATTATCTCATCTGGGGACAGGATGTTGCTTTCCACGGCTGCATGCCATCGCTTGATGGAAAATGAGAATGTCCCTGGACCAGCATGACTTTTTCCGTGGAATAAAACAGGCAAGTAATCTGCAGTCAGGCCTTAAAACATAAATTTAAGAAATGTAGGCCAGGCGCAGTGGCTCATTCTTGTAATCCTAGCATTTTGGGAGGCCAAGGCAGGCGGATCGCTTGAGCCTAGGAGTTTGAGACCAGCCTGGGCAACATAGTGAAATCCTGTCTCTACAAAAAAATTAAAAAGTTAGCTGGGTGTGGTGGCGCATGCCTGTAGTCCCAGCTACTCAGGAGCTCAGAAGGCTGAGGTGTGAGGATCGCCTGAGCTGGGAGGTTGAGGTTGCAGTGAACCATGACTGTTAACACTGCACTCCAGCCCGGGTGACAGAGTGAGAACTGTCTCCCAAAAAAAAAAAAAAAAGAAAGAAAGAAAGAAATGTAGAAAGACCAGCCCCCGATCCCCAGCCCCCCCCACAACTTTTTTCGTCTTCTGAATTTTCTTCCTAGTTGCAAAGGATTTTTCCCGCTCTCTGAGGCCATGGGTCTGATGGGCTCTCACCCAGATTTTCAGACTCTTAACAACGAAGTCGCTGCTCTTCTGTATGTACGGGGTAAAGCCTGTTTCTGCAAGGCTTTGGCTGAAAAGACCTGTGGTAGATCCAAATAAAGTCCCGCTGACCCCAACCTGGGAGAGGGAGCAACACAGAACATAAACATGCAGCTTCCTCAAACTTCTCCACTCTCCTTTCCCCAGCTCCACACACACAGGTCTGTCTAGAACATGCTGCCAGTAGGACCACAGAAGCTGTGGCTGGGGTGACCTCAGGCCCCCTACCCTCATAGCCAGGCTCACCCAGGTGAGAACCACACCCAGGCAAGAACCATCAAGGTTCGTGTTCTTTAGAAGAAAAGGCGCTTTTGTAAATCCAACGTATTATTAAGTTCCAAACCCAACCCTGCAACCAAGTCCAAAAGCTACGCCTCCTTATAAAATTGAACAGAACAGGAAAACAAAAACAAACAAACAAAAAAGCAGACAAAACAAACACAGGACCCGTGTGTGTAAGGGGTGAGAAGGCTGATCTGCGAGCCCAGCAGCCCAGCAGCCGCAGAGAGCTCATCTCGAGTCAGTACTGGCAGGGCCCTGGGGAGCGCCGCTTATCAAAGCACTCCCAAATTCGGGCCGGAGCCAGCAGCTGCTTCCTCCGAACACAATAGAGCAGGGTCTGGAATGGTGCTGTGGGCCACGTTGAAAAGAAAGGGGTAGAAACCGTGAGTGTGAGCATGTGCAGAGGAATCCTTACCACCATCAAAAGATCGGGGCTTTGTTGTTCACACCCATTGTGGGTGCAGGGGAGAGACCATCAAAATTCTGGGCAAAGGATGCAGACACCTGGCCTCAGCTCACCTCTCCCCAAGCCTGCCAGCTTCGCCCCAGCGCAGGCTGTCTGGGCACTGGAAGTGGGAGCCATTTTATGCAACAGTCCCAGCAACTTGCTTCTGGGAGAAAAGGCAGACCGTGGGGAGGGGCTTTTGCCGCTGCCACCCAACTTGTCCAAGCCCTGCCCAGATCCAGAATCCTGATCCTGAGGGTTTCTCTGACATGCGATTTTATTTTCAGAAGCGGGGCTCCCCCCGTAGCCAAATGAGCAGTAGCAACCCATGAAATGGAGTCGGGGTTTTGATGTACAGGACAAAAGCTGGCGCTGATACAGGAAGAGGCAGGGAGGCCGGTGTGTGGATGGCGAGGGTCCTCCTGGCCACACTTGCGGTTTAGACTTCCACACTAGAGAACTGCTCCCACCCTCCCCAGGGCCCCAATCCACTCTCCACTAGTGAGTAACAAGAGCTACCATTGGAAGACGCGTCTAGTGCAATCTACTATGCTAAGTGCGCTACACACATTCCCCATTTAACTCTCACAGCAACCCTGTGGGGTGGTCACCAGTCCCATTTGGTGATGAGACACGTAACCCAGGATTGGTGCTTTGACCACTAGGCTAAGTACTAACGTATATGGGCAATGAACACAGAACTCCCTCAGAGACAGACCCCAGCCAGGGTGAGGAGAGGGAACCGAGCGGTAACAGGAAAGAGAAGCAACAGCTGGGCTCTTGCTCCAGAGGTAAAGGCCAAGAAAAGCTGAATTCTGAGGACAAGCCTTGGTATCCATCTCCCATTTCCAATTCATGACTTGTATTTTGTTTATTATGTTATTATTTATAGATTTAGGGGACACGAATGTAGTATTGTTACATAGTGGTGAAGTCTGGGCTTTTAGTGTGACCATCACCAACATAGCATGCATTGTGCCCAACATTGGTTCCTATTTTGGGTGTGTGGGAAAGTCCTGTTACTGCATGTGGTGTGGGGAGGGGCGCTGGGTTCATAGACTGAGCCTGAAAGGACCTTTTGAGACCATCTGTTCCAAGCCATTGTTTTACAGATGAGGAAACTGAGGCTGAGAGCACAGAAGTGACCAGCCCAAGGTTTCAAAGTGAGTTGAGGACAGAGCTGGACTCACATCCAGGTCTCTGAATTCCCAGTTTAGGTCTCTGTGTTTTGCACTAGCCTCCCCTAGGTCCAGGGGATACGGTGTCTTGGAAAGAGACCCCCCAGCCCCACACTGCTATTTCCATTAGGGAGTGAGGGGTGAGAGACAGTAAGCAAAGGGGCTGAGGGAGGTGGGGAGGGGACTGCGCTCTCTCAGTACAGCCAAACCTTTCCCTCTTCTGCCCTAAGGAGTTCCTCCCCTTGTCTGACCAGAAAGAGGGCAGACATGCAAGTGTTAGACTGGACTGGCCCTAACCCTGGCTCCCATTTCAGCTGGAGATAAATACTTGTATTGTCTACCACATGGACATCAGCAAGATGTTTTCCCTCTCAACTGGTTTTTGGGGGGTGGGCGGGTGGGCAGGGAGGTCTGAAGGAAATGTAGAAACCACCAAAATAGAGCTAGGAGGGCTGGTTCTGGAGGCGCTGGAAGAACAAACTGATTTGCTGGTTGGCTGTGGCCATCAGACCTGGGGAGGCCAGGCTGTGCAGAACGGGCCATCAGGCAGTGATCCACGGGGATGAGATCAGGCCAGGGAAGAGGCACAGCCCCCCAAGAACCATCCTACTCCACGGAGGCTGGCCTCTCTCTGGATGCCTGCTGGACACCCCCTCTCTGCATCCTCTGTGTGAAGCACTGCTGGGCACTGGCCTCACAATTCCTGCTTTCCAAGGCCCACATCAGGTTCCAAATGCCAAGTTTATAAATGTCTGGTCTCAAGAGAGAAACGGATGTGGTGACAACATAATCACCCAAGCAGTTCCCTTGGGTTACAGTTTTCCTTAAGAGAGTTTTGGGAGCTTCATTCCACCCTTCTCCCGTTCCCGCTCAGCAGCCAAACCCAGTTGGGTGAAGTAACCTAGTTCTAGGACCACCCTGCCCCGTCATCTTGGATAAGTCACCTAACCTCCCTGGGAAATAGTTTCCTGATCGTCAGTATAGTGGGGACAATGCGTCCTGCTCTTGGCTACATCATGGGGCTAGAACAAGAAAAGCTCTAAAGACTAAGACTCTGCACAAGTGGACCGACCACAGTCTTCCTTTTCATTACATCATCTCCTAGGGATGAGGGCTTCATCTCCATAGGGACCCAGATACCAGACAAATGAGCAGTAATTCAGGAAAGCATAGCTACTGCCCACTTCCTGCTTCTGATGAAGATGGAAGAGGACAGAAGTAAGGGCCCCAGGAGTTGTAATACTGGCTCTGTCTCTGTGATCCTGGGTAAATCACCCCATCTCTCTTCCTCTGCTGCCTCACTATGGATAAGAGGGCTGGACTGCACGATCTTCAAAAGTCATTCCAAAGATTTCCCGTGCAAGTGATTTCTGTTTCAGACTACATAGCTCATCAGCTGCACCTAGGCCGGGGCCAGGGGTAGGGGGCTCTGAATACGAGTGGGGTGGCAGGCTGAAGACAGTACGGACAGATTGCAGGCCAGCAGGCCACAGACAGAGTAGATACCACTGGCCGTGGGAGCCTCGCATCAGCTTCCTGCATATGCCATGGGGCAGACGGGGGCAGGGAGGCACACGGTGGCAGTCTGTGTTTCCCTGCAGTCCCAAACCTGGATGCAGTCTAGGCAGACAGCTGGGGACTAACCAACACAGGCAGGGAGAGACTGTACCTGGGAGGGGAGAGGAAAACTCCCAAAGGTCAAGGGTGGGTGAGGCCAGCTGCCTTCCCACATACTTATCTGCTGCCAGGGATTGGTAAAAGGAAGAAGCTAAGCGTGGCAGCTGGCTGGTTGCTGGGGTGGGTAGCAACACAGGAGGAGAGGGGTGCCCACGGCCGGCAGGGTCTTCTTAAAGCAAGTCAAGGGTTGGGCAGGAGCACACCTACATGTTGTCCTCACTAGGGCGTGTGTTATGGTGACTGATGCACTAGGGGAGGTCAATCTCTACAAACTGGAAAATCTGTTCGATCACCCCTTCAGCTCTGGGGAGGAGTAAATCTTAGGAGATTTCCCTAAGGAGGCTCGTGGGGACCTCAGTGACCAGGGGAATAAGTACACTTTCTTTTTTTTTCTTTCTGAGACCAGGCTCACTCTGTCACCCAGGCTAAGTGCAGTGGTGCAATCATGACTCACTGTAGCCTTGACTTCCCAGGTTCAAGTGATCCTCTCATCTCAGCCTCCTGAGTAGCTGGGACCACAGGTGCATGCCAACACGCCCAGCTAATTGTTTATTTTTTGTAGAGATGGGGTCTAATGCACTATGTTACTCAGGCTGGTCTTGAACCTGGATGAAAGCAATCCTCCTGCCTCAGCCTCCCAAAGTGCTGGGATTACAGGCATGAGCCACTGTGCCTGGCCAAGTGCACTTTTTCTGTTACAAGACTCTGGCGGCATGCACCTGTTTCTACATCCATCTTGAGAGTGGCACACAGACTATCTTCCTGCCTGCAGAGGGGCAAGTATTGTCATGCGTGTGTAGGGAATGTGGCTACAGAAACAAGGACGCAAAGGTTTCCTATTCCTTGCTTCTGTCACCTCTCTGTCTTCCCATTTGTAGAGGCTGAGTGGCCTGCAGTGGGTGTCCCTGGAGCTCCTGGCCCCGTTGGCCTCTCCGGATGAACGTCCGCTCTGCGCCCTGCCTGGCCTTGGGTGGGCCGCCTGGGCTGGCGGGGAGGGGAAGGGGCAAGGCCAAAGCGGTCCTGGGCGGGCAGCTGGCTGGCACCTGATCTCTCCCGGAAATGCACACACAGGACTCATCCCACTAGAGGCACAGATAGGTATCTGCCCTCTCCTCTCCTCTCCCCAGCTCCCAGAGTTCTCTCCAGTGAAGATACTTATCAGCCTTGAAAGAAATCAAGACAAGCTAGTCTTTCAGTAGCTGCCAGGGAGTTTGGCGCTCTCACGGTGCTTCAGAATCAAAGTCTGAGGGAATCGGGACCTGCGAGGTTCCTCCTCAAGGGTGGAGGGCCCCCCGACTCTCAGGGACTGGGTCCCGGGGCCGGACCCGCGGCCAAGGCACCCCTTCCGCTCCGGTGTAAAAGTGAGAGCAGCTCTTGGCTGAGCTCTCGCCGTGCCCGCACCCTCCCTTCCTCGCGCCCCCTACTACCTGGGAGACCCCACCCAGTCAGGAGCCGCACTGCTCACCACAGTCCTCCTTGGCCCTGGCCCAAAGAGAGGTGCTCCGCTTCTCCCTGCCTTCCCCTCTGGCACGGAGGGGCTTGGGCTGGGAGCAGACACACAGCCCAGCTCAAATCCTAGGCGAGGGAAAGGGCTCAGGACCCGCCCGCACGCCCCATCCCAGGAGGGCCCGGCTCCCCACGCCCGCTGGGCGGTGATGAGCCCCCA
>NW_012102532.1:317006-327353 GCF_000951045.1 Mandrillus leucophaeus | reverse complement strand
CGCCACCCCCTCCTCCTTCCAGCCGTCTTGGGGTCTTTCCAGGCAGCCACTCCCTGCCACTTTTACCGCGGACTTCTGTGGAGGCCTCGCCCTTCCGGTTCCCCCGGTTTGGTCTGGGCGCGCGACCCGGCTCTCTACTTTGGGAGACTCTCCCCGGGTCGTTGGGGCTAAAGGCCCCTTGTCCAAGGCCTGGTCCCGGAATGAGGGGCCCTTCTGCTTTGCGAGGATTTAAAGGGAAGCCGCCTGGCTTCATTTCGCCCTTGGCTGCCTCCTTGCAAGCCTTCGCTCGCTGGCCATACTTTTCATTGGGCACAGCATGTGGGGTAGGAGGAATTAGAAGCGCGCAGTCTGGGTGGGATGACAGATGGGAGGCTTTTGGAAGTCATTAGCAAGTACCTATCACCGAATGATAACATAGCTGAGGGCTGGGCAGTCCCCAAGCGCCTCCTGCACTTGAGGTTTAGTTGCCCCAGAGGGGAAAAGGGTTTGTAAACGGCTTATGTTTTCTCTCTACTCCCCCACCCTCCCTCCTGCGTCTTTGGACGTGTTCGCTGCTGCCTTGGACTGCTCCAGATGCCAAGCTCGGAGCGCTTCTCTTCAGCTCACAAACTTTCTGTAGCTCTCCAGATTCAAGGACCTAAGTCGAAATGCCTCGTCCTGCCTTCCAGGCCCTGTGCAGAGCACTGATCTGACTTCTCCCGGACCCAGAGCCCACCTCGCTCTCTGGCCGGCATGCGCGCTGGCTGGCTGGCCCTCCCCACGTCACTTGTAGGAATTCTGCGGGTCTTTAAACACTCCTTTCCTGAGGACGAGGAGAGTCCCCGTCCTTTGAAGTTCCAGAATCCCTTTGTATTATTTTCAAAATGAAGTTTCCTTTAGCGTCCTTTATTATTGCAAAAGCAAGATATAGTCACTACAGAAACAACCGAAATACCAAGAAGTAAAAGGAACAGAACTCAAAATTCTGCTCATCAGAAACAGCCACTGTTAGCACATTGCTGTTATTTTCCTGTTTATTATCATTAGACTTGTCTCATTGATTCAAAAACATTTTTCAGTATCTCTTAGGGGATTTCATCAGGGGTAGGAGCTGAAAAACATGGATTAGCCCTTGTTTCTGCTCAGGGTCCAGTGTGGGAGGAGACAGGCAGCCAGACAATGGTTTGAGGGTGACAGGTGCAGTTACAGAGAGAGGCTTGGGGGCTGAGAGGCTAAGGAGAGGCCTCAGACCCAGACTGGGAAGTGATGCTGCAGAACCACAGGGAAAGTTGCCGCCAAGGGAGAATCCTGGGCAAAGGCTGGCACGGGGGCTGTCACGGAAGGTTTGTGGGGAGGTGAGAAAGAGCCTTGTGCTCCTGGACTTTGCACTCTGAGCATTAGGGGCCACCGAAGGGTTCAAGCAGGGGAATGGTTGGATCTGCTGTGTTTTCAGAGGTTCTCTGCTTGTGTTTTAGGTAGGTGGGTGGGGGAAGGCCGGAGGGGCAGGTAGGAAGCCCCTTGAGGACCAGGACCATTATTGGCATCTCAAGTCCTTGGCTCAGTGCTTTAGGGGATTGCATGGAAAATGGAGATGTTGTATTTCGGGAGATGCAATTAGGTAATATGAGGGGAGCAGTGGGAGATGAAAGTTGAGCTGAGGACCAGGTGCAAATCTGCTAGGAGGCTGTGGAGTAGTTCAGGTGAGAGAAGTGAATGAAGGCGGGGCAATGGGATGAAGGCTGGAGAGGGCAGGGCAAAAC
This sequence comes from Mandrillus leucophaeus, assembly GCF_000951045.1. Taxonomy (NCBI): domain Eukaryota; kingdom Metazoa; phylum Chordata; class Mammalia; order Primates; family Cercopithecidae; genus Mandrillus; species Mandrillus leucophaeus. The sequence goes on along the minus strand of NW_012102532.1, from coordinate 325,614 downwards.
CCCATGAGGTGTCAGGGCGGGAAGGGGAGGGAGAGATCAGAGGCAGAGCAGCAGAAGCTAGTAACAACTAGGGGCCCAGGGCATATCCCCAAGTCAATCTGAGTCCAGGAGGCTTCCCAGAGCAGGGGACATTGCAGCAGCTGACGACTTGGGAAGGTGGAGTCAGTAGTCAAGGTGGAGGAGAGAATTCCGAGCAGAGGGAACTGTATATGCAAAGACACAGAAGCAGGCAGCTGGCTGCACTGGGGAAACTACCAATGGTGGTAGATGGGGAGGAAGGAGGACAAGGAAGGAGAGGCAGGGCCTAAACTGCACCTAATGCCAAGAGGACAAGCAGAGGAATTTTGGTGATGCTTGACTTTATGCATCCTAACCCGTGTCCAGGATGATTGCAGCACAGGGGAGGCGTGTGAAGCACCCTGGAGGGTGGGAAGGAGGTCAAAAAACAGACAATGTTCCATTCTGCCCTTTTGGGCCTGCGTCCATCTATCTTGGGAGACAGGTCTCAGGAAAAGAAAGGTTTTATCTCATCTCTGCCTTCTTTCAAGTTAACAAGTACTGGTGGGAGGAGTTCGGTAAATATTTAAGTTTATAATAGAAACAACTTATTAGGGTAAACATGAGTGTTGGCAGAGGAAATCCACAGGGAGGCCTTAGAACCTACCTGCCACAGAAATGCTGCCTGTTGCTCCCATTGCTATTATTGTTTACACTGAAGAAAGAATTGGCGTCAGCCTAAATAGTTCAGTGCCACATTCATATAATTAAGGCATCCTTTTTATGTGATAAGAGCATTGGACTTGAAGTGAGGGGGTCTGAGTTCTACTCTTGGTTCTGACCCTTTGGTCTCTGTTAGGCAGGCAGCCTCCTCTCTGGGCCTCAGTCTCGTCGCCTGTATAAGAGTATTCTGAAAGGAAAATAAATATGGGGACCCCAAAATCAATAAGCCAAAGGGAAAAATCAAGCTCAGAACTGCCACAGACAAACCTGCCTCCCACTCCTAAATAAGATAGCTACAAATATTTTTTAAAAAGCTATGCACTTCTCGCTGGGCGCTGTGGCTCAGGCCTGTAATCCCAGCACTTTGGGAGGCTGAGGCAGGTGGATCATGAGGTCAGGAGATCAAGACCATCCTGGCTAACATGGAGAAACCCCATCTCTACTAAAAATACAAAAAAATTAGCCAGGTGTGGTGGTGGGCGCCTGTAGTCCCAGCTACTCGGGAGGCTGAGACAGGAGAATGGCATGAACCTGGGGGGCGGAGCTTGTAGTGAGCTGAGATCACTCCACTGCACTCCAGCCTGGGCGACAGAGCCAGACTCCGTCTCAAAAAAAAAAAAACAAAAAAAAACTATACACTTCTCTCACAATTTGCCCACGAGGAAATTTCTTGTGGACCCTATGGTATTTGCCCTAAAACAGTTCTGTTGAATTTCACCGTCACAATGTAAATTGGTAGCTTATCTTTACAGGTACAGAACAAAGGACAGAACTCGAAGTCATCCCTCTGCTCACCTGAGACAAACGTGTATCTGATTGCTTCCTCCAATGTAAAAATGCAGATTCACTGTGCTAGACAAGCATAGGTGACGATTTCTCTACCCTCCTCCGCCATGTAAATTGTGCATTCAGTGAGAGGATGCTCAAAGACTCAAAAGAATGCAACCGTTTGTCTCTTATCTACCCACACCTTAAAAAAAAAACTTTCTTCCTCTTTCCCGGACAGCCGCCTTTTAAATATTGAGGCCCTCAAAATAATCATCTTTGCAGAAGGCACAGACCTGCCTCCTGGGTGCCCGTCTGTAACCCTGGCAAAGTAAACTTTCTAAATTGATTGAGATCTGTCTCAGATACTTTTTGGTTCACAGCATTTTGGATCGGGAGGTGTCTTTCATTCCTCCTGACATTCTATGCCACAGTAAACCTCTGGGCCACAGTGCATTTGTTACAGGCAGTTAGTCCTACAGGCAACCAGGAAAGGGAGCGATGGAAAAATTATGTTTTGCCTTAACTGGAAGAGGAAAATATGGGTAAGCCCCTGAGTCAGAAATCACATGGAAGCAGCCAGGCCTTCCAGGCTTTGTGGTGCTGGAGTGGGAACACTTTTCCTCCCTTCCCTCAAGGCGTCCTGTTTCTGGGAAAGAAACCCCAGCTCAGGCTCAGGGTCCACTTTGGCTCTTGTGCCCCCCCTGGTGGTAAGATTTGAACACGCAGAGGCCAGGTGAGCTAATGAGCCCTCACACCCACGCCCAGGGTCCCTCCAGCTGTGGGCAATGGCTTTGTAAGGCAACAGGCAGGACCCCGCTCTCACAGGCCACCAAGGCCCTTCCAGTCACCACACCAGTGGCCATCTTGATGCACCTCCTTCACTTCTAGAAGCTTCTCTCCTGTTCCTCTTTCTAAGCTCAAATGCACCACCTCGTGAAGCCTTTCTGGAGCACTGCAGTCTTTTTCTCCATGGATTAGCTTGTTTGAGTCTCTCATGTGTGACTCTTTGGTCATCATCTTCCTTTATGTGTCCACTTCTTGGTAGTGAGCTCCTCCAGGGTGCACTTGCATTTGATTAATTTCTGTGCTCTCCCTAGCTCCCAGTCCCTTGCTGGCCCACAGCAGGCGCTCTGCAAACATCTGCAGAATGACCGCTGGGCATGGGGCTTTCTCAGGCCCCTGCCCTTCTCTCTCAGCTCTCTCCTGGAGCACTCATCCCCTTTTGTGCGTCCCACTATTTTCTCTGTGTGACTCATCTCTCTGTAAATACAAGTCCTGATATCTAAGAGCCTGCAGACTTTTTTTTTTTTTTTTTGAGACGTCTCACTCTGTTGCCCAGGCTGGAGTGCAGTGGCTCGATCTTGGCTCACTACAACTACACCTACTGTATGTCAACCTCCTGGGCTGAAGCGATTCTCTTCCCTCAGCCTCCCAAGCAGCTTGGATTACAGTTGTGTGCCGCCATGCCTGGCTAATTTTTTTTTTTTAGATGGAGTCTCGCTCTGTCACCCAGGCGGGAGTGAAGTGGCATGATCTCGAATCACTGCAACCTCCGCCTCCCAGGTTCAAGTGATTCTTCTGCCTCAGCCTCCCGAGTAGCTGGGACTGCAGGCGCACGCCACCATGCCCAGCTAATTTTTGTATTTTTAGTAGAGATGGGGTTTTACCATATGGGCCAGGCTGGTTTTGAACCCCTGACCTCGTGAGCTACCTGCCTCGGCCTCCCAAAGTGCTGGGATTACAGGCGTGAGCCACCGCTCCCAGCCTTAATTTTTATATTTTTAGTAGAGATGGGGTTTCATCATGTTGGCCAGGCTGGTCTTGAATTCCTTGCCCCAGATGATCCGCCCACCTCAGCCTCCTAAAGTGCTGGGATTACAGGCCTGCGCGACCGTGCCTGGGCTGTTTCCACTTCTAGTGGCCCTCCAAATAGGCCCACATTCCAATCCCCAAAACTGTGAATGTGTCACTTTCCATGGCATAGCCCGTACCATCCCAGTGGGCCCAGTGGAATCCAAAAGGTTCCTATAAGAGACAGGTGGAAGTGTCAGAGCCAGAGAAGGAGATGTGACGACAGAAGCAGAGGTCGCAGTGATGCACAGCTGTGTGTTGTGGAACAAGGACAGCTTCTAGAAGCTGGAGAAGGCAAAGAAACGAATTCTCCCCTGCAGCCACCAGAAGGATCCAACACAGCCCTGCCCACCCATTTTGAATTTCGGACCTCTAGAATTGTGAAATAGTAAATATGTGTTACTTTAAGCTACTAAAGTTGTGGTTATTTGTTACGGAAGCAATAGGAAATAAATATAGTAATCTCAATGTAAATAAACATCAAGATCAGAATTCATAATCTCTGAGGGCTTCCTAGGCTTGCTGATGACTTTCTCCTCAGCCCTCCCTGTCTCTAATCAGTCAGCACCAACACCTCCCATCACCTGGGGCTCCTCCTTCCCCCCAGCCTCACAGCTGCTTAGTGAACGTGGTTCTTGTTTCTTAGCTGTTCTTATGTCATTGCTGGGAGGCACCAGGGCTAAGGCAGGATGTAGGGATATAGCAGCAGAGCACAGATCAGACCTCAGGTCTTCTGGTTTCAGTCCAGGATCGGATCCCCATCTTTCGTTCCCCCTGATGCTCTGCCACCCGCGATGGGGGTTGCATCCTTGAAGCTCATCTGCAGCCCAAACGGCTGTTCTACCCTTGCCTTGCCTTGCTGCCGTTCACCTGCCCAGGATGCACACAACATTGGACCCAGAGAGTCTTGCCGCACGCATCCTTGGGGGTGGGCTGCCCTGCTCTCACCCGTCGCTTCCTTTCCTCGCGTTGAGCGCACACACACTCAACCTGGAAACCGCCTGTGTCAAGTGTGGATTTTATGAAGGTTTCACGGATAGGTGGATGAGGGGTTCCCTCTCACATGCCAGAGGGATGTTCTAAGAATCCCATTCTAAGAATCCCTCTGGATGGCTCTTCTCAGACGTCCAATCTGTGGCAGCCACCCCTGTCATCTGCCCCCCAGCCCAGCCTCAGCCAGCCCCCTGCCCTGTGGATGTCCTCTGCACATGTCTGTGTGCAGCAGTTTAGCTCTAAACTTGGCATTTTCAGTTTGTATCCCCACCTCCCCTCGCCCTGCTCAGCAAAACAAATCATGGCTCTCAGGGTCCGTCCTCCTTAGTATATGGGGGTTGGGGGCCCGCACGGAGCAATTCTAAATAAGCAATATTTAGTATCATCCTTTCATCAGACTCCTGAAGCTCAGCTTGACTCTTTCCTGCTCAAAGATCTCCCAACTCCCCTTACCCTGTTCTGCTTCTAAACAGTGTTCCTGGCCGGGCGCGGTGGCTCAAGCCTGTAATCCCAGCACTTTGGGAGGCCAAGACGGGCGGATCACAAGATCAGGAGATCGAGACCATCCTGGCTAACACGGTGAAACCCTGTGTCTACTAAAAAATACAAAAAATTAGCCGGGCGAGGTGGCGGGCGCCTGTAGTCCCAGCTACTCCGGAGGCTGAGGCAGGAGAATGGCGTAAACCCGGGAGGCAGAGCTTGCAGTGAACTGAGATCGCGCCACTGCACTCCAGCCTGGGCCACAGAGCGAGACTCCGTTTCAAAAAAAAAAAAAAACAAAAACCAATGTTCCCCTATCACTTCCTTTCTCACAGAGGAGAATGTTTTCTTGGTATGTGCGTTGCTATTTATCTGCCTCCTCCAGCTAGAATGTAAAATCCACATGGCTGTTTTGTTCTCTGTGTGTCCCAAGGGCTTTGAACAGTGCCTGACATACAGTAGGTGCACAATAAATATTTATTGAATGTATGAAAAGACGATGCCTCAATTCTAAGATCATCATACAGGCCCTCTGCTCTCTTGCCTTAACCTCTGATTCCAATTCTGTTCACTCTTTTGGAATACCACATGTGTCCTCAGCTCTATGCCTGGGTCCCCACCTCCTCTTTCCGAAGCCCCAACTCTTGGCACTTCCTCCTTTCCGTCCTGCAAGCAGCCTGCCCATCTCTGAGGCCAGCCCAGCCCCTGCCTTCCCCAGCATCCTCAGTCATCCTAGTCTGCTCTGATCCTCTCTCTCAGGACACTCCTGTAGCAACTTCTTTCTGAATCATCCACTAGACTCTTACAAGATTTGTCCTGGGTGATAATTTCAGGTTTCATGCATCTGTTTAAAAAAGTTGGCCGGGCACGGTGACTCATGTGTGTAATCCCAGCACTTTGGGAGGCGGAGGCAGGCGGATCACTTGAGGTCAGGAGTTTGAGATCAGTCTACCCAATATGGTGAAACCCCGTCTCTAGTAAAAATACAACAGATTGGTCAGGGGCGGTGGCTCATGCCTGTAATCCCAGCACTTTGAGAGGCCGAGGCAGGCGGATCATGAGGTCAAGAGATCGAGACCATCCTGGCCAACATGGTGAAACTCCATCTCTACTAAAAATACAAAAAATTAGCCAGGCATGGTGGCGGGCACCTATAGTCCTAGCCACTTGGGAGGCTGAGACAGGAGAATCACTTGAACCCAGGAGGCGGAGGTTGCATTGAGCTGAGATTGCGCCACTGCACTCCAGCCTGGCGACAGAGTGAGACTCCATCTCAAAAAACAAAACAAAACAAAAAATTTAGCTGGGCATGGTGGCAGGTGCCTGCAATCCCAGCTACTCAGGAGGCTGAGGCAGGAGAATCACTTGAACCCCAGAGGCGGAGGTTGCAGTGAGCTGAGATGGTGCCATTGCACTGCAGCCTGGGTGACAGAGCAAGACTCCCTCCAAATAAATAAATAAATAAATAAATAAATACTCTCCGCTAGATTACCAGCTCCTGTTGTACCCACAGTAGGTACCTTCCAGACACTTAATGTAGTAGGTCTGAAGAACTAACACTTGGATGGGTACATAAGATGTAACAAATGCTGTTCTAAATTCTCTATATAAACTCAATCCACAAATGACCCTATGAGGTTGATAGTCTTATCTTACAAATGGGGAAGCCAAGTCACAAGGCGGTTCCTGCTCTTGCTAGGAAGCAGCAGAGCCAGGATGTCAACCCAGGTGGCCTGGCTCCGGAGCCCAGGTGCTAAGCTGCTTCTTCCTGTGGTAGGTTAATGTGGACTGGCACTACGCTGCCGTTTTTGCCCTTTGACTGTAGAGGTGGGTGAAGGGGCTGCAGATGACTCCTCAGCAGTTGTGCCGTCTTGAAGGTGCCTCCCTGCAAGCCACCTCTCTGAGTCTTAGGACTGCTGACAGGTGGGGAGCCTGCAGTTGGGTCCTGCCTTTGCTGGTGCTTGTCGGTTCCTCCGAGGCTCCCTTTCCACAGCTGCAGAGCGAGGATGATTACTGCTCTTTCTCCACCGTGAGGGGCGGGGATGGGCGGGTGTGTGCCCAAGCGGCCTGCCCCGCCTCAGTGATAGGCAATGCCAGCCCATGGGTAGCAGCTGCAGCTTCTCTCCACTCTGTGGCTGCTGGCTTCTGTTCTGGTTGGTGGTTCTGGGTTCAGGTGGAGGAGCAGGGACTCTGGGGGCTGTGTATTTGTGGTATTTCCTGCGTAAGACGGTAGAGAAGCTGTAGGCAATTAGCATGGGGCTTGACATTAGAAGTCACAGGTGCAAGCCCTACTGCATACTTACCTGGGAGCGGAGATGACCCGAGCAAGTCTCTTTGCTTTTCTGAGACTCCATTTCCTTATCCACAAAACGGGCTTAATAGAAACTCCTCCTTTGCTGTTGTAAGAGAGTCGGATGAAATCCTGGATGTGTAAGTGCTTGTAAACTGTGAGGGTGCTTACAAACTTGGTTTTCAATTTTAACCTCCGAGTACAGGGGTAGCGGACTTAGTTGTTATAAAATGCTAAATAGCCTCAAGGCTTGGAGTCTTGGAGAACGTTGGCAAGATGAGCATTTTCAGCTCTGTCTTCTGAGTGTCTTTGCCCAGCATGCTAGGTCCTTCCACATTTACTGATCACCTGAGTGCCAGGCCGTGGGAGGTGCCCAGGATAAGCCACACTCTAGTTTTGCTCATGAGAAACTCACCTCCTAACTGGGGATATAGGATGCGGTGGACGCCAATCATTAGATGGTAACAGGGTGACGAAGAGTTAGGGGAGTGAGGAGTTGCAGGGGTCCAGATATCTGAGAGCAGGGCTGACCAGGCAGCCATGGCAAGACACAGGTGGGGACAGGGCAGTGCTGGGGGTTGCTGGGCTCAGTTCTGTGCCTGCTTCCCATTTCCACACAGCTTAGCCCGAGCTGGTCCTGAGAAGGTTCTATTCATATCAAAGGGCAAACGAAGTTGCTGAATCTATCTTGCTGACAGTTTCTTTGTGTCTCATGTAATGTTTGGCTGATGCTCCTGAAACTATAAGCACCTGGAGGCAGGGTCTCTGTCTCTCCCAGCTGTATCTGGGGTGGGTTGGACAAAGGTCCCCCTAGAGGGACAGTGTGTGTGTGTGTGCACACGTGTCTGCATGTATGTGTGTGTATAAGAGCTGGAACTTTCGTGTGTAGGTTCAGGTAAACATGGGCAGGTAAAATACAGTGAAGGTAAGAAGCTGTCACTAATGTCTACCTGTGGCCTTCAGCACCTGACTTCCCACTCTGGCACCTTATATGCTCTAGCTGGTTTTATTTTATTTGTTTATTTTTGAGACAGGGTCTCACTGTGTCACCTAGGCTACAGTGCAGTGGCGAGATTATGGCTCACTGCAGCCTCCATCTCACAGACTCAAACGATACTCCCATTTCAGCCTCCCAAGTATCTGGGACTACAGGTGTACGCCACCACCCCCAGGCAATTTTTGTACATTTTGTAGAGATAAGGTTTTACCGTGTTGCCCAGGCTAGTCTCCAACTCCTGGACTCAAGGGATCTGTCCGCCTTGGCCTCCCAAAGTGTTGGGATTGTAGGTGTGAGTCACTGTGCCTGGCCTGCTCTAGCTGTTAAAAGCTCTACTTCCCTAAATAACTGGAACCCTCTTTCTTTCTCTCCCTCCTTTCCTTCCCCTTCCTCCCTTCCTTCCTTCCTTCCTTTTCTTCCTTCCTTCCTTCTTTCCTTCTTTCCCTCCTTCCCTCCCTCCCTCCCTCCTTCCTTCCTTCCTGCCTTCCTGACTTCCTGCCTTCCTGCCT
>NW_012102532.1:307297-315701 GCF_000951045.1 Mandrillus leucophaeus | reverse complement strand
AGATTAGGGATAATGTTGGGAACTTGGTAGGATTGGGGGTTTTGGGATCTGGCTGTTAACAATATTAATTGACATTCCCTTTTCCATACCCAGGATCTCATTTGACGCTGCTTTGGTTTTTACTGCGCCCTTCTTTATGCAAATACAAGCAAACACTGATGGATGTTATTCCCCATTCCACCTCTCCCAGCCGCGGTTACTAGAGGGAGTGTGTTTATAGGCGGCTCTCACAGGACTCTGCAGGTGGCTGGTGGCAGAGCTAGAGTAGGACTTGGGCCTTCTGACTTCCAGTTTAGCCAGCCCCCTCTGTCCTGCACGTTCTGCACATCTCCAGTTTCCCACGTAGTCCAATCTGGGGGCGCTTTGGTTTAACACCGGGGTCTAGGAGTGTGATATGGCTCTGACGGAAGGATGGTGGGTTTCCTGTGGCTCTCCCCACCTTACCCGCGTAGAGTGACTGCAGCACCCTTGCCTTTGGGGACTTTCCTCAGGGCTAAGTTGTATCGCTGGCATCCCCGTCACTTCCCCACCCACCTCCAAGCAGGCCAGGAAACCAGAATGTCAGAGCTTAGGCTCCCCGAGTGTGTTCACCACATGGGGCTTTGGTGGGGCCTTCTGCCTCCCACCCGCTCCAGCCCGGAGCTCCACTGAAACTTTCCCTCACCCACCACTTTTTGGGCCCCCTTGGGAGCCTTCCTGACATGTCCATGAAACATTCGATTTTTATTTTCTTTTAAATTTACTTTAAAAATAGATGATTTGTTTACATAACTGAAAAATAAAGATATGAGAGAGGGAAATGTGTTTCTCCTGGAAACTGTGAATCTGTAAGAGAGATTTAGGAGTTCTATCCACCAAGGGCAATGTGTGGGCCTGATTCTTGAATCCTGATGCAGACAGACCAGTTATTTAAAAAAAGGTTTTGTAGGCAATTAGGGAAGTTTAAATATGGACTAAGGGCTAGATGATGTTACGAAAATACTGTTAACTTTCTTATGTGTGATGATGGCATTGTGGTTATGTTTTTGAGAAAACCCTATCTCTTAGAGACACACACTGCAGTTTTTATGGGTAGAATGATATGATGTCTGGGATTTGCTTTAAATTTTTCAGTCCTTTTCCCCAGAAGTGTAGAGATAAAATGCAATAAGAATGTAAAACCGTTGATGCTGGGTGATAAGTATATGGGGTTCATTATCCTGTTCTCTCTACTTTTATGTGTATTTGAGCACTTCCATAATGACAACAAAAATCTCCATCCAGTCTTGTCCCCGTCAGTCTAGCTCTTCTCCAATAACCAATGCTGGTTCTTTAATGCATACTTCTTTATGCAAATACAAACAAATAGTAGGGTATATTATTATTCTCCCCGCTTAAAAATTTTTTTAACACCAGAAGAAGCACCTTGCTACTGGTTTGCACCTTGCTCTTTTCGCTTCCTTTTTTTTTTTTTTTTTTTTTTTAGTAGAGATGGGGTTTCACTGCGTTAGCCAGGATAGTCTTGATCTCCTGACCTTGTGATCCGCCTGCCTCAGCCTCCCAAAGTGCTGGGATTACAGGCATGAGCCACCACGCCCAGCTTCTTTTCTCTCCTTTTTATATGTGGTTGGCAGAATAATGGCCCCCACAAAAGTGACCACGCCCTCATCCCTGCAAGGTGTGCATGTTACCTTACTTGGCAAAAAGAACTTTGCAGATGTGATTAAGATTAAGGACTTTGAGATGGGGAGAGTATCCTGAATTATCCAAGTGGGCTCAATCTAATCCTATGGATCCTTAATGTCGGAGAATCTTTCCTGGCTGTGGTCAGAGGGAGCCATGCAAAGGGTTAGAGAGACATGACAGTGGTAGCTTTGCAGACAGAGGAGGGGCCAGGAGCCAAGGAACGCAGGCAGCCTCTAGAAGCTGGAAAAGGCAAGGAAAGGGATTCTGCCCTGCAGCCTCCAGAGGGGAACCCAGCCCTGCCCACATTGAGATTTTAGCCCAGTGAGACCCACGTGTCAGACTGCTGACCTCCAGAAGTGTAGTGCAATAAATATGTGTGCAACTTGTGATAATATGCTATAGCAACAACAGAAAACAACGGCATGATATCTCAGAGAGATCTCCCTATCAGTGCAGACATTGCAGCAGCATTAGTTCCTTCTGGTTCTACGCGGGGTCTGGAGTCCAACACATCTGGGCTTGAGTCCAGGCTCTGCCACATACTAGTTGTAGAATTTTGGGCAAGTTACATCACCTCTCTGAGCTGCCTCCTCATCTGTAAAAGGGGAATAATAAGAGCTCCTGCTTCATAATGTTGTTCTAGGATTAAATCATACAGTGCATACAAAACACTCAGCCTGGCACATAGGGAATGGTCACGAAAGAACAGCTGGTAATATGATTAACACAATTGTGATGATTACAACAAGCAGTGTTCCCTGAGTTCTCCTGGCCTCACTGTCCTCTCTTCTGACTCCTCGCAGACTAAAAACGCAGCACATAAATGAACCCTTGCTTTCCGTGGCACACACCCTCGCTTGTCTTGTGTGCTTGGTTCCGTCTGTGTGCAGCTCTGTCTCCTAGACTGTGGTCAGCAGTGTGGGGGCAGGGACCCTGTTTCTGATGTCCTGGGGCTGGTCATTAGGATTGCACACCGTCCGAGGGGATGCTCTATTAACAGACAGCTTCTGGGAGTGACTGGACGTCACTGTGCCCTCACTCTTTCCAAAGTTGAGGTTCCTTGCTTCCCACGCTAAAAAAACGTCATGGGCCCAGTGGACCCTGCATCCTCCCACACAGCATAGATTCAGAGTGGTGGGGACCTTCAGAGTGTCCCCACCAATGTCCCCAACAGCCAGCTTTTGCATGAGCTTACCCTGCCTGAGGCGAGCCACTCCGCTGTTGTGCAGTCTGGTTATTGGAAAATTTCCCTCCCTTCCCATAACCCTTGTCCATGCCCTGCCCTCTGAAGCCACATGAGGTGAGTCTGCCACCCCTTCCTAGTAGCAGCCCTTTCGCCTTCCAGAGGAGACTTGCAGGGACCTGTCCCAGCCCTGCCTCTTCGTGGCTGGGTGGCCCCAGGGCTAAGTGAGTTTTTTTTTGAGGCAGAGTTTCACTCTTGTTGACCAGGCTGGAGTGCAGTGGCACAATCTCGGCTCACTGCAACCTCCGCCTTCCGGTTTCAAGTGATTCTCCTGCCTCAGCCTCCTGAGTAGCTCGGTTTACAGGTGCCCACCACCATGCCTGGCTAATTTTTGTATTTTTAGTAGAGACAGGGTTTCATCATGTCGGCCAGTTTGGTTTCGAACTCCTGACCTCATGATCTGCCTGCCTTGGCCTCCCAAAGTGCTAGGATTACAAGCGTGAGCCACTGCATCCGGCCTATGAGTCTTTTTTGAACGCTGTTTCCACAATCTGCAAAAAGGGAAGGAAAACGCCTACCTGTCTGGATCACCATGGGAGCCTGGGCAAGGCATCCCGCACTCCTGAATGCCCCACACATGTTGCTTCCCTTCTCTCTGCTCCAGGCCACGCCCTCTGGATCCCTTAACTGCTCCTTGCCGGGGAGGTTTGGAGGCTGCCCCACTGCTCTGTGCTGTTTCAGACATGCAGGAGGACCCAGATCCGGCCTCACGTGGTGGGCCGCCCATGGCTGCCTGGAGGCTTTCTTCGGCTGCGGGATGGGATGGCCTTCGACCTCAGTCCTTCCCTGCCCCTCCTGGGGCCTCCCACTCAGGCCTGGCCTTCCCTCCTGCTGTCCTGGTTGCACCGTGCCTGGTTCAGCTGAAACCACAGTCTTCCCACCACACACCCCACAAGCCCCACAGTTGCTAGCGCTCTTGCTGGGCACAGAAATCCTGCGTTATTTTTAGTTCTGGACCTGGTCCAGCACACTGCACCCCTCCCTACATAAACATGTCTGGATCTGCACGTTGTTTTCCCTAATCCTCAGAGCTGTGAGAGCGCACTCACAACAACTGCATGAGCCCCGCTCACATGTCTCCCCGTAGCCACCTGGGACCGTGTGCCAGCCTGTACACACGTCTCTGCCACAAACAAACACTCTCCGAAGGGCCTCCCCAACTCCTCCTCCATCCCCTGTACCCATCCCCAGTCCCTCTAGCGGAGGAACGGTCCCAGGAAAACCAAGCTGCAGGGAAGCCAGCAGAAGGAAGCCATCGTCTGCTTCTCCGCCTGTGAGGCCAGCTGGGGACAAATTGTTTCCGCACCTCACCCCACACACCCGGCCCGGCCAGCCTGCCTTCTGAGGCAAAAGCCGTTAACCCCTCTCAATTTAAACTTAAGGTGAACAAGCGAACAAGCGACTCCTCCTGGAAAAAAGAGTCCTCAACCAGCACAGACAGAAAACCAGGTTTCTCGATTGAGACCTGCTGCTTCCCCACGCCCTGCACAGCACCTCTGTCTCTCCGGGCCAGCTGGGCTCACCGTCTTCCGCGTGAATTCACTGTCAAGATGGCTCCTTCCTGGGACTGCCCCACCTCTAATCCTGGACTAGACAATCCTTGAGGGCATGGGATGTTTTGCTTTTATTCTCTTTTACCCCCCGTTTCTTAGGGGTAAAACCTAAACTCATTAAAGCCTAAAAACCAGTGCCTCTTCATGGCCGGGCACGGTGGCTCACGCCTGTAATCCCAGCACTTTGGGAGGCCAAGGCAGGCGGATCACGAGGTCAGGAGATCGAGACCATCCTGGTTAACACAGTGAAACCCCATCTCTACTAAAAATTCCAAACATTAGCTGGGCTCACGCAGCCCAGCCCAGCGGGGCCTTCCATGTCCCCTCGCCTGCTGCCGGGCCTCCTTGGCCCTCATCACCATCTGACAGTGTGCACTCGATTGCTGTGGGCTTTCGTCTGCCGCCTTCACTTGAATGTGAGCCTCCTGGGGTGGGGCTGTTCCTTTTGCTGCTGTTGCATCTCCAGGCCTGCAGCCAGGCCTGCCCCGTAGTGGGTGTCAACACTCACTGTGGAACGAGGGACAGAATGAGGGACGTGAGTGATCTGTCTGTGTGGATGGAGGAGTGACTTGCAATAGACGCCTCCCAGCCAAGACAGCTGGGCCCCTGGATAAGTGGCCACGGTCAGGGAAGGGTGGGGCATACATGACTGCCCATCAGCCAGGCAGGACACACTGAGTGGTTCTGGGAAGGCTGGTGTGCGGGGGCTTCCCAGGAGGTTGTGCCAGGCCCAGCCAGAGGTGAGGGTCTCTGGCTCATCGGCCTGAATTCCTGCCCTTCCTCTTCCTGTCCAGTGAGTCAGCTGGGCTGGGGAAGCGCGCCAGGGACGTGGCTCCTGTCAGGAGTACAGAGGAGTTAAGGGTCAACAAAACAAGAACTTGCCCATCGCCCCTCCCATGCTGCCTGTCAGGGTGTCTTTTTCTGTTCCTCCCATCTCTGTCTCGGTCACGGCACACCTGTTGTGTTGTATCCCCCCAGGTTCCTAAGTTGAGGTCCTCATCCCCAGTGCCTCAAAATGTGAACTTAGTTGGTAATAGGGTTGCTGCAGAGGGAATTAGTTAAATTAAACTGAGGTTGGACTAGAGGAGGGTGGGCCCCTAGCCCTCTATGATTGGGATCCTTTCTAAAATAGTGCCATGTGAACATGGATGAAAATGGAAGGCATTGTGCTCAGCGAAATAAGCCAGTCATGGCCGGGAGTGGTGGCTCATGTCTGTAATCCCAGCACTTTGGGAGGCTGAGGTGGGCGGATCACGAGGTCAGGAGATCAAGATCATCCTGGCTAACATGGTGAAATCCCGTCTCTACTAAAAATACAAAATATTAGCCGGGTGCGGTGGCAGGTGCCTGTAATCCCAGCTACTCGGGAGGCTGAAGGAGGAGAATCGCTTGAACCTAGGAGGCAGAGGTTGCAGTGAGCCGAAATCGCGCCATTGCACTCCAGCCTGGGTGACAGAGCATCTCAAAAACAAAACAAAACAAAACAAAAAACCAAACAATTACATCAGGACAAACTGTGTGATTCCATGGAGGAGCTGCCTAGAAGAGTGAAATTCATAAACAGATGGTAGAATGCACGTGACCAGGGGCTGGGGAACAGCGTATGGAGAGTCAGTGTTGAATGGATATGGAGTTTCCGTTTGGGATGATGAGAAAGTTCTGGAGATGGATGGTGGCACAACATTGTGGATGCACTTAATGCCACTGAACTAAATACTTAAAAACGGTAACTTTTAACACCCACGTGAATGCCATGTGTAGAGGGACACATACAAAGGGAAGCTGATTGAAGACATAGGGAGAATGCCATCCACAACCAGGAATGCCAAAGCCTGCAGCAAACGCCCAGACGCCAGTGGAGAGGCGTGGGACAGACCCCCTCATAGTGCTCAGAAGGAGCCTCTGGCTTCTGGCTTCCAGAGCTGTGAGACAGTACATGTCTGTTGTGTAAGCCCCCTAGTCTGTGGCATTCTGTTACTGCAGCCCCAGAAAATGAATACAATGCTTGTCTGTGGCTCACTGATGCCTCCTCTCCAGGCCTTCTGGTTTCTGGAATGCAGGGAAGAGTAGGGAGGGGCTGGCCTGTGACGCCTCTTCTGCCTTTGGCTTCTTTCCTTCGTTTGTTCTTGGTTGCTCCTTCCCTCCCTGGCCTCCTTTTCCTTCTGTCTTCCCTCCTGCTTCGTCACACTAGTTATTACTTGCTCAGTATGTCTCCCCTGCTGGACTGGAAGTCCAGGAAGCCAGTCCTGGGCCCTTGGGGGCACTCAATACCTACGGGTAAATGAATGGATGGGGAAGGAAGGGGGGGGAAGGAGTGGCTGGCCCTGGGGCCTGCTCAGAGACGTTTTGACAAATTGTCTGTTCTTAGAATAGCCAGGGGCAGTTGCAGCCTCTGACCTGTCTCTGACCAGGACGAGCAGTGTGGTCTCTCCTGGGTGAGACGGCTCCCCCTGCAGAAAGGCTGGCTAGGGCTGCCTTAGGCAACCCTGGTTCTGTGGGGTCAGGGCAGGCATTCTGGGGGATAAAGCCTTTCCCTCAGGTCCACTGAGTCCAACCTGGTACCTGTCCAGCAATACAAAGGCCAAGGAGAAAGGCTCCCTTGTTATATAAGGCAGAGCCTGGAACTGGATGGGGAGAGGACAGTATGGCATGAATATGGGGCACACATTCCTCTTTCTCTTTAGTCCTGCCCCATGACGCTTCTCCATTGTGGGAGTGGGGAAAAAAAAGGAATTGGAAACAAAGACACAAAAGTCTTCTCTTTTATTCATTGATTGATTCAATAAATATTTATGGGCTGACTATGTGTCCAGTACCATTGGGCCGAGGATGGAGAGATGAATAGACCCAGTCTCAGACCTCAAGGAACTTGTGGTCCGGACAGGGAGACAGACAAGTGAACAGCCTGAGAATAAGGCCAAGGCTGCTCCGATGAGGCCTGTGTAGACAGTTGTGGGAACAGAGGAGATACTCTAAGTACAGGACTTGGTGAAGGCTGCATGAAGGAGGTGCCATCAGAAAAAAGCCTTGAAGGATGAATACGAGTTTGACATGTGAAGAAGGAGAGAGGGTGGAATAGGGAAGGTGTGATACAAGCAGAGGGAACAGGGTCTGGCAAGGTAAGAAGTTGTGAGTGGGCTATGCAGGTCTGGGGAAACTGTCACTTGGGCACGGGGGTGGTGGGAGGCCACTAGCAGGAACCAAGGTCATAGGGAGAGAGTGTGTCGGCTCATGGCTGCCTGGGATGCCACCTGGAGGACATGGGCTTGCTCCTGAGAGCGTGGGACTGAATAGTGGCCTTAAGCGGGTGTGCTGGCTGTTTAGTTTGCCCCTGTCTCCCCTGGCCCATCCATTCTCTATCCTCCTCTGACATCTCTACAGACTGCTCCAGCCAGGCTCCCTTGCGCACTGGTTGGAGGGCAGGAAGAGAAAGAGGCAGGGATGTCTATCTCCCCTGCCTTGTCCCCTTTCTGACAGCAGCTGCTTTCCTCTGTGGCCACAGCTCCTGGCGGGCTCCCCGTCCCCTGGCTCCAGGTCGCATTGACTCTGGTGATAGATACCAGGCAGGCCTAGGTGGTAAAGCCTTCTGCTGTGGCTGGTCCTTGGGTGCTTCACCACTTCTACCCCCAACACTGGAAATCATCCCTGATTTAAGCTCTCTTTAGAAAACCCCTTTGGGTGTTTCATTTCTCTCTGGAATCCTGCTTGATGCAGTAGGAGTATGGCTTAGTCAGCATTTGGTGGGGAAAAATATTCCTGGTGACGGTGGAGACTGAGTTGGGGAGAGATGGAGGCGTCAGTGCTAGCAAAGACACTGTTAAAAGTGCAGGTCAGGGCTGGGCGTGGTGGCTCACGCCTGTAATCCGAGCACTTTGGAAGGCCGAGGCAGGCGAATCATGAGGCCAGGAGTTCAAGACCAGCCTGGCCAAGATAGTGAAACCCT
>NW_012102532.1:306323-306718 GCF_000951045.1 Mandrillus leucophaeus | reverse complement strand
CAACTGCTACATAACTAACCATACAATCTGATATTTCCAATTCAAACTCAAGACTATGAAGTTCTTACTTAACCTCTTCGGTCTCACACCTGTGTCCCCTTTGTCTCATGTCAAGAATTTCAACCTTAAGTACACTAAGGATGATAGAACACATATAGGCATTTGCTTTATCCCACAGTACATACTCGGCAGTTCCAGAACGACGATACCAGCATTATCTTCAATGATCTGATCATTGAAAACACTTAAAAGTTTCCCCATGTCTTCTCTTCTTTGAGATAGACTGCACTGGGGATGTAGAGTTGAATTTTGTACTTTCAAGTCACTTAGAGTACTGCTTCTCTAGTCACCAAGAAAATTACAGTTAAGTTTGTTTTATTTTATTTTTAATTTCA
>NW_012102532.1:286547-306273 GCF_000951045.1 Mandrillus leucophaeus | reverse complement strand
TTTTAGACAAAGTCTTGCTCTATTGCTCAGGCTGCAGTAGAATGGCATGAACAGGACTAACTGCAGCCTCGAGCTCCTGGGCTCAAGCGATCCTCCTACCTCAGCCTCCTGTGTAGCTGGTACCACAGGTGAGTACCACCGCATCTGGCTAATTTTTAAAATTTTTGTAGAGATGGGGTCTCAGTATGTTGCTCAGGCTTGTCTTGAACTCCTGGGCTCAATCTTCCCACCCTGGCCTCCCAAAGTGCTGGGATTACAAGTGTGAGCCCCTGCACTTGGCCCCAAGCTTATTTCTTAACAAAAACTTATAAGATATTTAATGATTCCAGAGTGAAATCTACAAAATAAAGTATTAATGTATTTATTAAAATATTAGCTTCTATCTTGGTATCTCTTCTACCTTAGTTCCTCCATCTCCTTCAATTTAGTTTATGGTTTATTATTTTATTATCTGTTTTATGAAATGTAAGATATCTGTATCTTTTTTTTGTGAGAGTCTCGCTCTGTTGCCCAAGCTGGAGTGCAGTGGCGCGACCTCGGCTCACTGCAAGCTCCACCTCCCGAGTTGACGCCATTCTCCTGCCTCAGCCTCCCGAGTAGCCGGGGCTATAGGTGCCCGCCACCACGCCCGGCTAATTTTTTGTATTTTTAGTAGAGATAGGGTTTCACCTTGTTAGCCAGGATGGTCTCGATCTCCTGACCTCGTGATCTGCCCACCTCAGCCTCCCAAAGTGCTGGGATTACAGGCGTAAGCCACCGCACCTGGCCAGTATCTATATTTTTTTTACCCCTCTTTTCGTGGATAAATGGAAACATTTTGCACACATTTTTCTCCATCTTGCTCTTTTCACCTAGGAATGAAGACAGCCCTCATTTCTCTATTTTTTTATTCAGTTGCGTGGTATTCTACTGCTTAGTTGATTTAACAGTTCCTTACCAATGGATATTTGGGTTATTTCCTGTCTTTTGCTATTACAAACCTGTGCCTATGTTTTTCTGTTTTTTAATACAGTATCTGTGGGATAAATGCCCAGATAAATTCTGAATCAATGGTTAAATGCATATATAATTTTGCTACACATTGCCAAATTCCTTTAATGGTTATACCATTTTGTATTTCCTCCAGCAACATATGAAAGGGCTAATCTCCCTGTAGCCAAAAGAGTATATTGTCAAACTTTTGGATTTTTGACAATCTAAAAGATATCTTAGTGTACTTGTTTTTTTTTTTTTTTTTTTTCGAGATAGAGTCTCACGTCTTGCACTGTCACCCAGGCTGGAGTGCAGTGGTGCAATCTCAGCTCACTGCAACCTCCGCCTCCCGGGTTCAAGCGATTCTCCTGCTTCAGCCTCCTGAGTAGCTGGGATTACAGGCGCCCGCCACCACGTTGGCTAATTTTTGTATTTTTAGTAGGGGCGGCGTTTCGCCATGTTGGTCAGGCTCGTCTCAAACTCCTGACCTCAAGTGATCTGCCTGCCTCGACCTTCCAAAGTGCTGGTATTACAGGAGTGAGCCACTGTGCTTGGCCTCTTTATTTTTAAAAGTCCTTTAATATTTGTGACAATGACCTATTCTCTATGAAATTGGTTGCAACTGTTTTCTCCATTGTTTTCTTTTTCTACTTTGTGTATGGTATCTTTGCCTATATTACATATATATATGTAATTAAATTTATTTATGTTTTCTCACAGTGAAATTTACCTATCCTTTCTTTTTGTTGTTGGTTTTTAAACCTTGAACAACATGGATTGAATACCCATCCTTTCTTCTAATACTTTTATCATTTCACTTTTTTATATTTAGATTAATGATCCATTTGGATCATTATTGGTATATGGTGTGAGAAATGGATCGAATTTTACATTTTTTCCGTATGGCTATCCAGGCATCTGGCTCTTGTAGTTGCCTTCTGAGGTTGTGGTGTATATACTAATAGGGTTAAATGATCCAATGAGAGTGGGTTCAGGGAATCACAGACAAAGTCATTGAATCCACATAAGGGAGATTACAGTGTTTAATTCATTTTTACGTATTTTATTACCTTTTCTTGCAGGTAGCCTACTTAGTTTTTATTCATTTTGCTGGCAAATCGATTGGTAAATGAAAACAGATTTATTAACCAACTACTATGCACTGTTGCAGTGGATGGCTACACGTGTGCATAGTTGGGCCATTTAGCATCTGTTCACCCTCTGTGTAAAAGAGTACCCAAATTTCCCTTAATAACATATCTGGTCCCACCCTGCACCTTTGTGGTTTGGGGGGATTGATCTAGCTCTGTGAGTTGGCCTCAATGGCCAAAGCCATATTCTGCCTTCAAAATAACAGTGACGGGTTCCTGGAGGGGCTTGGGCTTCTACTGGAACCCAGGAGACTGGAGCTGAGCCTTCTGAGAGGGAGTCAGGGCTCTTCCCCATGGACTTGAACCCGGAAGCATTGAAACCGGAACCACTATCTCCATTCTGTCATCACCTGTGGGCTGAGACGATACCAGCTCCAGGAGACCATGAAAGCTGAGTGGAGAACGGGAGAGAAATCAGATCTTTGTCGTGTATGAACCCCAGACAGGATGCGCAGATGGTGGTCCTGCCCGATGCTGGGCTTCTCCACTAAAAACCTAATATTTGGTTTCTATTTTTTTGTACTTGCAGCTGAGAGGGCCCTAAATGAAACAGTAGTCATCATTAGGTTTTCCTGATGTCCTAGTGTTTTAGGGATGATGCCTCAGGTAGAAAGCATAGTGGGATGCCAGCAGAATATCATTTCTCCCACATAGGCTAGCTCCTTCCATGAGAGTCCTCATGTTGAAACAGCATCAATAACACTGCCCATCATTTTGAAGAAAAAGTGAGAGAAGGTGTATTAGTCTGTTCTCACTGCTATAAAGACACATCTGAGACTGGGTAATTTGCGAAGAAAACAGGTTTAAATGAGTCACAGCTCTGCATGGTTGGGGAGACCCTCAGGAAACTTACAACCACGGTGGAAGGTGAAGGGAAAGCAAGCACCTTCTTCACAAGGAGGCAGGAAAGAGAGTGCAAGGGAGGAATTGCAAAACACTTTAAACCATCAGATCTTGTGAGAACTCCTTCACTGTCACAAGAACAACATGTAGGAAACCACCCCCATAATCCAATCACCTCCCACCAGGTCCCTCCCTCAGCACGTGGGGATTACAATTCAAGATGAGATTTGAGTGGGGCCACAGAGCCAAACCGTATCAGAAGTAAAGGTGAACTGTAAAGAGATCTTCAAATTTTAGTGACTGTCATTATATGATAGGCTCCTTCAGGGCAGGGACGGTGGGCTTTTGTGTGTGTGTACCCCGGAGATGGCTAAAGTGTCTCACACAAAGTAGGTGCAGTGCTTCAGTTTGAATCAAATTGAATGCTTCTCATGCTTATTCTTTCCATAGATAGCTAAGGAAAAGAGAGTCACAGAGAGACGAGAGATCAAGCCACTGGCTAGGAGCACATTCAGGGATTCTGTCCCCTGCCTCAGGCTGAGTCCCACAGTTAAACTCTGTCCCTCTGCGAGGCTGAAAGACATTGGAGGAGGAGGCTCCTCCAAGGGCCAGCTTTGTCACTCACCTGCTGGGGGACTTTGAGCAAATCCCTTCCTCCCTCTGGGCCTCAGGCGTCAGTTCCTTGTCATTCACACAGGGTTAATCCTTACCTTATAAGTACCCATGGATTCTATATACAGTCATTTGAAGAGCACAAAATGCCTTGCAAGTGTGTTTGCTGCATCACAGGAGTAGAGGCCAAGCTGCAGGCTGCCTTGCAGGCCTGCTTAGAAACTCCTCTGGGTAACCAGGGGCGGTGTTTCAGGGCGTACCAAGTACCTGCATCCACATGATTCACTTTGATTTTCCCAGGCCGTGAGATACTTTAGACAGACACAGTTTCTCCTGGCGACAGGGGAGGAAGCCAAGGCCTTGAGGTGAGTGACTTGCTTAAGGCCATCCGGCTAATTAGAGATGGAGGCAGAACTCACACCCATGTTTTATGACTTCCAGTTCAGGCCCATCACAGACCTCCATCCACCTGCAGGAAAGCAGGCGGCCCTCAGGGACTTGCTCATGGAGAATGCTCCATACATGCCGAGGGGATGGGCTCCGAGGAAGCCAGATTGTCCCAGGGCAGCGCCGGCCTGGCCACTCTGGATGGCCGTGCTGTGGCCCAGCTGGCGGGGGCACTGGAGGCCCATGTTACCCTGCACTCTGTTTGTGGGGCGGTGTGTCCAGCATTCCTGGCGAAGGTCAAGATGCCTCAGCAGGGTTGGGTGAGCAGCTCTCTGGGGCGGCGAGGGGAGGCAGACAGGCACGCCGTCTGTTTTGCTGGGCCGTGAGTGGCTCTTCCGGGCATTGTGCTCACCAGTGTGCCCCGGTCATGAACACAGAGACCAGGATGTCTTCGTAGCAATCACAGCAACACCCTGTACTTCCTCAGCATTCCAAGGAGGCCCCAGGCATGGCACTTACAGGAGGTCTCCCAGACGCCACCTTCCTCCTCCTCCTCCTCAACTCCATCGTCCCCAGGAGGAGGGGCCGTCTTCATGGTGTGATGTGTGGGACCCGGAGGGCGTCCGGCCAACAGAGCTCTCCCAGTCCTCCTTCCACAGGTTCTTATCTCTGGGACACATGTTCTTAACCCCTATTTTCTGATTTGGACACTGTACTAGGAGCTTTAATTACGTTCTTGATAGTTCTCTGACATAAATGCTATTATTATCACCCCCCTCCACATTAATATAAAGGAGACAGAAGCTTAGAGGGGTCTATGTCAGCAGTAAGTGGCAGAGCCAGGACTCAAACCTCATGGGCCAGAGGCTGGCATCTGTGCTCTTCACTGTGCCGCTGTGCTGCCCTCTTATGTAAACCTGGTGCGTTGTGCTTTGGAGACGGGTAGGGATGGAACACAGCCATTCATTCAAGAGTCTTTTCTAAAATAGTAACTTTCTTATTTCATAACAATTTTAGATTTATAGAATTATAGTGCAGAGAATTCCTGTATACTCCGTGCCCAGTGTTCCCTATTATTACTAATTTTTTTTTTTTATGTTTTCCCTTTTTTTTTTTTTTTTTTGAGATGGAGTCTCACTGTCACCCAGGCTGGAGTGCAATGGCTCAATCTCTGCTCACTGCAACCTCCGCCTCTTGGGTTCAAGCGATTCTCTCGCCTCAACCTCCCGAGTAGCTGGGATTATAGGCACCTGCCATCATGCCCAGCTAGTTTTCGTATTTTTAGTAGAGATGGGATTTCACCATGTTGGCCCAGGCTGGTCTTGAACTCCGGACTTCAGGTGATCCACCCACCTCGGCCTCCAAAAGTGCTGGGATTACAGGCGTGAGCCACTGCGCCCAGCTCTGTTTTTCTATTTCTTTTTAATCTCTTCTCACCATTCCTAACGTCCCCTGTTATAAACATCTTACATTAGTGTGGTACATATGTCACTGTTAATGAACTATTATTAACTAAAGTGCACACTTTATTCATTTATTCAGCTTTTTAAAAATTATTATTACCTATTGTCCCATTCTGTCCCAGGATCCCGTCAGGATTCTCTATTACATTTAGCCATCATGTCTCCATAGGTTCCTCTTGGCTGTGACGGTTTCGCAGAATTCCCTTGTTTTTGGTGATCTGGACTATTTTGAGGGGTGCTGGTCAGGATTTTGCAGAATGTCCTTTGATTGGGATGTGTCTCCTGTTTTCCTCTTGGGTAGACTGGGGTTATGGGTTTTGGGGAGGGAGACCACAGAGCTAAGTGCCATTCTCATCACATGATATCAAGGGCACTATCAACGTGACTTATGACTGTTGGTGTTCACCTTAGTCACCCGTTTCTTTAGTGTAAAGTTACTCTTGTCTTTGCTTCCTTTCCATGATGTTCTCAAGAATCATTTTTTGAACACCAAAAGAAGAAACTGGTGGCCGGGCGCAGTGGCTCACGCCTGTAATTCCAGCACTTTGGGAGGCCGAGGTGGGCAGATCACCTGAGATCAGGCATTCGAGACCAGCCTGGCCAACATAGTGAAACCCCATCTCTACTAAAAATACAAAAATTAGCTGGGCATGGTGGTGCATGCCTGAAATCCCAGCTACTCGGGAGGTTGAGGAGGGAGAATCACTTGAACCCGGGGGGCGAAGGTTGCAGTGAGCCGAGATTGCACCACTGCATTCCAGCCTGGGCGACAGTGAGACTCCATCTCAAAAAGAAAAAAAAAGAGGAAACTGGCAACTCTCCTAAGAGGGAGGAAGAGGGGAGAAAGGACAGGGCAGAGTGCTAACAAATGTCCTGGAACAGAAAAAAGAAATTGTACCTTAGTAGGAGGAGAAGCTGGTGGCCTTTGAAGTGCCCATGTGAGAAAAGAGCCAGTTCCAGGATTTTGGTGAGAGCAACCAGCTGTGTGGCTCAGCAGGGAGGGGACAGCCATCTAGGAATCCCTGCGGAGCACCGCAGAGAAAATGAGACCTGGGTCTCATTTTAAGGGACTTCATCTCCCTGAAAAGCAATGCTGCATCAGACACAGAGACGCCCCGACAGAACGGAAAACAACATGCGCTGTTCAACATGAAACTCCCATCCATCTCACAGCTGCATGACTTTGCCTAAGAGTTCAGGATAAAGTAATGTTTGCGATACATCCTGAAACGATTTGTGTGGGTTAGCATCATTAGATTGCATTATGCTTTGGGGTTAAAAGGGTTAACTTTGCCATGTAGCTATTTCAAATAGACCACAGCTTTTTTTTTTTTTTTTTTTTTTTGATGCTCACCACTATACTAACGAGGATCAAATAGACCACAAGTTCTGCAAACCTGTTTAGATGTTTCTTCATTTCATAAAGTATAGGTACCAAGACTCACAGTACCTCCTCCTCTCCCCCCAGACTTTCTCTTGTTATTCTGGGATTGAAGGGGCCTCATGTCCCCTCGAGGGATCCTACTCCTATCAAGCAGGCTGGCAAGGGGGAGACTGGAGGCCTGAGAAGCTGCAACACAGCTAAACGGAACTCCCCAGCTAAGCCATGTGCTTGCATCTGTCCGTCTGCTCCAGAGTGTGAGCCAAACATCTGAGACTGTGAGAATTCGGAGAGCTGACCCCAGACGTTGGTTCCAATGTTGGGAGGAACCTGGGAAAATCAAGGGATGCTTTGGTCCTGTTACTGTGCCTGAAAAGCAATTAGAGGTGAATATCTGTGAATATTTGGGGGTTTAGAATGTATCTGTTTAAATGAAATGCCCCTGGGATATGAAATAACTTTAGCTCTTGGCATCTAAGACAACAGAGGCAGCTGGATGCGGTGACTCACGCCTGTAATCCCAGCACTTTGGGAGGCCGAGGCGGGTGGATCACCTGAGATGAGGAGTTTGAGACCAGCCTGACCAACATGGTGAAACCCCATCTCTACTACATACAAAAAATTAGCCGGGCCTAGTGGCACATGCCTGTAATTCCAGCTACTTGGGAGGCTGAGGCAGGACAATTGCTTGAACCCGGGAGGTGGAGGTTGCAGTGAGCCAAGATTGCACCATTGCACTACAGCCTGGGCAACAAGAGTAAAACTCCATCCCCCTCTGCACCCCCCCAAAAAAAGACAACAGAGGCGTTCGATCAATTGGCTGGTGTGAGCAAAGTCCCGTGAGAATGGGACCCACGACAGAAGTCTAGGGAAGTGTGTGTGGGTGAGGTAGACACAGATAGGGGCTATGGACGGAAGGGCTCCAGGACTTGCTTGCTGGCTGTCATGAGTCTTTGGACTGTTTATAGCTGGTGACCTCAGATGAGTCACCCCCATGATTCAGTTTCCCCATTTCTCTGAGATATGGAGACAGCAGTCGGTCAGGAAGGGACCCTTTCCCTCCTCTCCGCCTCTCCACCGCCACCACTGCCGCCACCAGCCCCCACGCTCTGCCCACACAGTAGCCCAGGATGCCCAGGGCTAAAGGCTTGACATAGACGACACCTAATGTAATCTCACAGCCCTGGGACACAGCTGTTGTTATTGCCTCCACTTTGCAGAAGGGAAAAGTGAGCCTTACAGAGGTTAAATAACGTGCCTGATGTCATACGTGGGGGATGGGTGGATGTGGGCCAGTGCTCTGGGTGGGTGGGTGGATGTTGGCCAGGGCTTTCACTGCTAAATCCATCTGGGTCAGGGGCTGGCACCATTTTCTGCAACAGGTTAATATTTTAGGCTTTGTGGGGCATATGATCTCTCCTCCTCTCACCCCAGACTTTCTCTTGTTATCCAACACTTTAAAAATGTAAAACCCATTCTTAGCTAGTGAGCTGTACATAGGAGACTGCTGGCTGGATTTGGCCTAAAGTCCAGAGTTTAGTCACCCCTGATAACAGGAAAGCAAAAAAATGCAAATTGCTGTGGGCTGGCATGTCTCCCCAGATTTCAGAGGCCCTCTAAAACTCACGCAAAGAATCTTGGGCCCTGGAGGGTGGCAGGGCTACCTGTGCGGCTCAGGTGGATGTTAGTTTTACTGAGGACCTACTGGGGTGTGGGCACCACGGTGTCTCTCTCATGGCCACTGTTCCTACGGGCAGTTACTGCCCCTCACACTTGTCCCTCTGTGTCCTGCCCTCTGTGGGAGCTCACTGGGGGCCCGGCTTCTCCACCCGGTCACCATCCTGGCCTCGCTTTCCTTTCTCCTGGGACTTTGGTTCTTGGTCAAGTCAGGCTGGACAGGCCCAGCTGTGGCCCCTGGCTGAGCTGCAGAGGAAGCTGAGAGGACCTGCTATCAGCTCTTTTTGGGCAGGCGGCCTCAGTGGCCAGCGTGGGGTGGGAGATGCTGAGGCAGAAATGGAGGAGAAGAGGTGGGAGCTGTGCAGCCGGAGGGAGGAGTTCTGTGGCCTGGGCAGGAAGCTGGGACACCTCCTTGTTTCTAAGCCTCCCCAGAGTTAAGGAGGTTTGGGAAAGGAGTAAACACAGGGATTCTGCTTGTGTGTGGGGCCTGCCTGTGCATGTGTGTCATGTACAACCCATGCCTGTGTTCCTGTGTAGAGGGAGCATGGAAGGCACAGGGGCCCGGGTTCTAGGCAATGCACAAAATAGTTAAACCAGGTCTGAAGCTGGGATCAAGTCCCAACACCACCACTGACCAACCATGGGAACCAGGTCCAGGTCTTTAACCTCTCGGACACTCACTTTCCTCATCTGTAAAATGGAAATAGCAATATCTCAGCAGATTGTGGTAAAGCTTACAAAGTAACACTATTTATCAAATGCAGGGCAGGCACTGTTCTAGGGGCTTTCTATATTCAGTTGATTCTCATCACTCATACATTCTGTACTTAAAAATTTGTCTACTCTGGCTGGGCGCAGTGGCTCATGCCTGTAATCCCAGCACTTTGGGAGGCTGAGGCAGGTGGATCATGAGATCAGGAGATTGAGACCATTCTGGCTAACATGGTGAAACCCCATCTCTACTAAAAATACAAAAAAATTAGCTGGGCGTGGTGGCAGGCGCCTGTAGTCGCAGCTACCTGGGAGGCTGAGGCAGGAGAATGGCGTGAACCTGGGAGGTGGAGCTTGCAGTGAGCCTAGATCGCACCACTGCACTGCAGCCTGGGCAACTGAGCAAGACTCCATCTCAAAAAAAATAAAATAAAATAAAAATAAAAATTTATCTACTCCATACAATTTACTTGTATTGCCAAAAATCAATACTCACCGTGCTTGCATGGCCATCCGTGAACACAGAGCAGAGAACAATCTGAGTGACAGGATGTGCACATTCCCAGCAGAGGATGAATAAGGTGACAGTCTGTCTTCTTGTGTCAGCTCGTATGGCAAGCAAGTGTCCTTTTCAAGGTCTACGTGGTACCATGTGTTTTGCCTTTTTCTGCTGCATGTTGGTGATTTCGCTGTTTAAAATGGTCCCGGCATCATGCCGAAGTGCTGTCCAGAGTTCCTAAGTGAGAGAAAGCTGTGATGTGCCATATGGAGAAAATACGTCTGGTAGTTAAGCTTTGTGCAGGCATGAGCTGTAGTGCTGTTGGCCATGAGTTCAATGTGAATTATTCAGCAATATATATTAAATAAGGTGTCGTTAAACAGAAACACACAGAAGAAAAAGTTATGCATTGATTCGTTGATGAAAATGTGACCACAGGCTCACAGGAACCTCACCTTGTATCTCTCCTAGGAGCATTGGTTTGGTATTCACTAATTCAGTGTTTGCAGTGACTGCATAAGACATAGCCACTATGAATAATGAGAATTGACTGTATTGGCCAGGTGCAGTAGCTCACAACTGTAATCCCAGCACTTTGGGAGGCCAAGGTAAGCAGATCACCTGAGGTCAGGGGTTTTGAGACCAGCCTGGCCAACACGGTGAAACCCTGTCTCCACTAAAAATACAAAAAATTAGCTGGGTGTGGTGGTGGGCGCCTATAATCCCAGCTACTTGGGAGGTCACAGTGAGTTGAGATCACACCACTGCCCTCCAGCCTGGGCAACAAGAGAAAACTCCGTCTCCCCCCGAAAAAAAAAGAAGAAAAGAAAAAAAAATGTACTGTATTAACTTATCTTTTGAAAATTTTATTGATTGATTGATTGATTTTTATTTTTTATTGTTTTGAGACAGAGTCTCACTCTGTCGCTAGGCTGCAGTGCAGTGGTGTGATCTGGACCTGCAACCTCTGCCTCCTGGGTTCAAGCGATTCTCCTGCCTCAGCCTCCCAAGTAGCTGGGACTGCAGGCGCCTGTCACCACGCCTGGCTCATTTTTTTGTATTTTTAGTAGAGACGGGATTTCAGCATGTTGACCAGGAGGGTCTTGAACTCCAGACCTCATGATCCACCTGCCTCAGCCTCCCAAAGTGCTGGGATTACAGGCGTGAGCCACTGTACCCAGCCAATTTATTTATTTATTTATTTTGAGACAGAGTCTCGCTATGTCGCCCAGGCTCGAGTGCAGTGGCATGATCTCAGCTCTCTGCAACCTCCACCTCTTGGGTTTAAGTGATTCTCCTGCCTCAGCCTCCAGAGTAGCTGGGACTACAGGAGCATACCATTATGCCTGGGTAATTTTTTGTATTTTAGTAGAGACAGGGTTTCACTGTGTTAGCCAGGATGGTCTTGACCACCTGACCTCGTGATCCGCCTGCCTCAGCCTCCCAAAGAAAATTTTATTTTATTTTTAATTAATTATTTTGGGTGGAAACAAGGTCTTGATATATTGCCAGACTGATCTCGAACTGGGCTCAAGCAATCCTCCCATCTCGGCCTACCAAAGTGCTGGGATTACAGGCATGAGCCACCATACCCGGCCGTATTAACTATTCACCACAACAACCATACTGGGTGGGTGTTCTGCTGTCACTATTGTCTAGATTTTACTGAGGCACCGAGGCACAGACAAGCTGCCTAATTTGTCTGAGGCCATATGGATGGCAGAGCTGGGATCCACGCCAGGCCATGGGGCCTCCAGGGTCCCCTAGCTACTCCTGAATTAGATAGGGCAACATGCAGAAAGCCTTAGGGCAGCCCCCTCTGTGTCATGCACATTCATCAAGGCTCTGCCACTCGGGGGCCCCATGGCCGTGGGATTAGACAGTTTCTGAAGTCCCTTCCACTTGGATATTCTAAGGCCCTTCAATTTCTGCCCACACTCCCAAGCTGCTCTGCACGTAGGCGTGGGCTGTGTCTGCAGGCCCGCAGCGGGGAGCTGCAGCTACAGGCCTGGAAATTGGGATGGATGAACTGTGAGTATGGCAGGGAGGCTGTTGGGGTGGATGATGCTGAGGGCTCAGGAGGACCTTGGATGTTACCTGTCTTGGTTGTGCTGGCATGCTTCTAGCTGGGGGTAGCTGGAAGGGGAAGGATGGCTTCTTCTTTTTTGTACATGTGGAACTGAAGCTCAGAGAGGTTTCTCAACACAACAGGACACAATGGGACCGACCAGGAACAGATTCACCAGGGATGATATTAAAAATATTAAACAGGCTGGGCATGGTGGCTCACACCTGTAATCCCAGCACTTTGGGAGGCTGAGGCGGGAGGATCACGAGGTCAGGAGATCAAGACCATCCTGGCTAACACAGTGAAACCCCGTCTGTACTAAAAATACAAAAAATTAGCCAGGCGTGGTGGTGCGTGCCTGTAGTCCCAGCTACTCGGGAGGCTGAGGCAGGAGAATGGCGTGAACCTGGGAGGCGGAGCTTGCAGTGAGCTGAGATGGCGCCACTGCACTCTAGCCTGGATGACTGAGTGAGACTCCGTCTCAAACAAACAAACAAACAAAAAATTAAACAGTGGTGTGACACAGACACAAGCTGATCACCACAGATGCAGTTTTGGACATGGAGGCTGTCTGCATGCGGGGGATGTTGGCTGCGTCAGGCCTGGTCCCAAGCCTTGTCCTGGCTGCTCTGCCCTGTCCCTTTTCCTCCATACCACGCTGATTTGCAGGGCTGGAGCAGATTTTTCTGTGTCTATGAGAGTGAGGGGATTGTACTCTATCACGCCACACCCATCTTTAGCTGCTCTTTCCCGAAAGCTTCTGGTGGCGGTGGTATAAGTGGTAGGGGTCCACTCACCCTCACATCACAATAACCCCATTCTCCCTGCTAGTGAGGGGTGAGAGCAAATATTCTGCAGAGACGGTCTGAGTTCAAATCCCAGCATTCATCAGCCTGTGGCCCTGTGCTAATCGGCTCACCCCGCTAAACCCTGCTTTTCTTATGGGTAAAATTGGATTAAACTACCTACCTCAGGGAATACTGTGAAGACCAGGTACAATTATGTGGGTGACCAAGCTTTATATGCTGAAAAAGTCTGCGCGTAAAATGAAGGGGATTAACCCATTTATGCCGGAGGCTGCAGTTTTTTTGAACTGCAGACATGAAAAATCAGACCTTGGTGATAACCTTGAGCAGTGGGATATAAATAACTCCCACATGCTTAGCATTCCAATAATGGAACACTAGGCATAAAATTAAGCTGGGCTGTGTCCTGAGAGGCTCACACAGGGAGTAGGAACCTAACACTAAGGGCAGATGGAACTGCATTGGGTATCCCTGTGCCAGAGCAGCTAGTGGTCTCCCTGATTCTCCCTTTTTTTTTTTCCGGACAGGTTCTCACTCTGTCATTCAGGCTGGATGAAATGGGGAGGGGCAGGGCGGGAACATCAGCTAGGGCCCTGGGGGCCAGCAGTGGAGTGATCTCGGCTCACTGCAGCCTCGACCTTCCAGGCTCCAAGTGATCCTCTCACCTCAGCCTCTGTAGTACCTGGGACTATGGGCACATGCTACCACACCCAGCTATTTCATTTTTTATTTTTTGTAGTGACAGGGTTTGACTATGTTGCCCAGGCTGGTTTTGAGATCCTGGGCTCCAGTGATCCTCTCACCTTAGCTTCCCAAAGTCCTGGGATTACAGGTGTGAGTCACCATGCCTGGCCCCAAATTCGCCTTTCCTTCTACCATAGTCATTGATTTAGTTGAAGACATGACTCCCCAGAATAAAATCTCTATTTCCCAGGCTGCTTTACACCCAGGGTGGCCACAGGGACAAGTTCTGGCCAATAGGATGTGAGCAGAAGGGGTGGGGACAACTTCTGGGCATGTCCTTAAAGAGCAGGGGCCTTCCTCCTCCATTCCCCTGACCCACAGCTCTGTCCCTGCACCTTCCCGCCCCACCTTCCTCCTTCTGGCCATCCAGAGGGCAGATGTGGTGATGGGCTGTCTGAGCCCATGAGATGCGGCCAGCCTCCCAGGGTGGAATGGAACAGCTGGGGCTGGCTCTCTGCCTTGTGGAGCTGCTGAGCAGCCCTGGACTACTTATTTCAGAGAATTCCATGAGGGAGAAATGCGTCCTAGCTCATGTCCTCCTGGGTGTTTGGGGCCTGTTGCAGCAGTCAAGTTTATAGCCTGACCATGGGATAGTGAACCCCACTGTGACCTATGCTACTTCTCAACCAGCGAGTTACTAATGTGCTGCTTTTGTTCAAGGATGAGAGTTGAAGCTGGGAAGTGTGAAGGGGAGGTGGGTGCAAGAATACCCTTGAGAAGGGCCAGGAAGGCATCACCCGTCGGATTAGCCCCACAGACTTTGTGGGGAGGCAGGACTTTAGGAATGTTCACGGTGTAGATATTCCTTCTTCCCCTACCGGTTCCCCCGCGTCTCTTTTTTGTCCTTGCTCCCCTCCTCTCTCCCTGATCATCGTCCCGGCTCAGCACACACTCCACATCCTTGAGAATATGGTGAGGAAGAACGAGACCCATTTTTGCCTTGCAGGCCGGTTATGACACAGACTCAGGCCTCTCAGGTCCCAAACCTGGGGCCATCCTACACCCTTCTCTCTCTCCCACCCCAGGAAGACTTCGTCAGCACATCCTGTCAGAGTTATTTCAAAATATGACTGGATCACCCCCTTCCACCCCTCGTCTCCTGCTCTAAGCCCCGATCATCTCCTGCCTGAACTTTTCTTTAGCCCGCTTATGGCTCTCCATGCTTCCACCCTCATCCCCACCCCGCCAACGCAGTCTGTCCTCAACAGAGCACCCAGAACGATTTCCTTAAAACGTAAATCAGACCGTGTCACTTCTCTGCACGACTTTCCAGCACGACTCTCAGAAGACACTTCAAATTCCTTTCATGGCCCCCACGACCCTAGCTGATGCTCCCACCTTGCTCCTCCCCATTTCATTTGGGCGTGCCTAGAGCACAGCAGGCATGCTCCTGCCTCAGGGCACTGGCATGCAGCCCTGTTTGCCTAGACTCTCCATGGCTTGTCCGTCATATCAGGTCTCTTCTCAAGTGGCCCCTGTTGCAGAGGCCCTCCGGGGCTACTCTGCAAAAATACCACCCACTCTTGTCACTTGCTGTCCCCCTTACATTACTTTATTCTCTTCCTAGCCCTTATCACCATCTGATTTATATTTGCTTTCTTGTTTTTTGGCTTTCTCCCTCCACTGAGTGTAAGCTCTTTGTGTGTCTCGTCTGGCAATCTGTACCTTCATTTTGGACAGCAGTGCCGGCAAGCATGCAGCCGGGGCTCAGTAGACGCTTGCAGGATGCTGAGTGGCGTGTGCTGGATGTGCTGTTGTGCAGAGCCCAGAAGCCGAGATGCCCCTGCCTGGCGTTCAGAGGAGGGATGGCTGGACCTGATACTCGGAGGCTGACCGGGTGGGAGTCCTTGGCCTCGGTCTGCTCAGATGGTCACCGGGCCAATCAGGCCGTTGCTCTGACCTCAGTTCTGGAGAGTTCTGATTGGTAGCAAGGGAACGGGCAGGAGCTGAGGAATGGATGGTTGCATTAATCATGGAACTTTGCCCAGAGGGGTCAGAGGAGTAAGGCAGGGGTTAGAGAGAGAGAGAGAGCATGAGACAGGAGGTTCTGGTGGCAGGGGAGGGGCTGGGGTTGAGGAAAGGGATGGGGGTGTGGGTTCTGGCTTAGCCTTTTCCAGACTTTGTGGCTGCTGCTGCAGTCCCAGAGTCTACTGGGGCCCTGCTGTCTGCTTCCTGGCCTGGCTGTTTATTTGGCCAGTAGTTTGGGCAGCCGTGGGCTTCTCTTGCTGACCTCCAGAGGAGGAGTTAAGTACCTGCTGGCTCTCAGGTACAGGAACTAAAAGCGTACAGGAAATGTTGAGGTGCCCTTCAGCAAGAGGGCCAGTCCTCGGCTTCCCCTGCCAGGGGCCCCTAGGAACAGATACCCACCCCCACTCTTTCTCATCTCCAGCTCTTGTGGGAGTGAAGTGCGCTTCCCGTGCTTTCCAGCGGAAACTTTACTTGGTTCTCTTCACAGCCAGGGTTCATTCATTCTCTTCGTTGGCAAATACTTGTTAAGTACTCCATGCCACCAACGAGCTAGGGATATGGACAACCTTGGTGTAGAAAAATTCACCTTTAATGTTCGTAGCCTCCCCGGTCTGCACCCATTCCTCCTCTCACTCAGAGAAGCTTTCCCCACATCGGGAGAGAGGCTGGTTAATGGATACAAAGTTACAGCTAGATAAGCTGAGCGGAATAAGCTTTAGCGTCCTGGGCCGCTGTAGGGTGAAAGTAGTTAACACTAATTTTAAGTATATTTTCAAAAAGCTGCAAGATAAGATTTTAAGTGTTCCCAGCACAAAGGAGTGATGGGTGTTCAAGATGTTAGATATGCTAATTACCCTGATTTGATCGTTATACATCATATGCATGTATCAAAATATCACTTTGAATCCTGTAAAAATGAACAATTATTGTCAACAAAAAATAAAAGGGAAAAAACACCAAATATCTTTCCCCACAGCAATTTTGTGTCCCAGGATGGTGCTGCGTGCCTGGGAGCAGTGATGTGCTGATAAATGTTTCACAAGTGGCTCTTTGGAAGAAAAGTCCTGATCTGCAGTGTTTGCCAGTTTCCACTGTGTAACTACTCACAGAATGTCAGATTTCATGCTACCCACGTGATGTTACTCAACGGAAAACTGGGAAGACTTCACAGTAACACTGCATCATGTGTCATTTCCACCACACGGATACAGACATTGGTACGTATAACCTCAAGGGTATAGATACTAGTAAAATGTAAAATAGGGAGTATGAGTTTTGAGTCATTATCTCTGTCTTAAATGTAACTTATTTTATTATGATTACATATACTTTAGTATTTAATAATGAATGCATTTAACAACAGACCCACAAAATTCCTGAAAATGTAAAAATTAGCTCTGCAAACCAGGATGAGATGGCTCTAGCACGTCACTGCCTGTGAGCTTGCTGGAAATGCAGATTCTTAGGCCCCACCAGCTCTACTGAATCAGGATCTGAATTTTAACATTTTTTAACAATACCCTCAGGTAATCCATATACATTATACATTTAAAAAGCGTGCCCTAGGGGAAATAACTGTTTATTATTTCATTGATATCTTTTTTTTTTGAGAAGGAGTCTTGCTCTGTTGCCCAGGCTGGAGTGCTGTGGCCGGATCTCAGCTCACTGCAAGCTCCGCCTCCCGGGTTTACGTCATTCTCCTGCCTCAGCCTCCTGAGTAGCTGGGACTACAGGCGCCCACCACCTTGCCTGGCTAGATTTTTGTATGTTTTTTAAGTAGAGATGGGTTTCACTGTGTTAGCCAGGATGGTCTCGATCTCCTGACCTCGTGATCCGCCCGTCTCGGCCTCCCAAAGTGCTGGGATTTCAGGCTTGAGCCAATGCGCCCGGCCTGATATCTTTTTTAGAACTTTTCCACAACACAGATGTGTGTATTTTAACAAATTTTGTTTTTAACAAAAATAAGGTCACGCTGTAAATGTTTTGCAAAGTTTTGTTTGGTTTTTAACTTAGTAACATGTCTGATATCCTTCCATGTCAGTCTACAGAGATCTCATTATTTTTAATGTCTCTGTAGTATTTTAGGACATGAGTAAATCATGATTTAAAAAAAACCATCTCTTGCTGGGCGCAGTGGCTCATGCTTGTAATCCAGCACTTTGGGAGGTTGAGGTGGGCAGATTACTGGAGGCAAGGAGTTCTAGACCAGGCTGTGTGGCATATCAAAACCCCATCTCTACAAAAACTACCAAAAAATATCTGGGTGTGGTGGCTCATACCTATAGTCTCAGCTGCTTGGGAGGCACAGGTGGGAGGATCGCTTGAGTCTGAGGAGGTCTAGTCTGCTGTGAGCCGTGATACTGCCACTGCACTCCAGCCTGGGTGACAGAGTGAGACCCTGTCCCCTCCCCCTTCAAAAAACCCTCTCTGAATGAACACATATTGTTTTCCCCTTTTGCTTCAAGGAACTTTATACTTAAAAAGAAAGTTTCCTTCACTTTCTTTCAATTTCCTTAACAAAATATACCTAAAAAAACTTCTGAAAGCTAATTTATACCAATGGGTTAGTGGTTGGTAATAATAGTTTTACAGTGTTTTCCTTCTTCCCCAGATTTAAACAGTTTATATTTTATCAATATTTATTGAGATATTTTATGCATTATGTTCTGAATAAGCTGCTAGGGAATTTAA
Source organism: Mandrillus leucophaeus (assembly GCF_000951045.1). NCBI lineage: Eukaryota > Metazoa > Chordata > Mammalia > Primates > Cercopithecidae > Mandrillus > Mandrillus leucophaeus. The sequence continues at coordinate 288,300 of NW_012102532.1, read as the reverse complement.
AGAAGTTAGACAGGCCGGGCGTTGTGGCTCACGCTTGTAATCCCAGCACTTTGGGAGGCTGAGGCGAGTGGATCACCTGAGGTCAGGAGTTCAAGACCAGCCTGGCCAACATGGCAAAACCCCAGTCTCTACTAAAAATACAAAAAATTAGCCAAGTGTGGTGGTGGGCGCCTGTAATCCCAGCTACTCGGGATGCTGAGGCAGGAGAATCGCTTGAACCTGGGAGGCAAAGGTTGCAGTGAGCAGATATTGGGCCACCGCACTCCAGCTGGACGACAGAGCGAGACTCCATCTCGAAAAAAAAAAAAAAAAAAAAAGAAGTTAGACGTGGGCCTGACTTTCACATACAGCCCTCCAAAGGGAATGTAATAATCATAAAATGAGGCAGGACATATAGATACAGAACTGTTACCAGCAGCTTTAGTGCCATGAGAACATCAGAGAAGGGATGGGAGAAAAACCTTAACTAAGATACTAGGTGCTACCTGTGACATTAGAGACATTGATGGATAAATGGGGAGGTGTCTGTCCTGTCCTCAAACCGCAACAGGCAGCCTTAGGCTAAGGGCTGGTGGAGGGATTACAGGCGCGCGCCCACCACGCCCAGCTAATTTTTGTATTTTTAGGAGAGATGGGGTTTCACCAGGTTAGCCAGGATGGTCTCGATCTTCTGACCTCATGATCCACCCGCCTCGGCCTCCTAAAGTGTTGGAATTCCAGGCGTGAGCCACCGCACCCGGCCCCCACCCTTTTTTCCTCCAGTCCTAACCTCTGGTTCCTTTATCTCCAGGAACCCTGATCCCCAAAGATGATAGCAGTTCTGCTTGGTTCCTGTCTGAGCCGGGTCTGGATCTGGGAGGTGCTGGCGGGGCCCTGTTCCTCTGCTCTGGTGGAAATCTGATTGCGATCAGCATTGGGCCGCATGCCAGAGGCCGCGGCAGTTCTGCGCCTGGCCTGGCCGGCCTCGGTGCTACCCGCCACCCCTCACGTCTTCCCTTCTGGTTCCTTGCACGTCGCTGGTCAGTCCGCGAACCCTGACTCTCCAGCAGTGAGCTGGGTAGCCCTGGGCAAGCCTCTGCCCTTCTCTACTTCCCAGGGTACAGAGTGAGATTCCACCTGTGGCTTGATTCTCCTTCACATCTTGCCCACCCAGGCATCTGGCCGAATCTGGCAGCTTAAGTCAAATTCAGCTGGAAATTGGCTGCTGAAGGAGCTGTCTTTCACTCTCCATAACTGAGGGCTTACTGTTCTTAACTGTTGCTAAGTGGAGGCTGTTTTCTTTGAGGGAGTTTTTTCTTCTTTAACAATTTTATATATAAAATAACAAATGCAAAGTATGTATTATGAGACATGCTGACAAAATGAACATCTGTGAACACACTATCCCATCTAAGAATTAGAACATTATCAACAGGGTTGTAGATGCCTATCTGTTCTTTCCTGTTCTGTATGCCTGTCTCCCCTGAAGAGATAGCTGTTATCCTGAGTTTTTGTGTTTGTTATTTCCTTGCTTTAAAAAAGTAGCTTCATCGGCTGGGCGTGATCCCAGCACTTTGGGAGGTCGAGGCAGGTGGATCGCCCGAGGTCAGGAGTTCAAGACCAGCCTGACCAACATGGCGAAACCCCATCTCTACTAAAAATACAAAATTAGCTGGGTGTGGTGGCACGTGCCTGTAATCCCGGTTACTCAGGAGGCTGAGACGGGAGAATCGCCTGAACCCGGGAGGCGGAGGTTGCAGTGAGCCGAGATCAC
>NW_012102532.1:285082-285592 GCF_000951045.1 Mandrillus leucophaeus | reverse complement strand
CCGTGCCCGGCCCTAGTTCTGATCTTTATGATTTTCATTTATTTTTCTTCTCTTGTTTCATTGCCCAGAATTTCTAATGTAACTTGAATGGAAGTGGCAAGAGTCGGCATCTTTTTCTTGTTTTTTATTTTTAAGGGAACTGATCTTCTATTTCTTACATTTCCTTGTTAGAATGATGAGTCACACATGTTTTGTTACTTAGGTTAAATTATTATTTTTTTAATTCCTAGTTTACTATGTTTTTATGATGAATAAGTAAATCTGGCCAATGCTTTTTCTGTAGCTATGGAGATGCCTATATTTTTACCCCTTAATTTGTGAATGTAGTATATGATAATGATACAATTTTAAATGTGAAAACCACCCTAAATTTCTGGAATAAATAAAACTTGCTCATAACACATTCTCTTTTTTAATAAAACGGTTGGATTCACTTGCTAGTATTTTGTTTAGGAGTTTTGCACCTATGTTCTTCAGTAAGTTTTGCCAGGGATTTTCTTTTTCTTATAC
>NW_012102532.1:284022-285032 GCF_000951045.1 Mandrillus leucophaeus | reverse complement strand
AAAAAAAAAAAAAAGCTTCATCACATATGTTTATATCTACAAACTTTACTTGCTTACTTTTGCTTGTTTTTGAGCTTTGTAAAAATGGTGTCATATTGCATATAGTTTTTTTTTGGTTGTGATAAACGGTAATGCTGTGAGTATTCTTGCGTAAATCTCTGTATGCAAGAGTTCCATGCACCAGCGTTTCTTCTAGAGAAGTGCAGTCGATGAGTTCTAGGGCATGTAAATGCTCAAGTTCACAGATTGTTTTACCAATTTCCAATCCCACCAGCAGTATATGTAAGAGTTCCCCCACACTGCATAATTGATTTTTCCAGCATCGTTTATTGAACAGCCCAGCTTTTCCCAATTGATCTACAGTGTCACCTCTGTTATCTAAAACATTTCTGTATATCTGTGGGTCTGCTTTTTGGCTTTTAACCTAATTCATTGATCAAGTTGTCTATACTTGCACTAATATTCAGTCTAAAATGCTATGGATTTATAAGAAGTCCTGATGTAGTTAGGTAAGTCCTGCAATCTCACTGTTTTCCTTGAAGAGTAAATTGACTATTTCTGGCCCATTGCATTTTGGCCTGTTGCATATATTAGAATCAACTTGTTGTAATTTTGATTGGCATTGTATTGAGTCTATATCTCAATTTGGGCAGTACTGACGTTGTGATATCGAGTCTAAATTTCCATGATATAACTCTCAAATTATTTAGGTTTTAATTAATGCCTTCTAATAAATATATTTTTTCTTATGTATCCTGAGCATTTTTTTTTTAGATCTGTTATTATGTAACTTACAGTTTTGAGATATGTTACATGAGTTGTTTTTACAATGTTTTACAATTATATTTCTGTTGCTGGCATATACAAATATAGTGGATTTTCAAATATTCATCTTATGTGATGTTGCCAAAATGTCTATTGATTTCCAATATTTTATGTGTAGATTCTTTTGGGACAACGATATTGTATGTCATTAATGAGAGTTGTTTAGTTCTGATCTTTTTTTTTTT
>NW_012102532.1:282585-283452 GCF_000951045.1 Mandrillus leucophaeus | reverse complement strand
TAAGTTTTGACCAGTATCCCTTCATCAGCACCATCATCAGTCAATTCTTTGTAGTTTTGAGTCCTGAGATTCATGATTCCAGCTTTGAGAAATAGGTCTTTGAAGACATTTGTTTCTAATAGTGATTAATTTCATTAAATCTAAAAACAGAGGCAGGGTGGCGTGACTCACGCCTGTAATCCCAGCACTTTGGAAGGCCTAGGAGGGCGGATCACGAGGTCGGGAGTTGGAGACCGGCCTGGCCAACATTGTGAAACCCCATTTTTATTAAAGAAAAAAGAAATTGGCTGAACCTGGTGGCGGGTGCCTGTAGTCCCAGCTACTCGGGAGGCTGAGGCAGGAGAATTGCTTGAACCCTGGGAGGTGAAGGTTGCAGTGAGTCGAGATTGCACCATTGCACTCCAGCCTGGGGCATGGTGCGAGACTCCGTCTCAAACAAACAAACAAACAAACTAAACTAAAAGCATGATCTAGTATCTAGATTTCTTGATTTTTTAATACATCAGGGTAAAATAGGAGAAATACCTTCATTGTTTCTTGACCTATATTTGAAGCTTCTGTAGATACCTTCATGTGGTAGGAAATCTAGCAGTTCTCAAGACCCTACACCAGCCATTATGTGCATGAAAGAAGATCAACTGTGAAAGATTTTTGGCTTTTAAAAATGTATTTAGGCTGGGTGTGGTGGCTCACGCCTGTAATCCCAGCACTTTGGGAGCCAAGGCAGGTGGATCATGAGGTCAGGAGATCAAGACCATCCTGGCCAGCATAGTGAAACCCCGTCTCTACTAAAAATACAAAAAATTAGCTGGGTGTGGTGGCAGACGCCTGTAGTCCCAGCTACTCGGGAGGCTGAGGCAGGAGAAT
>NW_012102532.1:267467-281635 GCF_000951045.1 Mandrillus leucophaeus | reverse complement strand
AAAACGTTAATTATATTTTGTTATTTGCTTCTAATTAAATGTATTATGCAGGGAAACACATTGATACTGATTATTTGAAATCTGTTGAGAATTGCTTTGTGGGTTAGTACTTAGTTTTTTTCTTTTCTTTTTTTTGTTTAGATGGAGTCTCGCTCTGTCACCCAGGCTGGAGTCCAGTGGTGCAATCTCCGCTCACTGCAAACTCCACCTCCCAGGTTCACGTCATTCTCCTGCCTCAGCCTCCTGAGTAGCTGGGACTACAGGCTCCCGCCACCATGTCCGGCTAATTTTTTTGTATTTTTAGTAGAGATGGGGTTTCGCTGTGTTAGTCAGGATGATCTCGATCTCCTGACCTTGTGATCCACCTGCCTTGGCCTCCCAAAGTGCTGGGATTACAGGTGTGAGCCACTGTACCTGGCCCCATATCTTCTTATTTTATTAGGTTTATAATAATGTTAGTAGATTGTACTTTTTGTCATTATTTCATGTCATCCTCTAGCCATAATAATGCTTTATTTCCCCAAAGTCTATTTTGTCTCATATTAGTAACAACTACTCCAGCTTTGCTTCAAACACTTTCATGTCCTTATATTTTAGGTATGTCTTTTATAAACGTCATGGAATTATGTAGTATCCACCTTTGAAGATAGCCCTCCAGTGAATCTTATTTCTCCAGTCCCACCCTTTTGTAGTCTGACATTGAGTAGGGCTGACTTGTATAACCAATAGGATATTGTGGAAATAACAGACTCCTGAGGCCAGATCATAAAAAACCTTGTATCTTTCATTTTTCTCTCTCTTGGACTCTTGCTCTGGCAGAATCTGGTCACCACGTCATGGGGATATTCAAGCAGCCCCATGGAGAGGTCAATGCAGCCGGGAACTGAGGCCTCCTGCCAGCTACAGCACCAGCTGGGCAGCACTGTGCATGAGCCGTCTTGGAAGTGGATCTTCCAGCCCCAGTCATGCTGGTGCCTTTGGCTGACTGGGCCTCAGCCAACCTCTGAGGGATCCTGAAGCAGAACCACTGAGGAAGCCTACCAAGTGCAGAGGAACATTCTTCAGCTTCTACAAAGAATCCGGCCTCTCATTTTTCTTGAAACTCACAGTTATCTTGGTGTGTCTTATTTTTTTTCCCTCTTGATAGAGAAGTGCTACAAAGAAATGTTTCTGTACTTTAATAAAAAGACGAAGTAAGTAAAATGATAAATGACAGCTGGTTTGGACCTCATGTTGGAGATGTGATAGGGTGTAGAAAAGACTGGAAACTGGAGAGAACATGCCCATCCCAAGAGAGAAGACCCGCATTTCTAGCAACTTCCAGTCTTCCAAGTGAAGCTGGAAATCGGCATTTACAAACACAGATAAGAATTACACACACACACACACACACACACACACACACACACACCCTGGCTACTTTGGGTAAAAGAATGCCAGAGAGGGTTAGTCACTTTCTCAAGATGGAGGGAGAAGTAGGTAGAGCCTCAGACCTCCAGGACTCTGAGACTTTTTTTTTCTTTTCTTTTTTTTTTTTTTTTTTTTTTTTTTTTGAGACGGAGTCTTGCTCTGTTGCCCAGGCTGGAGTGCAGTAGCACAATCTCCACTCACTGCAACCTCCGCCTCCTGGGTTCAAGCAGTTCTTCTGCCTCAGCCTCCTGAGTAGTTGGGATTACAGACGCCAGTCACCACACCCAGCTAATTTTTGTATTTTTAGTAGAGACGAGGTTTTACCACGTTGGCCAGGCTGGTCTCAGACTTCTGACCTCAGGTGATCTGCCTGCCTCGGCCTCCGAAAATGCTGAGATTATAGGCATGAGCCACTGTGCCCAGCCCAAGACTTCTGTCATTTCTGAGATTCTGCGATAAAATACATATGCTATTAGTTCAAATCAAGGGTGTGATTATATCTCACTGTTTGCTTGCTACAGGGCAGTATCTTAAACATCTGTGGCTTTCTTTGAGCAAGAGAAAATGACTTGCTCTTGCGTGGTGAATGACTTGAAGGTGGCAGCTTGCTCAAGGCCCACAGTGGAGGATGCTTTACATTTTCTGTGCAAATTATAGCAGGTAATTCAGTTTCACAGAGAGAAGCCAAAAACTTAGGACAACAGAAAAATTTGTCCTGTAGTATTTGAGGAAGATGAATAAGATAAGTATATTTTCCCTAAATCGACTCACCATATGTAGTATGAGAGAGTCCATTTTAAATAGTTAATGATATTTATGTTTCAGGAAGGCCCAGAGATAAGGAGAAAGTGCTCATGGCTTGTGAATGTGTGAGTAAAAGCCTTCTGTGAGAGGATGTGGCCTGGTTCACGGAGACATTTCTGTGTCTCAAAGTAGAAGTGCGGAACTGCGGACTAATGAAATTAAAGTCAGGGATGGCTTGGTCCAGCTCACATCATCCCAAGGCCTTTCCCCACCAATGAAGTCTGAACTAAAAGGATTCTGCTTGTATCTCAGAGTAAATCAGGAAGAGACTCTGGGGTCCTTCAGTTTTGCCAAGACGCAAATTGGGAGAATCCTAGAAGAGGTATCCTCCCTAAAGTCCTTTCCGGCTGTGAGACCTGATGCCTCCACTTTGGGATTTGGGAGCTGAGCCATAGGGAAGACTGGACTGGATCAGGAAAAGGCAGTGGGAGCAGAGAGCCCTGGGCCAGGAGTTGGAGGGCAAGGAGTGAGCAGAGGCTATTCCACTCCCTCGCCGTGTGTCCCCTGGCAAGTCACTTTGTTGCAGGACCCCACCACTTACCCAAAGCTGTTGGCTCAGGGTTTCTGCACTATAGTCCCTTCTGTGTTCGCCAGAAATATGTTACAGGGAAGGAGTCCCGATCCAGACCCCAAGAGAGGGTTCTTGGATCTTGAGCAAGGAAGAATTCAGGGTGAGTCTGCAGTGCAAAGGAAAAGCAAGTTCATTTAGAAAGTAAAGTGGTGAAAGAACAGCTACTCCATAGACACAGTAGGACGTTCCCGAAAGTAAGAGGAGGAGTGCGTCCGCCCTAGGTACAATGCTTGTATGTATGCGGAGATGTGCTCTGCTACAAAGTTTGTGATAAAGGACTACTTTTCTTATTTACTATATTTTGCAAGAATTGATATTATTATCTTTAAAGCAAAATGAGGAATACCTTTGTTCAGCTGGGCGCAGTGGCTCACACCTGTAATCCCAGCACTGGGATGCCGAGGCAGGTAGATCACGAGGTCAGGAGTTGGAGACCAGCCTGGTCAATATGGTGAAACACCGTCTCCACTAAAAATACAAAAATTAGCCAGGTGTGGTGGTGGACGCCTGTAATCCCAGCTACTTGGGAGGCTGAGGCAGGGGATTGCTTGAACCCAGGAGGCGGAGGTTGCAGTGAGCCGAGACTGTGCCACTGCACTCCAACCTGGGTGACAGAGTAAGACTCCATCTTAAAATAAATAAATAAATAAATAAAATAAAAAAAGGAATACCTTTGTTCTCCAGATACCAGGCTATCTGGATACTCCCAAGTCTGGCTCTGTTTAGTAAACACGACTAATTTGTTCCCTTACATGTAAACATGTAGAGGCTAATGATGCCTAACTTTCTGAGAACGCAGCCCAGCAAGTCTCAGCCTCATTTTCCTGGCCCTCACTCAAAGTGGAGTCACTCTGGTTCCAACGCCTCTGACAACTTTACTGAGCATTCACTTCTTCATGTGCAAATTGGGAGCAACACTGCCTGCTCTTGCTCTCATGTTGGTGGCGTAAGGCTCTAATGAGGTCTGGGAAACTGCCCTGAAAACCGAAAAGCACCGCAGAAAGGAATAATGTTTCATCTGACCCCTTCCTACCTCTCCAGCCCTGTCGTCCACCGTGCTTCCCCTGTTCTGTGTTGCAGCCACACAGGCTGTCTTTCAGTGTCTTGGTAGGTAGTTTCCTCCTGCAGCTGGGCCTTTGCATGTGCTATTCCCATGGCCTGAAATGTGCCCACCATCCTTTGCCTGGCTTTACTCCTACTCATCACATAGAACTCAGTTCAGTTGTACCCGTTCAGGGAGGACTTCTCTGCCCACGCCCCCCCGCCCCCTCAGTTTGGGTGGGAATACTCTGTGTGCCTCCCTGGCACCATGTGTTTTACTCTCATCACTGTTTGTAGTTACAATTTGTTTGGATTAATGTCGGTCCTGTCAACAGATCATAAGCTCCATGAGGGCAGAGAATGGCGTCTTTTTTCACTCACCTTTGTATCCCAAGAGCCTAGCCCAGATACCAAATAAATACTAGCGATCGTAGAGTAGGTCCAGGAATCTAGGGAGCAGGGATTCTGATTTTAGGTTTCTGGATTAGGGTGCTGGGAATGAGACACCCAGTGAGAGAAGTTTCTCTGAATTAGTCTGGTGTTCACACCTTTTTTTCCCCTCCCTTTAGGTAAAGCTGTGCTATACTATGTAATGTCATGCTGATGTCGGTATGTCCGTATGTGTGTATGTATTTGAGACGGAGTCTCCTTCTGTTGCCCAGGCTGGAATGCAGTGGTGTGACCTCACCTCACTGCAACCTATGCCTCCTGGGTTCAAGTGATTCTCCTGCCTCAGCCTCCTGAGTAGCTGGGATTACAGGCATCACCACCACGCCTGGCTAATTTTGTATTTTTAGTAGAGATGGAGTTTCTCTATGTTGGTCAGGGTGGTCTCGAACTCCCAACCTCAGGTGATCCGCCTGCCTCAGCCTCCCAAAGTGTTGGGATTACAGGCCTGAGCCACTGCACCTGGCCGGAAGAATATAATTGGGTGCTGCAGCTGAGGAGTGGAGTTGGGAGCTTAGTCTCAAACCCATATCCGTAGGGGTTTATGTACCAGGGAAGACATGTAACAATGTGAATGAAAACAGGAACTAGGCAGGGGCAAGGAAACAATCATGATGAAGGAAGAGTCCAGGCATTTCCTTGTCTGGATGTGGTGATCTGGTGAGTTTCAGTTCCTTGATACCTTTTTTTGAGAGGCCGGAAGGTCTTTTCCTGAGGAAGGAACTCAGATAAAACAAATTAAGTTTTTCAAGCTTTAAGACTAGAAAAAAGGCTGAGCGCGGTGGCTCACACCTGTAATCCCAGCACTTTGGGAGGCCAAGGCGGGCGGATCAGGAGGTCAGGAGATTGAGACTGTCAGGCCTCTGAGCCCAAGCCAAGCCATCGCATCCCCCTGTGACTTGCACTTATAGGCCCAGATGGCCTGAAGTAACTGAAGAATCACAAAAGAAGTGCAAATGTCCTGCCCCGCCTTAACCAATGACATTCCACCACAAAAGAAATGAAAATGGCCAGTCCTTGCCTTAAGCGATGATATTATCTTGTGAAATTCCTTTTCCTGGCTCATCCTGGCTCTAAAAGCTCCCCCCACTGAGCACCTTGTGACCCCCACTCCTGCCCACCAGAGAACAACCCACCTTTGACTGTAATTTTCCTTTACCTACCCAAATCCTATAAAACGGCCCCACCCTTATCTCCCTTCGCTGACTCTCTTTTCGGACTCAGCCTGCCTGCACCCGGGTGATTAAAAAGCTTTATTGCTCACACAAAGCCTGTTTGGTGGTCTCTTCACAAGAACGCATATGACACACGCCACAATGTCTGGCTATTTTTTTTTTTTTTTGTATTTTTAGTAGAGATGGGGTTTTACCATGTTGGCCAGGCTGGTCTTGAACTCCTGACCTCAGTGATCCGCCCACTTCGGCCTCCCAAAGTACTGGGATTACAGGTGTGAGCCACCACGCCAGCCCATTTGTTTGCTTTTTGAGACAGGGTCTCACTCTGTTGCCCAGGCTGGAATGCAGTGGTGCTGAGGTGGGAGATGGGACCTTACTCTGAACCAGATTGAAGATTGGCTGAAACAGGGAAGAGGTAGGGAAAATACCTCTCCATGATATGCCCACCAGTTGACCAGGCACGGTGGCTCACTCCTGTAATCCCGGCACTTTGGGAGGTCGAGGTGGGTGGATCACTTGAGGTCAGAAGTTCGAGACCTGCCTGGCCAACATGGTGAAACCCCGTCTCTACTAAAATACAAAAATTAGTAGGGCGTGGTGGTGGGCGCCTGTAATCCCAGCTACTCAGGAGGCTGAGGCAGGAGAATCACTTGAACCTGGGAGAGGCGGGTAGCAGTGAGCTGAAATTGCACCATTGCACTCTAGCCTGTGTGACAGAGCGAGACTCCGGCTCCAGGGAAAAAAAAAAGACATGCCTACCAGTTCCATGCCAGTTGACCATTGCCATGGCAATACCCAGAAATTACCGCCCCTTTCCATGGCAACGACCTGAAAGTTACCATCATTTTTCTATAAATTTCTGAATAACCCATACCTTAATTTGCAAGTAACTCAAAGTGGATATATGTATGACTGTCGACCTGCCCCTCAGCTGGTGCTCTCAACACATTGCCTAGGGATTAGCCCTGCTCTGCGGGAGCAGTCATGAAGTTGTCACACTGCTGCCTCCATAAAGCTGTTTTCTTCTACCACCAGCTGGCTCTTGAATTCTTTCCTGAGCAAAGCCAAGAATCTTCCAGGGCTAAGTCCCAATTTGGGAGCTTACCTGCCTTGCATCAGTGCAATCATAGCTCACAGCAGCCTTGAACTTCAGGGCTCAAGCGATCCTCCTGCCTCAGCCTCCTGAGTAGCTAAGATGACAGATGTGTGCCACCACACCTGGCTAATTTTTCTTTTTCTTTTTTTGTAGACACGAAGTCTCACTTTGTTGCCTAGGCTGATAATTGTTTTTAAAATTTGTATCTTTACTGATTTTTATCTGCCTGACCTATGGATAACTGAGAAAGCGTTTTTGAAGTCAATTGTCGATTTATGTATTTCGAAGCTATTTTGCAAGATGCATACGAATTTGAGTTGCTGTAACTTTCTGTCTCTCAAATTAGAACCCCAGGTCTTGAGAGAATGATTCTGGGGTCAGGAATCCTGCTGTGCTACTGGGGCCAGGAACGCCACCAGAGGTAATGGTCCGAGTCCTCTGTAGCTCGATAGCAGCAATAATGTGGTGACAGCGTTTCCGAGAACCTGGGAACACGAGTCTGAAGTTGCACCATTCTTCTGACATTGTAGTGTGTGTGGGTCCTCTCTATTCTGATGATTGTGAAGGAAGTGAGCATGCTATTCTTGCACAAGATGTTTGTCTTTAGAAGAGAGGAAGCAGAGGAGGACAGCTTCCTCTCCACTGGGGGCTAGAACTCTATGTGAGCTGGTTGTCTGGCCTGAGAAATACTGCTGCGTTTATTTATTTGGCGCATATTGCCAAGGAAGTTCTCTTTTCTGCAGAATCTACATAAGAGAGATGCTAAAATACACAAAGAAAAGGCAGAGACGAGGCCTCCTAGAAAACCTTTCCTCCCCTGAGGTTCTTTTGCTTTGGTGCTCGTTACCTGGAGAACTTACTCCTCAGACAGGCAGAGGTCAACTTACCCATCCCCCTACCTCTGAGCAGCCCTGCCCCATGCACCCCCGGAGGTCACACACCCTTCCCGTTTGTACTTAGTGCTGTTTACATCAGCCCAAGTTCTAATGGCCCTCATAGTGTGGCCCTCAGGGATCCTTCTTCCCTGAGCCTCACAGCGCTAATTGTCCTCTCAATTATTTGGCAAAGTTGCCTTGGGACACCCTCCACAAGGGCAAGGGAGCCGGTTGTGTGGCATGATATCTCTGCCTATATTAGTTTTCTATTGCTGCAGTGACAAATGACCCCAAGTTCAGTGGCCTAAAACAACACAAATTTATCTTACAATATGTAATTGTAAGAAGGTCGAATTGGGTCAAAATCAAGGTGTGGGAAGAGTTGGATTCCTTCTGTGGGTTCTATGGGAGAACCTGTTATTCGCCTCTATCCACTTTCAGGGGCACACATTCCTTGCCTCGTGGCCCTGCGTTGCATGACCTTTGCTCGCATCATCACATCTCCTTCCCTGATGCTGACCCTCCTGCTCCTCTTATAAAGATTCTTGTGATTATGTCGGGTCCACCAGGATACTCTGGGATAAGCCAGGATAATCTCCCTATCTCAAGACCCTTAACTTGGTCACACCTGCAAAGCCCCTTTTGCCATGTAAGGTAGCATTCAGAGGTTTGAGATGGGATGTAGATATCTTTGGCTGTTATTTTGCTACTATAATGTGTCATGTGGTTGGCTGTATCTGCTATTCTCTTGTCAAGCCCATGGTCTCCTCCAGGCCCTTGTCGTCCCTCTCCGGGAAGGCTCTGTCAACCACTGACGGATCTCCCTTTCTCCATCTGACCTCTCGCAACACATGCCATGGCTGCCAGAGGGCCTCATCTGGTGTCACAGGGTGAACACAAACGCCTACACTGGTTCAAGGTCCCTGAGGACTTGCCTCTTATTCCTGTCTCTGGTCTCTTCTGTGAGTCTCCTTTGTAGGTTGTAACAACTGGCTTATTCACCTACTTACTGATTGAACGTGTCCGGAGCTTGCCGGCTTCTAAGCTTTTACTTACTTCCTTGCAGCTGATGTGCCCTTTGCCTTTATTTCCGCCTGGCAAAATCCTACTCAGCAAATGGGTAGTGAAACTATTGCAACCATTGTAAACCATTGCAATTTTTCAGGGGGGCTGTTTGGCCTTATTGTCAAAGGCCTTAACCTGTGGATGGTGGCTGACCCAGTGCTCTACATACAGGATTTCATTCTGTGGGAGTAATGCTGAGGGTTGTGCATGGATATAGCTTCAGAGATGTTCACTGCAGCATTGTTAGTTAAAAAAAAAAGTAGCACTAACCTAAATCAATATTCTATAATATGGAACTATTTACATAAATCGTAGAATATCAGCAAGTGAACTTTTATACAGTGAACAAAAGCAACAAAATACAAAAGTATCAAAGAATTGAAAGGTATTTATGATATATTCAAAACAGAAAAGATTACAAAACCCTCTATACAGGAAAATTTTATTTAAAAACTATAGGCTGGGAGTGGTGGCTCACGCCTGTAATCCCAGCACTTTGGCAGGCTGAGGCGGGCAGATCATGAGGTCAGGAGATCGAGACCATCCTGGCTAACATGGTGAAACCCTGTCTCTACTAAAAATGCAAAAAATTAGCTGAGTGTGGTGGTGGGCACCTGTAGTCCCAGCCACTTGGGAGGCTGAGGCAGAATGGCATGAACCCATGAGGTGGAGCTTGCAGTGAGCCAAGATCACGCCACTGCACTCCAGCCTGGGCAACAGAGTGAAACTCTGTCTCAAAAAAAAAAAAAAAAAAATTAGCCGGGTATGGTGGCACGTGCCTGTAATCCCAGCTACTTGGGAGGCTGAGGCAGGAGAATCTCTTGAATCCGGGAGGTGGAGGTTGCAGTGAGCCGAGATGGCACCACTGCACTGCAGCCTGGGCAACAGAGCAAGACTCTGTCTCAAAAAAAAAATAAAAATTATATTGCACATATGTGTTTTAATCACATATTTTAAATTTTTACCTTTTTTTAATTGATTGATTTTGGGAGAGGTCTTCCTGTCACCCAGGCTGGGGATGGAGTTCAGTGGTGGGATCACGGCTCACTGCAACCTCAACCTCCCAGTTTCAAGCGATCCTCCCAGCTCAACCTCTTGAGTACCTGGGACTAAAGGGTTGCGCCACCATGCCTGGTGTATTTTTAATTTTTTGTAGAGCTGGGGGTCTTGCTACATTGCCCAGGCTGGTCACAAACTTCTGGGTTCAAGCGATCTTCCTGCCTTGGCCTCCCAATGTGCTGGGATTACAGGCATGAGCCACTGCACCTGGTGGCATATACATTTCTTACAAATGAAAAGTAATATGCTCAACTTTTTTTTTTTTAAGAGGAATTTTTGCTCTTATCGCCCAGACTGGAGTGTGATGGCACAATCTCAGCTCACTGCAACCTCTGCCCCCTGGATTCAAGCATTTCTCCTGCCTCAGCCTCCTGAGTAGCCAGGATTACAGGCGTGCACCACCACGCCCAGCTAATTTTTGTATTTTTAGTAGAGATGGGGTTTCACCATGTTGGCCAGGCTGGTCTCGAACTCCTGACCTCAGGTGATCCACCCGCCTCGGCCTCCCAAAGCGCTGGGATTACAGCATGAGCCACCGCACCTGGCCTCAACTATTGATGGTGGTTTTTATTTTTATTATTTTTTTGTGAAGTGGGCTTTTGAGTGATTTTTATTTGTCCATATTCTCTGTTTTTTTGCAGTGATCACGTCACTTTTATAATAATAAAAAAGTAATTAAGATTATTAAAAAAACTCTACCCACCCTACTCAGGCCAAACCCCTTCCTGAAGCCTTTAGTGTTGATCATGCTGGATGAATTGAGTTCTCTCTCCTCTGACCCCCTAGCGTTGTGTGTACAGCTCTTTCTCAATGCACCCTCTATTTTTATTTCGTAGACTGCTACAGGGAGACTTCTAGGTGTAGGGCTCTACCTCTGTGGTGTAAGGGCCCAGGGCTCCTTTTTGCCCTTGGGGTGCTCCCTGGAGTGGGAATGCCCCCTCCGGTACACCACCTCCTGCTGTAGGAAGCTCCAGTGCAAGGCGGGGGGGTGTGGCTTAGTGAGGACCTATGGGGTTCCAGCTTGGAGCCAGGTGCACCGATTGGGAGGGTTCCTTCTGTTAAGGGTCCTGCCTCAGGCCTGGAGGTGGGTGTGGTCTGGGAAGGCAGTGTGCTTTCCAAATTCCATTCCTATTTTCATTGAACTAGTAATCTGATGGGAAGATAAGGCAGTAACACATGCCACATTTGTAAAAAATACAAAAATTTTCCAAAGATATCTTGTGAGTCCCTGCCAAATGAATGGTATGACATAAGAGTAGGGAAGAAGTCATCACGGGTCACAGAAGAGTTGAAGTGCTCTGGGCACTTGGGAGCATCAGGCCAGTGCTCTCTGGCCCCCAGACTGCATGGAAATGTAGCTCAGATACTCTCACGGAGCTTAGGGCTGTTGGCTAATGGCTACAGCTTTAATTTCAAATAGTAACCTTTTAGTAATTAAAAAACCTTATTTATATAATTTCAGGAAAACTAGCACACTCCATGAAAATACCATCAGAAAAACTTCCTTGGATGCTTTTCCTATTTATTAATTAATCAGTTGCATAATATATAAAATATTGATTACAATTACTAGGCTTAAACTGTCAAATGTAAAATTTGATGGCTTGGCCTCTGACTTCCAGTTTTCCGAAGAAAATAGTACTTGCGATGACTGCGATTCTCGGCCTGCTGAGTGGTGGAAGGGGTTGGAGAGTCGGTCACTCTGCAGCCTGTGCCCGCGGCCTCTGTGCCTCCCTGCAGCGGCCGTGCACTCCTCTGCCACCGTGGGTTTATGCAGCTTTCTTCCTAGGAGATCAGGAGTCCTTGGGGGCAGGATTCCAACCGCATTCATCTCTGTTCCCCTGTATTCAGAGAAAGTAATCTTAACATTCCAGCCAAGTGTGTTACACTCTGATAAAATAGACACTTGAGTGCTATTTAGAAATAGTGCCAGAGTGTCATACGAGTTACGGGCGCAGAATACCACATGGGAATGGGACCCCAGTCTGGTGTCCCTGCCACCTTGCAGAGCCATGCTGTGACTTTCACTGTGCAATTTCCCCAACCACAGTGACGAGAGCTGTCTTTTGTGCTGACGATTTGGAGAGCAGGCAACAACTTCCTCGGGTACTCAGCAATTTTTTTAAATCAGCAGTTTCAGTTCTGTAACTACATTTTAATATTATATGCTAATTAACCCACATCATTGTTCTATTAGCAGGGAGTTCAACAAACATTTATGGAGCACTTACCATGTGCTATGCTCCAGACGGAGCACTTTGGAAGATATAGAGATGAGTAAGGCAAGGTCTTGTTCTAGGGAGAGCTCAGACTGGAGGAGATAAGACAAACAGAAAAATGCATGAAAAGGCTGGGAGCGGTGGCTCACGCCCGTAATCCCAGCACTTTGGGAGGACGAGGCGGGCAGATCATGAGATCAGAAGATCGAGACCATCCTGGCTAACACGGTGAAACTCCATCTCTACTAAAAATACAAAAACAAAAAATTAGCTGGGCGTGGTGGCAGGCGCCTGTAGTCCCAGCTACTCGGGAGGCTGAGGTGAGAGAATGGCGTGAACCCAGGAGGTAGAGCTTGCAGTGAGCCAAGATTGGGCCACTTCACTCTAGCCTGGGCGACAGAGCAAGACTTCGTCTCAAAAATTAAAAAAAAAAGAAAAAAGAAAAAAGAAAAATGCACGAAAAGATGAGAGGGCCACAGAGACACCCAGAAGTGATTTAAAGGCAAGAAAAGGCGGGGTGGTGAAGGGAGGAAGGAAAGAAGAAAAGGCTTAGGAAGAGTTACACGTATAGTGGAGAAAACACAGACTTTGCAATCAGGTAGATTCAGATGCTGGCTGCCTTTGGTAGCAGTGTGATCCTAGGCAAGGCCCTTACCCTGTCTGAGCCTCAGTATCCTCCGATGGGCGCCGCCCCCTGCTCCGTGGCGCCTGGTCCCATCGACCGCCCAAGGGCTGAGAAGTGCAGGGGCTGCTCCGGACTGGCTGGCAGCTCCACCTGCAGCCCCAGGGCGGGATCCACTAGGTGAAGCCAGCTGGGCTTCTGAATCTAGTGGGGACTTGGAGAACATTTAGGTCTAGCTAAGGGATTGTAATCAGCACCCTGTGTCTAGCTCAGGGTTTGTAAATACACCAATCAGTACTCTCTGTCTAGCTCAAGAACTGTAAACGCACCAATCAGCACTCTGTGTCTAGCTCAGGGTTTGTAAATACACCAATCAGTACTCTGTATCTAGCTAACCTCGTGGGGACTTGGAGAACTTTTCTGTCTAGCTCTCTGTGTCTAGCTAAAGGATTGTAAACGCACCAATTAGCACTCTGTGTCTAGCTCAGGGATTGTAAACGCACCAATCAGCACTCTGTCAAAATGGGCCAATCAGCTCTCTGTAAAGTAGACCAATCAGCTCTCTGTGAAACGGACCAATCAGCAGGATGTGGGTGGAGCCAGATAAGGGAATAAAAGCAGGCTGCCCGCGGCAACTTGAGGTAACCTGTTCTGGTCCCTTTTTGTCAACGCGGTGGGTTTGTTATTTTGCTCTTTTCTGTTTTTTTTTTTTTTTTTTCCTTCTCTGATGCTCGCTGTTTGGATCTACGCTGCCTTTTTGAGCTATAACACTTACTGCGTATAGGTCTGCTGCTTTACTCCTGAAACCAGCGAGCCCACGAACCCACAGGGAAGAACAAACAACTCCAGACACAGCTGACTTTGAGAGCTGTAAAACTCACCGTGAAAGTCTGCAGCTTCACTCCTGTCGGCGAGACCATGAACCCACCAGAATAAGCTCCAGACCCATCTGAACGCCTGAAGGAACAAACCTCTGGACTGCCTTATAAGAACTGTAGCACCGCGAGGGTCTGCAGCTTCATTTTTGAAGTCGGGCAGACCAAGAACCCACCAATTTTGGAGACATGCTGATTGACGGGAGGTTGGAGAAGAAAAACGGCTCATTGAAAGGGAAGGAGACAGGCTGCTGGGACTCCTCCTTGCCCTGGGGCCTTCCTCCTGTGGTGTCCCCGCACCTGGGCTGTTCCTGTCTGGCCTCTGGTGCGTTGGTGCTCATGATGGAGCTGAAGCAGAGCTTGCATGCCATGCCAGAGGAAAGTCGCTGCGCTGCTGGTGAGTAGAGGAGTCACAATGGGGTTTGGAAGAAGGAAGCAGCAAGTGGGATGGGGTGAATATTTCAGGCCCTTGACTGTTTCCCGAGCACCCGCTGGGACCTGGGTTCTTTTGTTAACCTATGAATATGTAGTTAAGGATGGCAGGATCATCCAAGATTATTAGATCCTTAGGCCAGGCACGGTGGCTCACGCCTGTAATCCAAGCACTTTGGGAGGCCGAGGTGGGTGGACCACTTGAGGTCAGCAGTTCAAGACCAGCTTGGTCAACGTGGTTAAAACCCAGTCTTTATTAAAAAGTACAAAAATTAGCTGGGTGTGGTGGCACATGCCTGTAATCGTAGCTACCTGGGAGGCTGAGGCAGGAGAATCACTTGAACCCAAGAGGTGATTTGCACTGAGCAGAGATAGTGCTTATAGCACTCCAGGCTGGATGGAGGGAGACTCCATCTCAAAAAAGGAACAGAAGGTGGTAATTTTTAATTAAAGTGGGCTAGGCGTGGTGGCTCACAC
>NW_012102532.1:261109-262455 GCF_000951045.1 Mandrillus leucophaeus | reverse complement strand
GTCTCGGCCTCCCAAAGTGCTGGGATTACAGGCTTGAGCCACCGTGCCCGGCCAGGAATGACTATTAATATAATAGTTTTTGCCACTTACATTACCAAATCTGTAATAAAAAATAATGCTATGGAAGGGTAAATTGGTACAGTTCTTGGGAGGGTGTATAAAAGGCTTAACAATTTTTGTACCCTTTGGGCCATTTGTTTTACTTCTAGGAATTTGTTTCAAGGAAATGGGCAGTGTGTGTGAAGATTTATGTACATGGATGTTGGTCACCCTATTTGTAAGGCAAAGCCAACATTTCCACATCATTTGGCTTCAGAGCTTATCTTTTAAGTGAAACTTTCAACCGCAGAGAAAACTAGAGAGAATAATACAGAAACACCCATGTTCTAGCCAGCTTGCTGCATCTTAACACTTTGCATATTTACTTTATATTTTTGAAATAATTAAAATATTTAGAGAGGTATGGCCCCCTGGGTCCGACTCTCTGGGTTCCATTTTCTCTCTTCTTCCCCAGAGATAACTAGTATCCTGAATTTAGAGGTTTATCACTCCACGTGCATGTTTCTTTTACTATAAAACGTATTTTTTGAGACAGTCTCAATCTGTCACCCAGACTGTTGTGCAGTGGCATGATTATGGCTCACTGCAGCCTCGAACTGCCAGGCTCAAGTGATCCTCTTACCTTAGTCTCCGGAGTAGCTGGGACTAGAGACGTGCGCCACCACACCCGGCTAGTTTTTTTTTTTTTCATAAAGATGGAGTCTCCATATGTTACCCAGGTTGGTCTTGAACTCTTGGCTTCAAGCAATCCTCTTGCCTTGGCCTCCGAAAGTGCTGGGATTACAGGTGTGAGTCACCATTCTTGGCCGATTAAACATCTTTGTAAGCAATAATACATGGTTTTATTACGTGGTCTTTACTTTTCCATAAATGGTACATATACCCTGATGCTTGCTTTTGTTTTTTGCTCACCATTATTTTGGGGGTTTTTCCATGTTGATACATGTATACTAGGTTTATTTTTAATTGCTATTTGTTATTTCACCAGATGAACGTACCACAATTTATTCATTCTTCTGTTGAAGTATATTTAGCCTGGTTGTTTACACATCTTTGTGACTGCAGACACTGCTACAGTAAACATTCTGTGCATACTGGTTGGTGCACATGCATGAAAGTTTCTCTAGGGGATGTGCCTAGGAGTGCAGTTGCAGGGCTATGGGGAGGAGCATCTTTAAATTTTATAGATATTTCCACAATTTTTCCAAAGTGCTTTACCTCTTGTTCTCAGCAACATGTAGGAATTTCAGGAGCCCCTCATCCTTGCCATTCTGAAAAGGGGATAA
>NW_012102532.1:257638-259769 GCF_000951045.1 Mandrillus leucophaeus | reverse complement strand
GGCCAGGAACATAATAAATTTTAAAAAGGAATCTTGTAGCAAACTTCTGAACTCTGATTTTTCTAATTTTTCTGTGTAGACATTCATATCTTCAAATAGTAACTATTTTGCTTTTTCCTAAGCTACATGCCTCATATTTCCACCTCTTCTCTTACTGTGCTGGCCTGGGCATCTGATCCAATATTGACTGGCAGTGATGACATTGAACATGCTTGTCGGTGGGGCGTGGTGGCTCACGCGTGTAATCTCAACACTTTGGGAGGCTGAGGCGGGCGGGTCACGAGGTCAGGAGATGGAGACTATCCTGGCTAACACGGTGAAACCGTGGTGAAAATCATAAATCTTGTCGCAAGACATAAAAGAAAACCCAATGAAAAGACACCATTCTGGCTAACACCATTGTACTCCAGCCTGGTGACACAGCGAGACTGTCTCAAAAAAATAAATGCATGTTCAAGTAACTTTTCTGCGTCAGCCTCCCTGGAAGCTGGGACTACAGGCGTGCGTCGCCATGCCCAGCTAATTTTTGTACTTTTAATAGAGATGGGGTTTCACCATGTTGGCCAGGATGGTCTAAATCTCTTGACCTCATGATCCATAGGCCTCAGCCTCCCAGAGTTCTGGGATTATAGGCGTGAGCCACCATGCCTAGCCTTGTTCTGGGTTTTAAAGGGAAAGTGGCTTCCATTTTACCTTAAGGATGAAATATGCTCTGTGTCTCAGGCCAAGGACCTTCCCTTCTTTTATAGGTTACTTAAGTGTTTTGTTTACTTGTTTTCCATAAATGAGTGTTGTTGACTTTTACAAAACTGAAAGCTTTCCTGCTTTATAATTTTTCAAAAATAAATTTTAAGCTTATATCATTAAGTATACAAAAATCTATAGGTTGTTTTCCTGGTGCATTGATCTTTATATCACCTTTTTCTATTTGGTGCTAATGATGACTTTGATCTTAAGGTCCATCGTGTGTGATAGTGCTATAAAACGCTTTTCCTTGGTCATCACTTCCGTTTCCTTACCTTATGGTCTTTTGTGTCTTTATATTTTAGGACTGTCTCTTGCACATTGCTGGATTGCGTGCCTTTTTAACAAATTCAATTTGATAATGTCTCTTTTTATTATTGATCTGTTTGAATTTTTTTGTGCTGTTGTATTTTATACCATTTGTCTTGCTTTCTCCATTTTTCTCCTAGATCAATCTAGTTTTTAAACATTTGTTGGTTTTTTCCTGATAGGTTTGGAAGACATATTCAATTCTATTCTTTTAGTAGCTTCCTGTAAAATTTTACTATGCAGTGTAGCATTTACAAAGTCTAAAGTGATCACGACCTCTTTCTTCCTTCTGAGCAATACAAGGACCTTAATACGCTTTCACTCCTGTCTTACATGTTGCTATCTGGTATTTTGGTTCTATCTAATTTTTAAAAACTCTTCAACTTATCATTACCGTTGTTATTGTTTTTATATAATCACTGCCTGCTCATATTTACCCCCATATTTACTATTTTATTTACCTTTTCTTTTGGCATCTTGTTTCTAGGCTGAATTTTCTTCCTGGCAGAGTGAGGTTGTGCCTCACACCTGTAATCCTGAGAGGCCGAGGCAGAAAGATTGTTTGAGCCCAGGAGCTCTAGGAGTTCGAGACCAGCCTCGGTAACATGGCAGAACCCTGTCTCTACCAAAAAATACAAAAATTAGCCAGGTATGGTGGTGCATGCCCATAGTCCCAGCTAACTAGGAGGCTGAGGTGGGAGGATCGGTTGAGCCCAGGTTGAGGCTGCAGTGAGATGTGACTGTGTCACTGCACTCTACCCTGGGTGACAGAGACCCTGTCTCAAAAACAACAAAAAAATGTTTTTTCTCCCTGAAGTACTTTCTTTAGTAGCTTTTTCAGAAAGGACTATTAATGTTAAACCCACTCTTTTTCTGGGGAAAAAAAGTCTATGTTACCTCAACTCTGAACAATAATTCATAGGTAGACCAGATGTTACAGTCTCCCTCCCACGGCCCTCTGACCCCAACTCTTCCAGTTTCTTCTAGACTACCAGTGTCTGCCCCTTTGTGCCTGAGGGCCAGAAGTGTTGAGGGCTGAATGCCTCCTGAAGCAGCCCTGGCAATAACTTGACAGGAA
>NW_012102532.1:167665-255252 GCF_000951045.1 Mandrillus leucophaeus | reverse complement strand
AGCCTCCGGAGTAGCTGGGACTACAGGTGCCCGCCACCATGCCCAGCTAATTTTTGTTTTTAGTAGAGATGGAGTTTCACCATGTTGGCCAGGATGGTCTTGATCTATTGACCTCATGATTCGCCTGCTGTGAGCCACCGTACCCTGCCTTAAAGTTTATTCTTTGTAAAGACAGGGTCTTCCTGTGTTGCCCAGGCTGGTCTTGAACTCCTGGTCTCAAGCGATTATCCCATCTCAGCCTCCCAAAGTGCCGGAATTACAGACATGAACCACTATGTCTAGCCTCTATTATAATATTAAACACTTAGGTTTTTCTTTTTATCTTTCTCTGATTTTATTATCTGAAATTCTTAGGGATCTAATTCTTGCTCATGGTAGATTGTTTTCTCCCGTGTTGAAAAATTTGTGATTTTGAATTCATCCTGAAGAGAGCTTTATTTGCATGAGTGTAAAGGATGAAAATTCTAGGCCGGGTGCGGTGGCTCATGCCTGTAATCACAGCACTTTGGGAGGCTGAGGCAGGCGGATGATATCAGGAGTTTGAGACCAGCCTGACCAACATAGTGGAACCCTTTCTCTACTAAAAATACAAAAAATTAATTGGGTGTGGTGGTGGGCGCCTGTAATCCTAGCTACTTGGGAGGGTGAGGCAGGAGAATAGCTTGAAGCTGGGAGGTGGAGGTTGCAGTGAGCCATGATTGCGCCACTGCACTCCAGCCTGGTGGACAGTGCAAGACTCCATCTCAAAAAAAAAAAAAAAAAAAAAATTCTAAAGACTTAATTTCCCCTCCCCAACTGAAACAGGTGGAGACAGGCAAACTTCCTTATCTGCTACGTTGGGGAATGGATTTTTTTCCTGGTCCACCGTTTGGAAGATGTTTCCCTTCCAAGTTTCAGCTTTATGCAGGGATCTCCGTTCTAGCTCTCCCTCTGGGTCAGGCCCGGAGCTGAACTGCCCATTCTTGCAATGTGCAGCCTCCAGTCTGGAGGGTTCCCAGACTGGCCTATGCTAGGCCACCCATGGGCCTACCTTGCCTCATGCTTATTTAGGCTCCTCTTCCTCGTTGACCCTTGAAGATATTCCTTACTTTCCTCCCAGATGAACTGTGCATTTAAAAAATATTTGTTGTATTTAGCACAGCAGTGTAAAGGTATGTTGTAATGAGAGGGTTTTCAGATTAGTTTTTTTTAAAAAGCTAGAAGTGGAAATCCCGATGGCCTTTTTTTTTTCCTCCGTGAGACGGAGTCTCACTCTGTCACCCAGGTTGGAGTGCAGTGGTGAGATCTCGGCTGACTGCAAGCTCTGCCTTCCGGGTTCACACCATTCTCCTGCCTCAGCCTCCCGAGTAGCTGGGACTACAGGTGCCCACGACCACGCCCGGCTAATTTTTTGTATTTTTAGTAGAGACCGGGTTTCACCGTGTTAGCCAGGATGGTCTCGATCTCCTGACCTCGTGATCGCCTGCCTTGGCCTCCCAAAGTGCTGGGATTACAGGTGTGAGCCACCATGCCTGCCCCCCCCCATGGCCTTTTTTACTGTCTCATGCTGATTCTGCCTCTTGTGCCATTTTTCTTCCTTGGGAGTGTGCATCTCTCTTCTGGGGCGGTAAAGGGAGTGGTGGAGTGCGAGGTATGTGGGAAGGGAGGAGGTTGGAACCTAGTGGTTTCTCAGTCTTAGGGCAGGGGGGTATCATGGAGAAGCAGTGAGGAGGTCTTCCATACCCAGACATGCCTCAGGGTGCTCGTCTCAGTGCCTGGAATCCCAGCATGAGAGTCACCTTCCCCCCACCCCTGCCCATTTCATCAGTTACTTATTTTAGTAGGAATTAGTTTAGCAGATGTTGAGAATTAGGCTTTTGGGAATGGGAGGCTGGGAAGAATGTGTGTGTGTATGTGTGTATATAAGGACAGGGTACCAGAAGTGGCTGGAAGCGTCCTTGAGAATTAGAATTATTAGAATGTAGAAACAGTAAAAGTGTTAGACTCAAACCATCGCTCCCCACCTTCATTTTACAAAGGCCTAGGCTTGTGGCCAAGACCTTCATCTTTAACCGGTCCATTCAACCCTGGCCAGGACCCAAGTGGACTGTTTTTGTCAGGGCCAGGACCGGATCCTTCATACCTGGGGTGCATAGGAAGTGTTAGTGCTCCCCTTCCTCCAAACACAGCAGCAAAGTTGGCTCAGGTTGAGGTGTTTTTCCCAACTTCCCTGGAGCCCAGCCCTGGAAGCTGAATCAGGAAGCTGTTTTGTTCTAGTGTGACTCCCCGCAGCCTGTATCAGCCTGCCCTGAGGCAACCAGCATTCCTGGTTAATCCCGCCCAGGTGGGGCACTCTAGGAAGACCAGGGATCAAGTGTGGGGGTGTAGGAGTGGGGGGGTGTTTAGGGAGGGCAAGGCAGTTCATTAAGGCAGCTGCCAGGAGGTCTCCCTCCAAACTCTACAAAGCTTTATCAGCTTGGAGGTACTTCTAATACCATTTCCTTTCATTGTTCCCTTTTGGTAATTAAAAGGAGGCCAGTCCCCAGTTGTGGCAGCTCACAGCTATTGTGGTGGGAAAGGAGGGTGGTTGGTGGATGTCACAGCTTGGGCTTTATCTTCCCCAGCAGTGGGAACTCCACAGCCCCTGGGCTACTTAACAGCAAGACAGTCCGGAGCTGTAGCAGACCTGATTGAGCCTTTGCAGCAGCTAGGAGCATGGCTTAGGGTGGGAGGCACCATTGTCCAGCGGCTGAGTTTCCCAAGGACCTTGGAGATACCCGCAGCCCTCATTGCAGGGGAAGGTATGGCCTTTGGAAGGAGAGCTGGCTCAGTTGTGGGAGGAAGATGCAGGACTGACTGATCCCTGCTCCTGGGGAGCTGGGGTTCTCTGTCCCTGGACTGGAAGGGCTTTGTTTGGAGGGGTAATTCAGTTCAGCCAGGGGTGATCCTAATACTCCCTCCTCCACTTGCCTCTGAGGGTCCTAGGCCTGCTTTTTCTTCATGCAGTGGGTTTTACTGTTTCATAGTACTTCACTCGAGTTGGAATGAGCTTTGTCCTCACCTGTGATAACTTTCTGGGAGCAGCTGAATGTACCTGAGTGTTAGGACTGGGAGGGGACACTTGCTTGGAGACCAAGACCTGGCCGTAACTGACATCTCAGTGTTCCTTCCACAGATATATCACATATTGGCTTTATTTCACCTTTGGCTGGATGGGACCTTAGGTAGGAAAGGAGTCGCCCCCAGTGAATCTCAGGCGACAGATTCTGCATTTCATTTAACCACCTTTCCCAGAGGAGAGGGCTACAGCAGGGGCTCTAAGGGACTTGGGGTATGCTGTGCCAGCCAGGGTTAATTGTCCCTCTCTTGGGGGTCACACAGTAGGGAAGTCTACCTGCATCCAGGGCTGCTGGACTCCTGTCCATTTTTTCAGACGACCTCAGCAAACATTTGCTGGGCGTCTCCTGGTTGCTAAGCATCTTGCCAGGTGCTGGGGTTGGAGACAAGGGAGACAGCCCTTGCTCTTGTGAAGGCCCTCGTGGTACAGACTCGGGGGCCAACAAGCAAACCATCAAGTTAGCAGTTCCTGAGCATTCTCTGTCTGGGCTGCTGTGGTGGGCACAGAAGTGTAGGATGGTTCCTACTCGCCAGTTTGGATGCAGAGGCAGGAAGGAATGAGGTGTGTGTCAGCTCCCAGCTGCTTCAGGAGGCAGGGACATGAGAGAGGCCCAGCTGGCCTGGAGGGAAGGCAGGGTTTGCCTCCTGTCATGGGCCTGGGACTGCTGTCTGGAAAGGTGCCCACAAGTCCCAGCTCACAGCGATTGTCACCCTTGGGCCTGGCACTGGCCAGGGGTTTCTGGGGGTGGGTGGGCCAGAAGGCCATGTTCAAAGGGGAAAAAGGGGGTCATGAGGATCCAGCTTCTCTCCTGCTTCAAAGAAACGTTTTTGCTACTGCATGCCCTGACAGTCACCACACCAGCAGCCACCTACCTGGGCAGCAATGACCAGCTCACATCTCTTCCATCTCTGCAGATGATTCCTGCCAGATTGCCCGGGGTGCTGCTTGCTCTGGCCCTCGTCTTGCCAGGTAGGTACCAAAGGGCCTCCATTTCTCATTCCTGCCCTAGGGCCATCTGGAGTGACCCCTTTCTGGGAGTCAGCAGGTATGTCTGGAGCTCCCCTGTGTGCCTAGCCCCAACTTAGGCTCCCGCTGGTTGCTTCCTGTGAAGGTTCCGCAGAGTTCCTACCCTTGACTTGTATTGCAGAGACCAGTTACCTGCAAATGCCATCTCCTATTAAGACGCATAAAGGTGGCACAGAACTGCCCTATATTATGAGGCCACGGCATGAGGAAGAAGAAATCCAAGACTTGGATGGATTATTAGTTTTAGATGAGATTGTGGAGGTCACCTAGTTGAACCTCCCATGGTACAAATGAAGAGACCTGAGGGTCAGAGAGGAAAAATGACTACCCCAAAGTCTAGAGCCAAAATCAGAGGTCAGTCGTCGTGGGTCCCAGGCCAACACCCTTTCCACTGCACTGCATCACACTGCTGCCCTTCCCTTGCTAAGATTTTGAGCCTGTAAATGGTGGGAGGGGACTTTTGACCTTGGGTACTTACCACTTAGGTCTCTCCGGTCGGCAGCATCCAGTTGCTGCCTGCGGGTGAGTCTGGGGAAAAAAAAAATATACATTTGTCACACTCTCTGCATCTTCAGGTGGGTCTTTTGCCAGGAACCTAGAACGCTTAGAGATTTACTGCTGTATTTCCCCACCTGCCGACACACAGGCGCGCACACACAACCATGGTCAGTGAAGGAGTTAGCATGTGACGCTGGAGGAACTGACACTTCAGAGAGTTGTGTCAGGCACACCGTCTGATCTGTTTAAAATTTAACCTGCTCAAGATATACTAGACTTATGTACAAAGATGCTCATTGCAATCTATTTATAACATTAAAACATATGGAAATATGCTAGAAACCTAACAATAGAGGGCTGTACTATAGACATTGAGATGCAAAATATGATGCAGCCACTAAAAACCGCGTATTGGAAGTACATACAATAGCGTGATGAATGATTTACAATCTATTGAGAAATAAACAGGTTATAGGTAGTTTGCACAAGGTGGTCACCAATTTATGAAAAACCCACAGCTGTGTGTATGCTATAAAATGGAAAGATGAACATTGAAATGTTAATTCTAATCGCTAAATGTTGGGTTACAGATGGTTTTAACTTCTTTGTGTTTTCTTTTCTTTCCTCATTTTTGAGACAGTCTCTCTCACCCAGGTTGGAGTGCAGTGGTGCGATCTTGGCTCAGTGCAACCTCTGCCTCCCGGGCTCAAGTAATTTTCCTGCCTCAGCCTCACGAGTAGCTGGGATTACAGGTGCCCACCACCACACCCGGCTAGTTTTTGTATTTTTAGTAGAGACAGGGTTTCACTATGTTGGGCAGGCTGGTCTTGAACTCCTGACCTCAGGTGATCCACCCGCCTCGGCCTCCCAAAGTGCTGGGATTATAGGCATAAGCCACTGTGTCCGGCCAGCTTCTTTGTGTTTTCTTCTGTATGCTCCAAATTTTTAATAATGAACATGATGACATTTTAAATCAGTAAGTAAATGTCATTAAAACTAGTAGATTTCCTGAAAAACTGTTCCTTAGTTATTGCTGTGAGTCTGGGGTCGTATGTGGGAGCTGAAAGCAACAGCTTTAGTCCCATTTAGGATGGAAAATACCTCCGCACAGCCCAATATCTATCAGAGGCAGTCTAATTTCTATGAGGCCAGAGAGGTTTGAGCTGATGGTCCCAGTTGTGGCCTGGGATCACCAGCCCAACCTGTGGCCTCTTCCCCTCCAGGGACCCTTTGTGCAGAAGGGACTCGCGGCAGGTCATCCATGGCCCGATGCAGCCTCTTCGGAAGTGACTTCATCAACACCTTTGATGGGAGCATGTACAGCTTTGCGGGATACTGCAGTTATCTCCTGGCAGGGGACTGCCAGAAACGCTCCTTTTCGATTATTGGTGAGTTCTGGGCACTGCAGGGAGGAATCCAGAGTGCTGGCTGAGCTCAGCCCTGGTGTGGGGAGGCATTCCTGCTCTCGGAATAGTGTTTGAGCTAAAAGGTCACTGCTGAGAACAAGGAGAGGAACAGCCTTTCTGTGACATGTAACCCCTCTTGGCTTTCCCCGGGTCTCTTACCACGGGAGCCGCGTGGGATGAATGAAGAGATTCTTCATCCTCTCTGGTAGTTCACTGTGTCCATTGCTCTGGGTCCAGGCGATGCCCTGGGAACGCCACAGCATCAAGGCGAATGGTGAATTGGAGGAAGGTGCTTTGGAACATGTAAAACTCCTTGCCAAAGGGAAAACTCGTTTTCTTGGTGGCCTGTGGATCAGAACCTCAGCTTATGCTGAGGACTTCCTGTATTCCTGGAGAAGGGCTGGTCCTGTCCTTCCCATGTCCCTGTATCCCCACAACAGGCCTGGGATGTAGCTGTAGTCACCCCAGTTTTACCAATGGAGAACCAAGGCCCATGGAGGTTGCATCTTCCTTCCAAGGCCTGACAGAGAATAAAAGGTGGAGCTGAGGCCGGCGCAGTGGCGCATGCCTGTAACCCCAGCACTTCAGGAGGCCAAGGAGGGTGGATCACCTGAGGTCAAGAGTTTGAGACCAGCCTGACCAACATGGTGAAACCCCATCTCTACTAAAAATACAAAAATTAGCCAGGTGTGGTGGTGTGTGCCTGTAATTCCAGCTACTTGGGAGGCTGAGGCAGGAGAATCGCTTGAACCTGGTTGCAGTGAGCCAAGATACACCCTAGCCTGGGCGACATAGTGAGACTCCGTCTGGGGGGTAAAAAAAAAGTAGAGCTGGAATTTTGATCCCAGGCCTTTCAGGCTGACAGAACATTCCTCTGGACTAAGGAGAGAAGGACCCTCGCCGAGGTGGGGAGGGGCAGTGATGGATGATTATGGTTTGGTGACCTCCACATACTAAAAACCAATGTGTGCAGTGTGTGAGGGGAGGGATGCCGAAAAACCTAGCAAACGTGGGGGCCCCAGCCTTGGAACGGAGATGGCAAAGGACAGGCTCATGCTGTTAAAAGATATTCATGACACTTGTTAAAGCAACTAAGGAAGACTTTCAAGAGGGACTGCTGCCATGTGGGTTTTTGCAGAGAGGGGGAGAGAGAGGGCTCAAGTTTTTTTTTTTTTTTGTTTTTTGAGACAGTCTTGCTCTGCTGCCCAGGCTGGAGTGCAGTGGCACGATCTCGGCTCACTGCATGCTCCACCTCCTGGGTTCATGCCATTTTCTTGCCTCAGCCTCCTGAGTAGCTGGAACTACAGGTACCCACCACCACGCCTGGCTAATGTTTTATATTTTTTAGTAGAGACGGGGTTTTCACCGTGTTAGCCAGGATGGTCTCGATCTCCTGACCTCGTGATCCGCCCACCTTGGCCTCCCAAAGTGCTGGGATTACAGGCATGAGCCACCGCGCCCGGACAAGAGGGCTCGACTTTGAATACAACAAGGAAAAGTGAAGATTTAGGGCCAAGGAGGAGGCTGTAGGGGTCAGTGGTAGAAAATTACAAAGAGGAAACCTCAGAAGAGGGGATATTCTGGTTAACCCAGCTTGACAGGAGTCTTGCTGAAGTCAGGCAGTCTTGCTGATCACATATTGAGGGTGGCGGCATCTTTTCTAAATCGACTCAGCAGGATTCTTATTAAAACTGGACTGAGGCCAGGCGCGGTGGCTGAGCACCTGTAATCCCAGCACTTTGGAAGGCTGAGGTGGGTGGATCACGAGGTCAGAAGTTTGAGTTAAACCCGGTCTCTACTAAAGATACAAAAAATTAGCCGGGCATGGTGGTGCATGCCTGTAATCCCAGCCACTCGGGAGGTTGAGGCAGAGGTTGCAGTGAGTGAGATCGTGCCTTTGCACTCCAGCTTGGGCAACAGGGCGAGACTCCATCTCAAAAAAACAAAAACAAAAAAAACAACAAAAAAAATGGACTGAGCAGGCCAAGGACAGAGCCCAAGGCCAAGGCTTAATTTAAAAGAGGGCTCAGAAGCACCCACTCAAGTTTGGTCAAGGTGGGGGTCTTTGGCAACACCCAGACACTTACCTGAGATCTGGGCTGTAGGGCTCCTGGGATCATTGCCCCATCAGTCAGTGGGGACTGCTGCAGGGTCCTCTGTGTGCCCAGCACTGGGCTAGGCTCTGGCACCTGGCTGTAGCTATGAGCTCCCCCAATTCCTGGTCTCTCCTTGAGGCCATCTTTGCCAGCTGCCCTGACTCTGCTGGGAAACCTATCACATGTGACATCTGGGCACTGCCGTCCTTCCCACTCCTCTGTGAACTCCTCAGGGATAAGGAGCATGTCTCCCTCATCTGTTTCCTGGTGTTGAGCTCACTGGGTTCTCTGTTGTGCTGAAGATTATGTATTTTTTGAGACGGAGTCTTGCACTGTTGCCCAGGCTGGAGTGCAGTGGCGTGATCTTGGCTCACTGCAACCTCCACTTCCTGGGTTCAAGCAGTTCTCCTGCCTCAGCCTCCCAAGTAGCTGGGATTACAGGTGCCACCACGCTCGGCAAATTTTTGTATTTTTAGTAGAGATGGGGTTTCACCATATTGGCTAGGCTGGTCTCGAACTCCTGACCTTGGGTGATCCACCCGCCTCGGCCTCCCAAAGTGCTGGGATTACAGGCATAAGCCACCAGGCCTGGCCGGAAGATGTTTACAGAGTGTGTGTGAGCAGCCACGGGAAAGGAGCTTTGGATAACCAGAGGACAGGGGAGGGTGCTGCCTGCCATGGGGACAGCATGAGAAGTGGGGAGGCTGAAAGGGGCATGCGCTTCTGACGTGGAGCCCTGGGGAGGTCAGTGTAGCTGGAGCAGCAGTTGCCAAACTCCAGGCTGCATCAGGACCACTCGGAGGGCTGTGACAAACGGATCACTGGGCCCTGCCCCTGGAGTTCTGAGTCAGTAGATCTGGAAGAGGGCCTGAAAATTTCATTTCTAACAATTTCCCTGCTGCTGCTGCTGTTCTTAGAGTGGGTAACTAGACTTTGCGTGGGACTGGAGGAGAGTGGGCTGAGAGGCTCGGCCATCGGGTGAGGCTGCAGTGGAGGGTCTTGAAGTCTGATGGGGAATTTGAGTCCATTCTGCAGGCTGTGAGGAACTAGTGTAAGGCCTTGTGCAGCAGGGAAGTGGTGAGAGGAAACTGGTTTTTTGCCAGGATGGTCCTGAAAGGGAAAGAGGTGGTAGGTGGAGTGGCCTTGGCCGTTGTAACCAGGCAGGCAGTGAAAAGGCCAGAGATGCCCCAGGGCATGACAAATCAAGAAGGTCATCCTCAACACCAACGTGAGGGTCCCAAATTGATTGAGAGGCTGCAGCTGGGGAGGAACTGGAAGAGCAACTGGAGAGAACCCCCTACCCCTGCCCCTGGGAAGCTGAAGACTCATGCCCTTCCTACCTTGGGTGACCCCAGATTTTGTTTAAAGTAGATTTTCCCATTTTATAAATCACAGCAGAGCTGATACAGACCTCTACCTGTGATGGGTCTGGGGTTGTCAGTGGGAATGGAGGGTTAGAAGCGACCAGAGGAAGCCAGGTGCAATGGCTTACGCTTGTAATCCCAGCACTTTGGGAGGCCGAGGCAGGTGGATCACCTGAGGTTGGGAGATCGAGACCAGCCTGGCCACCATGGTGAAACCCCGTCTCTGCTAAAAATACAAAAATTAGTCTGTGTGGTGACATGCACCTGTAATCCCAGCTGCTCAGGAGGCTGAGGCAGGAGAATCACTTGAACCTGGAAGGTGGAGATTGTGGTGAGCTTATATTGTGCCACTGCACTCCAGCCTGGGCACAGACTGAGACTGTCTCAAAAAAAAAAAAAACACCAGAGGAAGATTTTGATGGAGACACTGCGGTGCCCGGCGTGGGGGCAGGGGCGGGGGGTGGATTGCTGTCTGGACTCCACAATCCGTTTGTTCAGCTCTGCTCTGGAGTCCCTGCCCTGAGGCGGGCTTGTAAACAACACGTACTAATACTTTAGTCCCAGGCACAGAGTTCATGTTTTGGGCTCAGAGAGCCAAGTTAGCATGTTGGAAAAGCTCCCAGCTCCCTTCCCCTATTTCAGCCCAACTCCAGACCCCTCCCCATGTCAGGGTCCCTGGTGGGGACATGTAGGGTATGCTGGTGTCTCTGGGCTGTCACCTCCTTCAGGAAGCCCTTTTGCCCATTCCACCCGTCCAGTACTGGGCTTATCAGCTTCTGCTCCCTTGTCGGTTTCCTTTCCACAGAACTGGGTGGCTCTGCCCCCAGCAGGAAATGGAAGCACAGATGGAGCCACAGCTGGCGTCGGAAAACCTGTGTTCTCCTCCGCTCTCCCTCTTCACTGAGTGTTCCGAGGGCAGTTATGCTCTGTTAGCCTCCAATTCCTCATCTCTCTTTTTTTTTTGAAATGGATTCTTGCTCTTGTCCAGGCTGGAAGGCTGGAGTGCAATGGCGTGACCTTGGCTCTCTGCAACCTCCCCCTCCCGGGTTCAAGTGATTCTCCTGCCTCAACCTCCCGAGTAGCTGGGATTACAGGCGTGCACCACCACACCCTGCTAATTTTGTTTTTAGTAGAGATGGGGTTTTTCCCATGTTGGTCAGGCTAGTCTCGAACTCCCGACCTCAGGTGATCTGCCCACCCAGGTCTCAGTTCCCCATCTTTAAAATGGAGATACCGTGAGCAAGGGAGATAGGTTATCTGAAGATGTGACTGCTTAGCCCAGCTGAGTTATTGGAAGCAGCCAGCTTAACATGGGGTGTTCACTTGGAATCGCTATGCAGAGATGGGGGCTGCTTGGCCCCCAGGCATTTCTGTGAGGTCAGGGTCACTTCAGTTGCATCTGTCCCTCATAATCCACACAGGTTTGCGCTAGAGGTCTGGCCTCTCAGGCCACCGTTTTCTGGGTTTCAGTGGCCACAGAGAAAGTTGAAGGGCCATGGAAGACCTGTCTACTTCAAAACCCCTCGGTGGGATTCCTCACCAGGTCACCATTTTCCTATAAACTACTTGTCCTTGTGAAGTGTCTATTTTCTGGGAGATTGTTTGCCTAAACAAGGTTACAGATCAAACATACTTTAAATTGGTTTTATTTTTACCGAAACCGTGCTGCTAATGCCATAGAGAATGGGTGGCTGTTTTGCCTGTTGGTGGTGGTGACAGGTTTGGGGGGTGTGGAAGAGGAACAATTGGGGGTGGGCTGGCACTGGTACGTCAGGGCAGCCAGGGGCCACTGGGTCAGGGGAGGGAGCCCAGGACTCGGGCCCTGCAGTTTCGGTTTCCGTGCACATACCCACCTTCTGTTCCATTGTTCTCCAATGACATCCTGTCTCCTTGACGGTAAATCGCACATCCACATTCCTCCCGAGTGCCTGTGGACCTTATTCATATCC
The DNA here is from genome assembly GCF_000951045.1 of Mandrillus leucophaeus. NCBI lineage: Eukaryota > Metazoa > Chordata > Mammalia > Primates > Cercopithecidae > Mandrillus > Mandrillus leucophaeus. The sequence goes on along the minus strand of NW_012102532.1, from coordinate 243,816 downwards.
TGGGTAAAGTGTTTATGTCTGCACATGAAGGGCCACCTGGTGCCAAGGCAAGGCCCCTGTCCTTGATCTTGTCTCCTGGTGAGGCAGGCTGCAGGGTTCGAGGCCAAGGTGACACGGCTCTTTGCCAGGCAGCGCAGAGGCCAGAGGGAGACCATGGGAGTCCTGGTTCCTGCTCTCTGTAGGGACTGCTCTTCCTAAGCTGCAGCTTGCAGGATCTGGCTCCCAAACCAGCCAAGACAGAGCCATCAACAACCAACAGCCTGCTGAGTCACTTCCCCTGCGGAGCCTTAGTTTCCGTGGCGTGGTCAGACCAGACCCCTGTTCTCAGTCTGGAGGGAGGGTCACCTGCACCAGAATCACAGGTGTAGAAGGTAGAGTGATGGAAATTCAGATAAGTGAGTTCTACCCTAAAGCCTAGTTCCATTTCCTGGCCTGCTTCTGAAAGTCCCAGGATTCCTTTCGCTCTAACACGTGGGTGAGGAGCTTACTCCTCACGCAGCGCCTTGATCACTGCGTTCCACAGGCCTGGTGGGAGCCTCTGGGAGAGCTTCGCTGGCTTGTCTTGCCTTGCCTCTTTGGGGTGACAGCCAGCCCCTCTTCCTAAGAGTTGTAGAAAGTGCTAACCTGGAGGTCTGTGGAGCACAGGGGTCTCTGCTGGGCTCACCGGCGATTTCTAATGGCTCGTTTTTCTAATGGCTTATTTTCCTAATGGCTGCACGTCATCTGATCCACCGAGTTCTGCATCGAGAGAATGAGGCAAATAAAAATGCAAGACTGATCTGGAGTTCTCCCTGCATTAGTGGTTAGCACAATCTAGAACATTCTGATGCCCTGTTACGCAGCTTTGTGTTGCAAAAAGGGGATCTGGACAGTCAAGCCTGAGTGTAGGTTCTCTTTCCACAGTGGAAACCAGGGGTTCTTAGTTGGGGTGATTTTCCCCCTGAGGACATTTTGGGTTGTTACAACTGTGGGGTGGGTGCTGCTGGCATCTAGTGGGTAGAGGCCAGGAGGCTGCTGGTTCTCCCACCATGTGCAGGGAAGTGTCTGTCCCTAAATTCAATAGTGATGCAGTGGAGAAATTTTTCTCTTGTAAACCTAGGCCTTAGTTTCTCCATCTGTAATAACTAGCATTTAAAAAGAATAGGATAGAAAACATCAGAAAATATTGAGTGCATGGCACATGGCAAGGGTAAATACGATATGAAATGTGTGTGTGTGTCTTGAGTCATAAATTGTGTTTTTACTATGCTTTTTGAGCAAAAGAGTTTAAGAGCCACTTAGATCCTTCCTGCTGCCATAGTATGTTTTTCTGAATTGCAGACTTCCCTAGGTCACACGTTGAAAAATCTCATTGCCAGACTGGACACAGTTGCTCATGCCTGTAATCCCAGTGCTTTGGGAGGCTGAAGTGGGAGGATTGCTTGAGCCCAGGAGTTCGGGGCCAGCCTGGGCAACGTGGCGAGACCCCCATCTGTACAAAAATTAGCTGGTCGTGGTGGCACACGCCTGTGGTTCCAGCTATTTGGGAAGTTGTGGCAATAGGATTGCTTGAGCCCAGGAGTTTGAGGGTGAAGTGAGCTGTGATATCACTACGTGTCATCCTGAGTGACAGAGTAAGACCTCAAAAGAAAACACCCCAAATTCCCTTGCCACTCCCCTGCTCCGGGTGTGGACTGACTGCTCTTCAAGTCCCCTCAGCCATCCAGGGCCAGGAATTCTCCATGCCATGCAGTTCAGTCCTCACTGAAGGGCACAATGCAGCCCCACCCCTACCCCAGACTCCTGTTTTTGGTTTGTCTCTGGGTGGGTGGAGGCTGGTTACCAGAACCTAATCATCCCCTTCAGGAGCCCCAGTTCCTGCAGTAGGTGAAACTCCTGGGACAGCCAGCCCCACCTCCCCTGACTGCCTGGAGCTGCCTCACACGGGCTCAGCCCTGGGCTGCCCCTTGGACTTCCTGATGCTGATCTCTCCTGGGGCTGCACAGAGCAAGCCCTTCACTTAAAATGGCACTCGGGCTTGAGTCCCAGCTCTTCATCGCTGACTAGCTCCGTGATGATGGGCAAATTACCCCAGGGTCTGCCGCCTGGGCCGCCCCGAGCTCCGCAGCCTGTGTGGGCAGGTTCCTCTGTTATTTACTCTAGGAGGGCTGGGGTTCTCCTTCCCTCCTGTACACTTCTGGTTCTCTGTTTGGTTTTTCTGCTTCTGCTGAATTCTTGGTTTGTTGAGCCTTGCAGGCCTTTTCAAAGTTACAGCCATAGGGACCTCTGGGCTCCCCTGTGGCACCTGCTCAGCTCGGCCTCCTGTGGAACGAGTCCCTTGCTTAAGTGATTTTGCATCTTTGGGAGCCTCTAAGATGAGAAGCAGCCACATTCCCCTATCCCTTCTAAGAGAAGAGAGATTTGCTGATTTTTAAGACCAACTTTACCCGAGTCCTATGCCCCATTCCTTCAGGACCCCGAGGCATCGTGCCCCACCTGTGGGCTCTTTGTCTCTCTGGCTGCCCCATCTTCCCTATTTCCATTAATTTCTCAGTGTCCAAGGCTTGAGACCAGGCTCTATATTTTCCCTTCTGGTTCTTTTGATTCTTATGACCAATTATCTTTGAATGTCAAAGACCCAGCACAAGTAGCAGTTCTCAAACTATATGAGGCTTGCTAAGGTTTGGTCGTGCTGTGAAAAATGTCTCTTGCTTGTGTTTCCTCTTTCATGCCGGCCACCATCACCCTTGTCACCCTGTTCAGCCCTCACAACTATACCATTCTCAGTATTTTATCATGTGTCTGGATCTTCAGACATTTCTGTTGTCAACCATTTAGTGTGTGCTTATTTCCATGTGCTGTGTAAGGCATTTGACCCACACAATCTGTAAACTCCTGGATAATCAAATTCAGTAAATTTAGGCAGAGCTCATGAATCTCCATTTGAAACAGCCCAGGGATTCTGATTTGGGCTGTCCTAAGATACCATTTTTATTTTTGAGACGGAGTCTTGCTCTGTTGCCCAGGCTGGAGTACAGTGGTGTGATCTTGGCTCACTGCAAGCTCCGCCTCCCAGGTTCACGTCATTCTCCTGCCTCAGCCTCCCAAAGAGCTGGAACTGTAGGCACCTGCCACCACGCCCGGCTAATTTTTTATTTTTATTGTTTAGTAGAGACAGGGTTTCACTGTGTTAGCCAGGATGGTCTTGATCTCCTAACCTTGTGATCCACCCGCCTTAGCCTCCCAAAGTGCTGGGATTACAGGCGTGAGCCACTGTACCCAGCTAATACCATTTTAAATAGCACTGCTAGACCAGACGGTAGAGATCTTGTCTCTACAAAAAGAAAAAATTAGATGGGTGTGGCGGTACATACTTGTGGTCCCAGTTACCCCAGAGGCTGAGGTGAGAGGATTGCTTGGGCCCAGGAGGTGGAAGCTACAGTGAGCCATGTTCACATCACTGCACCCCAGCCTGGGCGACAGAGCACAACCCTGTCTCAATAATGAATAACACTCTCCTAGAGCACCTGTTACCAGTAACTCACTGTGTTGCCTTTTTGTTTGCTGCCTTACGATATACTCAATTGTCGCGTGTTTGTCTTCTGTTTATGCACAGGTTGTGAACTCCCGGAAGCAAGAGATCATGCTTTTAGATTTTTCATTTGTGATTTTTAAGAGCCCACCTGAGGGTTATGTATCCAGAAGTTATTCAATTATTTTTAGATGAATGGAAAAATGGGTGAGAAAATGAGATTTTTGGGGAGATTTTTTGTTGCTCACTTGTAAAGACTTTGGGGCGTTTTCTGCTGAGAGAAGGTTATGTAGATAAGATTCTTAATGTATTTTTTGAGGGGAGTAATAGTCACTACTATTAACTTTTTCTCTTTCAGGGGACTTCCAGAATGGCAAGAGAGTGAGCCTCTCCGTGTATCTTGGGGAATTTTTTGACATCCATTTGTTTGTCAATGGTACTGTGACACAGGGGGACAAAAGGTAAGCCCAGAGTGTCTGAGTTAGAAAGGACCCTAGGGATCCCCTGGCACAAACCCCTCATTTTTAGATGAGGAAGCTGGGGTGCAGAGAATGGAAGCAGATGTTCCAAGGAAGGGGAGTAGCAGGGCTGGGTGGGAGCCAGGTCTGCTGCTCTAGGTCCTCAGCCACTTTGCATCATGGTCTGAACCCTACAACATGGGGTTGGGGTTAGAAGGTGGGAGAGAAATCCAGAAAATGCACGAGAAGCCCACTTCTGAACTTAGCCTTTGCCCTCCAGCGTCTCCATGCCCTATGCCTCCAAAGGGCTGTATCTAGAAACTGAGGCTGGGTACTACAAGCTGTCTGGTGAGGCCTATGGCTTTGTGGCCAGGATCGATGGCAGCGGCAACTTTCAAGTCCTGTTGTCAGACAGATACTTCAACAAGACCTGTGGGCTGTGTGGCAACTTTAACATCTTTGCTGAAGATGACTTCATGACCCAAGAAGGTAAGATGTTCTGGGATACCATTTCCCTAAAGTGTGGCCATGCTTTTTGTTTCCTTGCTCATAAACCTTCACTAACATGCCTTTCCTGCCATTCAAACCTCACGGTGACCACCTCAATTTCTGTTGCCAACCTTATCTCTTTGCATTCCATCCCAATGCCTAGACCTCTAGTTAAATCAGTCTTAGAGTTCTTCAAACCTGACTTCGTTCAACTTTGAATTCTCTGTAGCAACTTGCACGTGGCAGGTGGTTGGTCAAAGCTGGGTGGTTTGAGTCGATCCTCCTCAGCCCACTACAGTGGAGTGGATAAAATCTATGGAGTGGTCCTCCACATGATCCAAAGAGGCCAGTTCATGTGTGTATGCATGTGTGTGTTCATGAGCAATAGAAAGTAATATGGATAATGTGAAAACGCTAAAGATGAATATTTAATTTCAATTACATAAATATACAATTAGTAATATTCCCTTGTCAAAGCTAAACACTTATATTTAAGTTGTCTTTCTTTCTTATGACCCACTTTCTGATTAGAGGGTAAACATGCAGGCCAGGTGCGGTGGCTCACACCTGTAATCCCAACACTTCAGGAGGCTGAGGTGGGCAGATCATGAGGTCAGGAGATCGAGACCATCCTAACTAACACGGTGAAACCCCTTCTCTACTAAAAATACAAAAAAGTTAGCCGGGCGTGGTGGTGGGCGCCTATAGTCCCAGCTACTCGGGAGGCTGAGGCAGGAGAATGGCATGAACCTTGGGGCCGGAGCTTGCAGTGAGTGGTGATCATGCCACTGCACACTGTGTCACAGCCTGGGTGACAGAGTGAGACTCTGTCTCAAAAAAAAAGGGTAAACATGCAGGGAAACTGACTGTTCCTTTCGTTCGAATGTACCATATTGGAAAATAGTATGATAGTTTATTTTTTGGTTTTCTCTAGCACCGATTTTATTGTCTGATATGTACATTTAGGGCTATAAATTTCCCTCTAAATATCACTTTAGCTGCACTGTATATGTGTGTATGTGTGTAAATACATATATATGGTGTATATGTGTGTATATATGTAATTATATATGTGTGTGTGTATATATGTGTACACATTGTGGCCGGCCCAATTTTTTTGAATATATACCCAGAGGCAGAATTCCTGAATGATTTCTAATGGCAATTCTGTTTTCTTCATACATTTCATTATTTTTCAGGTATGTGAAATTTTAAAATATTGCCTTTTATAATGTCTGTTCCTCTTAAAAGGGAAAAATTTGATACGTAATTTCTTCTTAAATATTTTTTAAATTTTTTCTTTTTAAAAATTTGTATAAAGCCAGGTGTCGTGACTCACGCCTGTCATCTGGCACTTCAGGAGGCTGGGGTGGATGGATCACTTGAGGTCAGAAGTTCAAGACCAGCCTGGCCAACATGGCAAAACCCCGTCTCTACTAAAAATACAAAAATTAGCTGGGGGTGGTAGTGCATGCTTGTAATCCTAGCTACTTAGGGAGGCTGAGACAGGAGAATTGCTTGAACCCGGGGGATGGAGGTTGAAATGAGCTGAGATCACACTGTACTCTAACCTGGGCAACAAAAACGAGACTGTTAAAAAGTATAAATTTATGGGGTAAAAGTGCAATTTTGTTACATGCACAGATTGTGTAGTGGTCAAGTCAGGACTTTTACTTTGTACCCATTAAGTAATTTCTCATCACCTGCTGCCCTCCCACTCACTCTCACCTTTTTGAGTCTCTAGTATCTTACCATTCTACTCTGTGTGTATACATTTTTTAGTAACCACTTATCGGTGAGAACGTGTAATATTTGACTTTCTGTGGTTTGTTTCACTTAACATAATGACCTCCAATCCCACCCATGTTGCTGCAAAAGATGTGATTTCATTCTTATGGCCAAATAGTCTTCCACTGTGTATATGTACCACATTTTCTTTATCTGATTATCTGTTGATGGGCATTTATGTTGATACCGTGTCTTTGCTGTTGTGAATAATGCACAATAAATCTACCATTGCAGGTATATTTTTGATATATTGATTTCTTTTCCTTCGGGTAGATATCAAGTGGTGGGATTGCTGGATTGAATGATAGTCTTTTTTTTTTTTGTTTTCTTCCTGAGAGAGTCTCGCTCTGCTGTCCGTGCTGGAGTGCAGTGGCACAATCTCAGCTCACTGCAACCTGCACTTCCCGGGTTCAAGCAATTCTCCTGCCTCAGCCTCCTGAGTAGCTGGGATTACAGGCGCATGCCACCACGTCTGGCTCTTTTTTTTTGAATTTTTTTTTTTAGTAGAGATGGGGTTTCACAATGTTGGCCAGGCTGGTCTCAAACTCCTGACCTCATGATATGCCCGCCTCAGCCTCCCAAGGTGCTGGGATTACAGGCATGAGCCACCATGCCTGGCAGTCCTATTTTTTTTAAGTTTTGTGAAAAGTCTCCATACTGTTTTCCATAGACGTTGTACTCATTTACATTCCCACCAACAGTGTGTAAGAGTTCCCCTTTTTCCTCATCTTTGCCAACATCTGTTATTTTCTGTCTTTTTAATAACAACCATTGTGACTAGGGTAAGATGATACCTCGTTGTGGTTTTAATTTGCGTTTCTCTCGTGACAAGTTATGTTGACCATTTTTTTTCATATTCCTGTCAGATATTTCTATGTCTTCCTTTGAAAAATGTCTATTCATGTCCTTTGCCCACTTCTTGCTGATATTGTTATTTTTCATTGTTGAGGTGTTTGAATTCCTTGTGTATTCTGGATATGAGTCCTTTGCTGGATGAATAAGTTTGCAAATATTTTCTTCCATTCTGCAAGCTGTCTCTTCACTCCGTTGATGATTTCTTTTGCTGTGCAGAAGATTTTTAGTTTAATGAGGTCTCATTTGTCTATTTTTCTTTTTGTTGCCTGTGTTTTTGAAGTCCTTAGTCAGAAATTCCTTGCCTAGACCAATGTCCATTACAGTTTTCCCAAGGTTTTTTTCTTCTATTTTTATAGTTTCAGGCCTTACATTTAAGTCTTTAACACATCTTGAGTTGATTGGTTTTTGCATACGTGAGAGATAGGGGTCCAGTTTCATTCTTCTGCATATGGCAATCCAGTTTTCCCAGCACCATTTGTTGAAGAGGGTGTCCTTTCCCTGGTATATATTCTTGTCAGCTTTGTCACAGATCAATTGGCTCTGTTCCTGGGTGTCTATTCTGTTCCATTGATCTTTGTGTGTGTGTGTGTATATATGTGTGTATATATGTGTGTGTGTGTATATATGTGTGTGTATATATATATATACACACATTAGATCGGTGGAACAGAGTAGAGACCCAGAAATAGAGCCAATTGATCTTTGTATATGTATGTATATATATATACACACACTTTATATATATACACACACATACACACACACACACACGTGTATTTTTTGGAGACGGAGTCTTGCTCTATTGCCCGGGCTGGAGTGCAGTGGCACGATCTCGGCTCACTGCAAGCTCCGCCTCCTGGGTTCAAGCGATTCTCCTGCCTCAGCCTCCCGAGTAGCTGGGACTACAGGTGCCTGCTACCACACCTGGCTAACTTTTTATTTTTAGTAGAGACGGAGTTTCACCATGTTAACCAGGATGGTCTCGATCTCCTGATCTCGTGATCTGCCTGCCTCGGCCTCCCAAAGTGCTGGGATTATAAGCGTGAGCCACTGCGCCAGGCCTGTCTTTTGAAATTTCTTATATCTTTTTGTGAGATTAGTCATGAATTCAGTAGGGCATTTGTCCATTGTAGTGGCCAGTGTTTCAGTGTTTTCTAATCTGTCAAATTACTAGAAATGAAAGTCTCAGCCTTGAATATCTTTCATATTTCCAGGCTTTAAAGTTGAAACACTGAAAATGGGGTCTATGCTGCGTTGGTGTTCGTTGGTAAAAATTCAGGACCCTGGTGATATTTCAGAAACCATCCTCAAAGGATTGGGGGTGTAGTTGTCTTTGGTTGTTAAAGACTCAACAGTATTTGTCCCCAAACAGTTAACTTTGCTTCTTGACTTCTAGGAATCTGCTCAGCTTGGTTTTTACTCCAGCTCTGAGTTTTCTCTAAGCAAGAATATTTGTAATTACATCTCTTCCACAGCCTATGTCTCATTTCAGATCTAGCCTATAAAATTTCACTTCATAGACGGTCAGGGCTAAAAACGATCCTAGAAGTCATCTAGTCTCTTTATTTGCATGTCAGGAATTAGGATCAGCCCAGATCACACAGGGTCATAGAAGGGCTTTGCTCAGGCAACAACACGAAGCCTCCTCTATGTCTCTTCCTTAATGTGGTTTGTTAGAAAGTGTCAAAACCTGTGTGATACGGAATGACTGAGTACCCTGAGAGTACCTATCACAATGTCTGTCACACAGTCAACATGCCACAAATTTAAGTTCTCTTGCCTTTGGCTTCTCCCATATATCAGTTTCCTGTGGCTACCAACACATTATCACAAACTCGGTGGCGTGAAGCAACTGAAATTTATTCTCTCATGGTGCTAGAGGTCAGAAGTTTGCAGTCAAGGTGTTGGGAGGGCCAAAGCTGCCTCCAGAAGCTCTTGGGAAGCATCTCTTCCTAGCCTCTTCCACCATCTGCAGTCATACCTGACTCACGGCTACATCATTTCAGTCTCTGCCTGTCTTCACATTGCTTTCTCCTCTGTGTGTCTCTTTGCCCGTCTTCCTCTACCCATGTCTTTTTTTTGAGCTGGAGTCTTGCTCTGTCACCAGGCTGGAGTGCAGTGGCGCATTCTCGGCTCGCTGTAGTCTCTGCCTCCCAGGTTCAAGCAATTTTCCTGCCTCAGCCTCCTGAGGAGCTTGGGATTACAAGCACGTGCTGCCATGCCTGGCTGATTTTTCTGTATTTTTAGTAGAGATGGGGTTTCACCATGTTGGCCAGGATGGTCTTGATCTCATGACCTTGTGATCCACCCTCCTTGGCCTCCCAAAGTGTTGGATTACAGGTGTCAGTCACTGTGTCCAGCCTCTACCCATCTTGTATAAGGATACAGATGATTGCATTTTAGGCTCACCCAACTAATCCAACAGAAGTTCTTCCTCTCAAGATCCCTAACTTAAGCACACCTGTTGCCATATGAGATAATATTTACATGCTGCAGGGATTAGGAAGTGAATATATCTTTGGTGGGGGGGGAACTTTTTCTGCCTATCAAACCCCCACATACCAACTGACTATACTCTAAGGTCTCATTTATATTTTCCTCCCCCAGGGACAGTTTATTTACTATTTGCAAATGCATTACTTGACCTTGAGACATATTTCACTCTTTCAGGCTTGGCTATGCAAAAAACTGCTCATCCCAATACTGCAAAGGTGTAGTCTCATACTGCCTTTGTAATACGGATTAGGCAATTACTTTGCACCAGGCCATGTAGGTCCATGAGGCCCTCAGTCTTTTGTGAGTAGCTGACAGTAGCATGAGCACTATAAGTACTAAAGCACAGATGCTGTGAGAGCCTGGAGTATGCAGTGACTTGGGGACTGGGCTTAGGTTCCGTGTCACATTCTTCATCCTGCAAAAATATTTTGAGCATTCATAATCCACTATAAGAATTTAGAGATGAGAGACACAGCCATACCATACCCTTCAGTAAGGAGTTCACAGTTGAATGGGGATGAATATGAGCAAAAAGAACACAAACCAAAGGTGATGACTGTTTTGGTAGAGGGATGCCCAGGGTGCCATGGGGCACAGAGGAGGGACACCCACACAGGCTGGGGTGAGACATGGGAGTGGAGCTGTTCAGAAATGCTCCCTGGAGGCAGTGGTTCTTGAGCTGCATCTTGAGGAAGGAATGGAGATAGTTAAGGCAATAACGGGGAGGAGAGCATTCCACATGGAGGGAGAAAGGCGCGTGAAGGCATGGAGAAGTGACAGGGAAAGGACATCTCCTCAGCATCTTTCACTTCATCTCCCTCATTGTAATTATATCCCTCCCTCCCTCCATTTCTCCCTCCATTTCTCCATCCCTCTATCCCTCTTCAGTCTCCAAGCGTCTGCTGAGCTCTGACGCCCATGCCCTGTGGTGTTAGGCTGAGCACTGTATGCATGCTTATTGTTTAATACAAGTTTGATTCAGCTAAAAACAGACCTAGAGCCTGGTGTGGTGGCCCACACCTGCATTCTCAGCTACTGGAGAGGCTGATGCAGGAGGATCATTTCAGCCCAGGGCTTCTGGGCTGTAGAGCACTATACTGATCCAGGTGTCCACACTATGCTTGGCGTCAAAATAGGAGGGTCTCCTGGGGAGCGGGGGACAACTGAGTTACCTGAGGAGGGGTGAACCAGCCAGGCTGGAAATGGGTCAGGTCACTACTGTGCTGCTCAGTAGTGGGACTGCACTTGCCAATAGTCACTGCACTCCAACCTGGGAGACGTAGCCAGACCCTGTCTTTTTATACAAAATGAAAGCAAAAAACACAAAGCCACCAGGAATCCTAGAGTTTTCACTCAGAAGTTCTGGGACAGGCATAACTGAAGTGTTATTTTCCTGAAACTTTCCTCCACAGGGACCGTGACCTCGGACCCCTATGACTTTGCCAACTCATGGGCTCTGAGCAGTGGAGAACAGTGGTGTGAACGGGCATCTCCTCCCAGCAGCTCGTGCAACATCTCCTCTGGGGAAGTGCAGAAGGTGGGTGTCGCCTGGCCTGGGTGCACCTGGATGGTGTGTGATTTCTGGATCTAAAAGACAGAAGGACTCAGTCTCATATCCTTCCATCTGGGGGAGGAATGGACTTACACAGGGTCCTTTCCTCCAAAACTAACTGTGGCAAGAGTTTGGTTAACTCTAATTCTAATACATCTCTGGGCCTGGAGCTCTAAAAATGGGACTGGGCTAATGACTTGGTGTAGTGTCTCAGTCCATTTGTGCTGCTCTAACAAATGCCTGAGACTGGGTATTTTTTTTTTCAATTGTATAACTTTATTTGATGTATTTGATCAGTGATTAGTTCTCATCCACATTGACTGTAGATTTTTGAAAGTGGTAACAGGTACATAGGTAACCAAAGTATAGAGCTTATTTGGTGAATCTTCATCCTCATTACGTTTTCTGGACAGCCAGCCGCACACGGATTCGGTATGGGACATTTCCTTGTTCCTTTGGCCCAGACAGCTTTGTTGAGCCTGGTATCAATGCGCACATCTGGAGTTCCCATCTCCTTCATGGCAAATTTCCGAATCTCTTTGAGTGCCCGGGGGGCACGCTTCTTGAAGCCCACTCCATGGATGCGCTTGTGAATGTTGATGGTGTATTCTCGGGTCACCACCTCGTTGATGGCAGAACGGCCCTTTTTCTTCTCACCACCCTTCTTTGCGGGAGCCATTCTACTGGGTCCAAGCTGGAAAGGAAGCGAGACTGGGTAATTTTAGGGAACAGAAATTATCTTCTATAGCTCTGGAGGCTGGGCAGCCTGAGAGCAAGGTACCAGCATTCAGTGTCTTGCAAGGACCTTCTTGCTGTGACCTGAAGCTGGGTGCTGTGGCTCAGTCTTGTAATCCCAGCACTTTGGGGAGGCCAAGGTAGATGGATCCACGAGGTTGGGAGATCGAGACCATCCGGGCGCCTGTAGTTCCAGCTACTCGGGAGGCTGAAGCAGTAGAATGGTGTGAACCGGGGAGGCAGAGCATGCAGTGAGCACTCCAGCCTGGGCGACAAAGCGAGACTGTCTCAAACAACAAAAAAAATTAGCCGGACGTGGTGGCATGTGCCTGTAATCCCAGCTACTTTAAGAGGCCTGAGGCAGGAGAATTGCTTGAACCTCAGCAGCGGAGGTTACAGTGAACTGAGATCGTACCACTGCAGTACAGCCTGGGTGACAGAGACTCCATCTCAATTAAAAAACAAAAAACAAAAAACACTGAAGTGCTCTCATCAGCCTCTTTTATCAGAGCACTAATTCATTCAGGAAGGCAGAGCCCTCAGGACTTAAATCACTTCCCCAAAGCCTCCACCTTTTCATAACATCACTTTGGAGTTTAGGTTCCACACATGGATTTGGGAGGGACATATGCAGTTGAACCATAGCAATAAGTAACTGTTTTTCTGTTTTAGACTCCAGTGCCCTCTCTTGTCCCCAAATATCTCCATCATCAGTCTCGCTCTGTTGCCCAGGCTGGAGTGCAGTGTTGTGATCTTGCCTCACTGCAAGTTCCGCCTCCCGAGTTCATGCCATTCTCCTGCCTCAGCCTCCCTAGTAGCTGGGACTACAGGCGCCCGCCACCACACCCAACTAATTTTTTTGTATTTTTAGAGACAGGATTTCACCATGTTAGCCAGGATGGTCTCCATCTCCTGACCTCGTGATCCGCCCGCCTCGGCCTCCCAAAGTGCTAGGATTACTGGCCTGAGCCACTGCGCCTGGCCAAAAGCCACTTCTTTCTTAAGTGGCTGTTGTAAACTTAATAGGAGGGAAAGCCTCCTCTCAGATCAGCTGGAAGGAAAACTACTTCACGGTTGCAGACACTGAAGGGAGTCTGAGCGAGAGTCTGTGCCTGAAGCAACACGGCTTGGATGGCAGGATGGCTTCCTGAGGCTGCTGTAACAAATTATCTCATACTCAATGGCTTGAAACAATAGGCATTTATTTTCTCCCAGTTCTGGAGGCTAGAGGTCCAAATTTAGTTTTCCTGGGCTGAGATCAAGGTGTCGGCTGACTTTGCTCCTTCCAGAGGCTCTAGGGGAGAATCTGTTCCTTCCTTCCCCCAGTTTTGGGTGGTAGTGGCATTCGTCTTGGGGCTCATGACTTCAATCTCTGCCTCTGTGGTCACATGGCCTTCTCTCCTGTGTGTGCTAATGCCTGGCAAGGCTGGGAGGACTACCCCACCCCTTCTGCAGGGCCCTATTGCCACTTACAAGGTAGCCCTGCAGCAGCTCTTTCTGCATCAGGGTTGCTGTTCATGATCTCATTCGCCAGGACCTCACACTGGAGAGAAGGGATAGGTGGGGGGAGGGCTGGCCAGGACCACACTCTGCCTTCACCTGCCACAGGTGAAGATGGTCTTTGTGCCTCCCTGTGTGCGTGTTTGGGGCAAGAATGCCTTACGTGGGGCAAGACCTCACTCAATGGATAATTCCCTTCCCACTGTGGATCAGGCTGCCTTGGGCTGGGGAGGTGGGTGCAGCTGTGAAGCTGAACCGCTGTGGGGAACAGGGGTTGCCCTTTTGGGATTGTGCGCAGAGACTCGTCATCTGAGGAGCAAGGTTCCTTGGTGGTGCTGTGAGTCAGGCTCTCTGGGAGGGACGTTTGTATGCAGGGGGTTTACTGGGGAGAGGGGCTTGAGCAGCCTTAGTAAGGAAGTGAGAGAAGCAGAGGGAGAAGTTGAACTCCATGTGATAGCATTGATAGAGCTTCAGCGGGGCCTCAGCTGATCCTTCAGGGAGCTGCAGTGGCCCCTGTTGGTCATTGGATGTGGGCTGCCCTGGGTAAGGGGGTGGAACTCCCTTGGACTGAGGGCCATTCCTGAGGAATGCCTCAGTGGTGAGCCCTTGGCAGCCAACACTGGGCAGCTAGTGGATGAGTCCTCAGGCTCTGAATGGGCACCTACACTGTGCCCCGACATGCTCTATAAAGTTGCTGTACTTGACAGCACCACCTCCCTGCCCTCATCCAGTGAGCAACCACAGTGTCCAAAATGTCAACTGAAGAATCACAAGGTTCATAAACTTAGAGAGGAAGGCTTTTCTTATTAAGAGTTGCGGCCTGCAGGCTGCCCATCCTGCAGGCTGGGAAGTGTAGCCTCTGATAGAAACTGAAAGCAGGCACTTCAAGGGAGAAAAGGGTGGAACAGAAACTTATTTCAAAAGGGTTGACTCAGTATACGTATTTAACAGGTTATAGGAGGAGCTATGAATATTCATAATGGGAGGAGGCATTTGCATATACAGTAAGCAAACATACATGTTACATATGTCCCATGTTCACTTTGGGATGGAGACTTTTAAATGTATTAAAATTAGCCTCTAGGTCAAAAGGTGAAATGGAGGACACAGGCATCTTGCACACAGCCTCTAAATCAGCCAGAACCATTCCGTGGTTGGTGGTCTCTTACCAGGAAGGAATGCTTGTCACTACACACACACATACCCCCCTCTCCACACACACCCCCCCCCCACACACACACACACACACACACAGATTAGCTGGCGTAGTGGTGCACTAGTAATCCCAGCTAATGGGAGGACTGAGGGGGAGACAGCTTGAACCTGGGAGGCGGAAGCTGCAGTGAGTTGACACTGCACCACTACACTCCAGCCTGGGTGAAAATGAGACCCTGTCTCAAAAGAAAAAAACCCGCAAAAAGGGAGGGGAGTCCCTGCTGGGCTGCTTCTGTTTAACTCTTAGGAAAGAAAGTCTAATGGCAGTTAATGAGGGGGAGTGTATAAGGAGGGGGTGTTCAACCTCCCATCCTATCATGGCCAGGAACTCAGTTTTAACATTTCTCTGGGGTCCCTTTGGCCAAGAGGGAGTCTGTTTAGTTGGTAGGGGGGCTTAGGATTTTATTTTTCTCAAAACCTACAACCATGCACAAAGAGGGTGACCCCTGCCTATACCCAGGACCCCGGTCATGATGGACTCGACAGGCCACAGTTGCCTTTGGGCACAGGCAGCTCTGCAGAGCGTGAGTACATGCTGCAGTCACCCGAGTGCACAGCCCCTCAGCAGGGCGGCAGGGCAGGTGCTCTGTGATTTTGTTCATCTGATGAGAAAACAAAGCCATAGGACGTTAAGTAGCTGCCCAAAGTCACCAGCTAGTGAGGTGCAGAGCCAGGACTCACACCCCCTGACTCCGTCCCTTTCCTGTTCTGGTCACATTGGTTCAGGTTACTCAAGTTACTTTCACCAGTGGGCCCTTGTGTTTCTCTTGGGGAGTTGGACTCTGCAGGTTGAGGTTTCTTTAGGTTCTAAAACCCTTTATTAGTCTGGTATGGTGGCTCATACCTGTAGACCTGGCTACTCAGGAGGCTGAGGCAGGAGGATCACTTGAGCCCGGGAGGTGGAGACTGCAGTGAGCTAAGATTGCACCACTGCATTACAGCCTGGGCAACAGAGTGAGACCCTGTCTGTAAAACAAAACCAAAAAACAAAACTTTCATTATGTGTTTCTGTGGATTGGGCTAGAGAGACAGTATATAATAGGTCTTAATAAATATTGGATGGGTGGATGAATGGAAATTGGTGGTGGTATTTATGTAGGGATTGTGACCTCCACAATAACCCAGACTCCTTGTAAGAAATCTGATTTATCTAAGTACACAAGTAGAGAAACCCAGCCCTCTCCTATTCCAGAAACAAAATTAAAACACACCCACATCACCTTCCTCCCTCCCTACCTGTTCCCACCTCCCATGGTAACATGAGAAAGCTTCATTTTAGCTGGTTATTCATTCAGTGAATTTTCGTCTTCATGGAACAATTTGACCTCTGACCAAGGAGTATGTCAGACCCAGAAAAATACTGAGTTGATACTAAATTCAGCTGCCTAAATTGTGAACAGACAATCTTATAAACAAGTACATTCCAAAATGTACCAGGTGTTTGTTGTTTCCCTTGGACTTTGGTGCTAGGTCCTCTGATTAGTCCGTCAAAGTCTGCATCACCTGGATCCTAGCCCAGTAGCAGCACTAACAAAGGCAGACTGAGTTCTAGCACGTGAGGGGAGGGTGCTGTCTCGTGGAAGGGAGGAGTTTCCTCCTCTTTCCAGTAAAAGTTCTGAACCATACCTTTGATAGCCCTTTGAGTTTCTCTCACCCTGGGCTTCGGCGTGGCATGGTGCTAAGGGTGTGGGTTTGAGTCAGCTCACTTACTGGCTTTGTGAATCTGGGCGGGACACGTGCCTCTGTAGAGCCTCAGTTTCCACATTTGTAAAACAGAAATAGTACCTGCTGGGTCATTGAAAAGGTAAGAGGGATTATGCGTATAGAGTTTAGCCCAGTGGGGCTCAACTGTTATGAGCCATGAGGAGGAGGAGGAGTAGTTAACTGGCTCCCCATCTTCTCCTGCTGTCCTGTGTTTTCCACCAGAGTGCCCCTGCCTTGAGAGTAGGAGCCGGCAGAAGCAGGCCAAGCACACGCCGGGCTTTTTAAGCACAAGCTTCAACCTTCATTCTTTTTCTCCTTCCCCCTCCCAACTGTAACCAATTCCTTTTGGGGAGCTGAGCGCAGCTTGAGGTTAGAAGGAAAGCAGGGTGCCCAGACATCTCCACACATCCAAGTGGGTAAGTGACAGGAACCGGCCTGCCTTCTAGAGCTGCTTGTGAAACCTGATGGATTTCAAATTGAGTGCGCTCGAGGTACTGTGTGAGAGGACGGATTTTTGTAATTTCTTTTTTTTCCTCAGAGTTGTGCTGTTGGTGGGTGGGTCACCCGCGGCTGCCCTTCAGTGTTCTCCAGGCAGGGGGTGAGATGAAGGGGAGGTGGTGGATGCCTCAGCTGGTGAGGTGGGGTCAGGGTGGCTGTGGAGGTACCTCTAACACTGAAACATGCCTTCAAGGATTTATTATTTTTGGTCTTTTATTTTGCAAACATAGCCCAGTGCAGAGTAAGTACTTGACAAATGTTCCCCTACCCTCGAAATACAAAGGAATTACCTCATTTATCCATACTGAGTGGGAGGTAAAGACAGGATTCTCAAGTGGAGAACCTGATCCAGAGGTCGGGTTGAGGAGGGAGACTGGGAGGTTTGTCTCCTGGAGACAAAGGGGGGAGGGAGAATGCAAGAGAAGCCTTGTCTCCCGGGGTACCTTTTTGAGGCTCCAGCTGTGCCCTGGCTACTCGCTTTGTCTCCTGGGTACATTAAAGTCCTTACTAACCAGTGTTCTGGGAACAGCTGAAAAAACTGGGTACCAGGTTCATAGTGTTGGGCTGAGGCCGCAAACACATGAGACCTCCCAGAGGCACAAGCTCCTCCCAGCTCAGAACTACCAGGTTCAGGTTGTTTACCTGAGAAGAGAGGACTGCTTTGTCCTCAGCCAATCAGATGGTGTTTGCCCACAACCGAGGCTTTTTCATTGGCTCGGAAGCACAATGACTCATCTCCCAGGAGGTGATTAATGTGGTCTTTTGAGTCGTTCACAGCCTGTGTAGTCCTATGGGGCCCCCAGGTTCAGAAGTCCGGTCTGGTAAATGCCACATCATTTATGAGTGTCTGCTGTTGTGGCTCCAAGGGCCATTCGGGGTGGCAGAGTATTTTGTCGGGGAGTTCACACTGACCTTGGAACTTTCCTTGAGAGCCTCCAGAATCTACTCCCCAATCCTCTGGTGCTGTCTGTCTTTAGGGCATAGCAAGGAGTCAGCTCATTCTGAGAGCCAGGTCATATTACTTATTATACCTAGGGAACGAACGTTTCCTTGTTACGCCAGCAAAACCCAATGCCTGTGTCCGTTGGGACTGATAATGGCCTTGTTTGATTGCATGCAAATTTGCAGTTTTTTCGGCTTTTCAAACTGAAGAGGGGATGGTTGGAGTCTGGAGCCCCAAGCTATGAACATTCAGATAATTGATGTTCATTTGCAGGTAACTATCACAAAGTGTACATTTGAGAAAGACCCTTAGATCACTTTAAAAAAAAATTAGGTCAGTCGGGGGAATGCTAGCAATGACTGAACCTTACAAAGGGATCTTGGCTTTATCCTATAGTCCTGTCTGCAACAGGAAGCCCGAGGCTCCGGGGGGCTGGGCTTGGGCTGCATCCAGCTCATACCATGCTTTTGCTAATCAGAAAAAGGCACCCCTTTCTCTTTTTTTTTTTTTTTTTTTTTTTTTTTTTTTTTTGAGACGGAGTCTTGCTCTGTTGCCCAGGCTGGAGTGCAGTGGTGTGATCTTGGCTCACTGCAAGCTCTGCTTCCCGGGTTCATGCCATTCTCCTGCCTTAGTCTCCTGAGTAGCTGGGACTACAGGCACCCGCCACTACGTCTGGCTAATTTTTTGTATTTTTAGTAGAGATGGGATTTTACCGTGTTAGCCAGGATGGTCTCAATCTCCTGACCTCGTGATTCACCTGCCTTGGCCTCCCAAAGTGCTGGGATTACAGGCGTGAGCCACTGTGCCCCATCAAAGGCACCTCTTTCTCAAGAAACTTAACCACCACCTGCCGGGAAACGGCCAAGACAAACATAAGTGAACATATAATGTACATGTATATACATGTACAATGTCCATATGAACAGTCACTTGGTGTGTTGCCACTGTGTGGACTCTGGCTCGCATGGTGACACGTGATGGTGTTGGCCTGGCTTCCTCAGGGAGGCACGGTCACTGTGACCATCGTCTCCTCGCTCAGGATCATCTCCGCAAGACGATCAGTCTCTATTGAGAAACTGGTGCACCAGTTATCACTCGTATCTACCAGTGGTGAATCATTCATCGGCAGCATCAACCTCCGACAGCTGCCTGAAGTGGAAGAAATTTCTTTTCATCAATGTTAGGAATCTTAGGCTCATAAAAACTTAGAGTTGGTTGAGAGTCTAGCAGATATCCATTCAACCCCCTACCTGCTGCATGAATGCTTTCCACAAACTATGCCTGGGTAGACAGGTTATGCTGTGACCTTGACTTTTAAGAGTTAAGTCTTGGCCGGGTGCGGTGGCTCATGCCTGTAATCCCAGCATTTTGGGAGGCCGAGGCGAGCAGATCACGATGTCAGGAGGTCAAGACCATCCTGGCTAACATGGTGAAACCCCGTCTCCACTTAAAAAAAAAAAAAAAAACTGGGCATGGTGGCAGGTGCCTGTAGTCCCAGCTACTCAGGAGGCTGAGGCAGGAGAATGGCGTGAACCTGGGAGGCGGAGCTTGCAGTGAGCCGAGATCGCACCACTGCACTCCAGCCTGGGCGACAGAGCGAGACTGTCTCAAAAAAAAAAAAAAATTTGTAAGTCTTTGAGATACCGTTGCTGGGTGCTAACCAGCCATCTTGCAGACCTCAGCCCTAGGCGGCCTGCCTTGACTCCCTGGTAAATTCCTTCTTTCATTGTACGCTCATTTGAAGCTAAAGCCCTGTCCTTCCGTGTCCCTGAATACTGGAGAAGCAGGTGCTTTTGGTCTGGTTTCTCCTGGTCTGGCTTAGCTCACATCAGTTGCAGTCCTGTCAGTCACTGAATAGCCTCAGATTTACTGTTTTCCACTGGTCTCTGAATTTGGTGTTCATTGGGTGAACACAAGCCTTATTTTCTTTGAGACCATTTGTGTCTTCATTCTCTCGCTTCCTCCATTATCTTGTAGAACTCTTTCCCCTCCTCTGAAACAGCATGCGGGTCACCTGTAATTCCTCTTCCTCCCAGGAAATCACTTGTCCTGCTTGAGCTAACATTTTAAACAGTCATGTTGACTTTGAATGATCGCAACATGCCTCCTCAATAGCCCAAAGAGGCACAGAAACTAACCATTCTGTTAGAGACAAAAGCAATTCACTCTTCATGTACTCATTAAATACTGCCCACGCCTTTTATTCGCAAAGGACCTAGCAGCCCTTTCTGCTCTTTCTCCTCATGGTGACGCTGAAAGGGAAGTTCACAGGCATGGAGGGAGGCGATGTAAGCCTAGCGGACTTGGGTCTCACCGTCTAGGCCCACTTCTGCCTTCCCTCCTCCTCCTCCTTGCCTCTTCCTTTCACTTAATTGGCAGTTTTGGTCTGGAATGGACTTGGAGACTGGGAACAATTTTGTTCCATTTGGTTGGTAGCGTAGTTGTGATTCATGGAGTCCAGTTGTCCAGGGAGAGCCTGGCCCAGAGAAGGTCAGTAGATCTCAAGGAAGGACCCTTGGAACGTAGGATCCCGGAGAAGTTAGTTGTCAGATGATAGTCCTGGTTTTACAGATGTGGTGCCCACCCACTACGCCCCAGTGACACTGAGCTCAGAGCTGCGGTTTGCAATAAGTACACATGTATCTTTTTCTGTTTTGATGAGAACTGTCTCAAGTCTCTTTTTTGAGTCATTGAGAGGCTTAAGGAATGAGGACTTATTTCAGGTGCTTTACTGAGGTCCCAGGGGGCAGTCCCTGGTTTGGCCCAATTCTCTGCATGTCCTCGTGTGACTGACTTTCCTGCTCTGCCTCAGTCTTCCCTCTCTAAGGTAAACAGAGCTCCATGGAACCCCCACACAGATAGGTACCCTTTATTTACAGCAGATTCGCTCACCGGAGTGCAGGATGGGAGAAGGGCAGGGATTCAGTGGTTGTGCTGAAACAGTGGTCACCTTGGCCATTGTTCCCTTGGGGGTCTAACCTCATGGCAGAGGTCAGTGGCTACCATGGGGTTTTGCAGATTTCCCTTGAGTTACACAGAATTTGGCCTTTGTAAAATTAAAACAATTTTCTTTTAAATTTTAAGTTAAGTTCTGGGATATGTGTGCTGAACATGCAGGTTTGTTATGTAGGCATACATGTGCCACGGTGGTTTGCTGCACCCATCAACCCATCATTTAGGTTTTAAGACCCACATGCATTAGGTGTTTGTCCTAATGCTGTCTCTCTCCTTGCCCCCCACCTCCCTGACAGGCCTTGGTGTGTGATGTTCCCCTCCCTGTGTCCATGTGTTCTTATTAGAACGTGGCCTTTTACGTTACTAATTTGACAAGCCCTTGAGGAGAGTTGGATAAGGTCCTAGTACCCAAGCATTCAGTTCAAAGGCTTCCCTAACATAATGTTCTCAAAATCCTTTAACAAACTGTTTCTTAGGTGGGTTCCTTTCCCTTTCCCTTTTCCCTGGTGAGGAACAGAATGGACAAGAATCTGATGGTGCCCATAAGTGCATATTCATTGAGATGTTTCATATGGCTTGGGAGATACAAGATAGACTAAGGGACTAGACACATAAGAGAAATTCAACCATGAAAGACTGTCTGGGGTCAGTAAATGACAAATCACCGAGTGAATGGTAAGTGATAGCACAGTTTAGGGGAATTAGCTCCTGTCACAGAGCTGAAGCTCTTTTCTTGCTGGGAGCAGGAGGGGTGAGTGATTCACAAAGGGCTGCTTTCCATCCCCAGAGCTCGGTAGGCCCCAGACTGGGAACCAGGGTATGGTGCCTTGTGCTTGTGCTTCCAGCTAGCATGTCCTAATCCCTGGAAGCTGCTCAGATGCCTCCAGGAGCACCAAGGAGAAGGTGAAGAGGGTCCCTCAGAAAGCTCCATGGCCGACTTTCCTGCTTCTCATGAGCACTGGACCCCAACTGTCTTAGAGGAATGCCAAGCTCTGCAGACACCATCCATTTGCTGGAAATCTATCAACCTGTTTCACCAGGTCCTTGTGAGTCAGAATCTTGGAATGCGGGTGAGAATCTTAGGCCAGCCAGAAGTTATAAATAGAATCATCTACCCTCCCCCACCCATCATTACAGGCTGACCAATGAGAAGGTATTCCCTGCTGCAAGGTGAATTCTTGAACCCACTACTTTGGAGCAGCTCAGGCTCCAGGTGCCTCCATATCTACCAGAGGCCGCTGCAGGGCACCCACCCCAGAGCTAGAAAGGTCAGGGTCTGGAACAATATTGCACTCTTATGTATTAGACTTTCCTTTCTTTGTTCACTCAGTCCTAGGAATGTCCCCCTCCCTTCTCCTTTGTCAGCTGCTTGGGAGCAAACACAAGAGCTAAGCTTCAGATCTCTGGCTCTGCTTTCTCTCCTCCTGCTGCCTGCCACTGAGGAGATGTGCTTGCTTTCCCTCCTCCTCCCCTGCACCCGCCTCATGTCTCCAGGGAAGATGCCTGGTCTTCTTTAATGAACTGGAAATGTGATTAAGATAGGTCACAATTGGGTCTGCACACCAACCCAGGCATGGTGAGGTCATGGCTGGATGGGCTGGGGCAGCTGCTCTCCTGCAGCTTCTGGCATCGCGGACAGGAGTTGAAAGAAGACAGGAGTAGCTGATGCAGGGCCTTGGAGCCAGGCAGAGGCTGGAAGTGTGCAAATTCGCTGGCTCTTGTTTTGCATCCCTGCCAGAATGGTTTAGCAGAGAACTGAGGAGCCAGCATGGATAGCAGGCAAATGAGAATAGTTACAAGCATTTGATTTCCTGGTGTCATCTCATTCGATTTCATTTTGCAGAAACCGTATAGGGTCGGTCCACTTATTGCTATCTGTGTCAATTAGGAGTAGGTTCAGCTGTGAGTGACAGGACTTAAACAATCTAACTTTGTTTATCTCTGATGTAAAGAAGCTTGGGGTAGGATGTCAGGGCCATGCAAGATCTCATGGTGTTGGGATCCAGGGTCCCTCTATCTCATTTCTCTGTTATCCCCAGTGAGGGTTTCTACCTCGTGTACCAAGACGCCGGCTCAAGCTTCAGGCATCACAACTACTACATTCCCGCGGTAGAAAGAGAAGGGACTAAGAAAGGAGCAGTCCCTTATTTTGAGGACACTTCGTGGAGGTTGCAGAAGATCCCTCTGCTTATAGCCTTCTGGGCATTGCTTATAGTAATATGGCTGCCCCCAGCTGCAAGGGAGGCTGAGAAATGGAATCTTATTCCCAGCAGCTCTGTGCCTGGCGGGGGCTGGGGGCAATTGAAAACTGAGGATTCTGTGACTAAGAAAGAAGGGGAGAATAGATCCTGGACGACTTTCAACCTCTCCCACTCTCCTCCTCTTTCACAGGTAGGGAAATGGGGGTGCAGAGAGGCGAGATAATTTTTTTTTCTTTTTTTTTTATTTGAAACAGAGTCTTGCTCTCTAGCCCAAGCTGGAGTGCAGTGGTGCAGTCTTGGCTTATTACAACTTCTGCCTCTCAGGCTCAAGTGATTCTCCCGCCTCAGCCTCCCTAGTAGCTGGCAGTACAGGCACGTGCCAGCACGCCCGGCTAATTGTGGATATTTTTGTAGAGATAAGGTTTCACCGTATTGCTGGTCTTGAACTCCTGGGCTCAAGTGATCTGCCCACTTTGGCCTCCAAAAGTGCTGGGATTACAGGTGTGAGCTACTGCTCTTGGCCGAGATAATTTTAAGTCACACACTTTCAAAGTGATGGGTTGCAAGAGGCAGAGGTTGCAGTGAGCCGAGATTGCGCTATTGCACTCCAGCCTGGGCAACAAGAGCGAGACTTCGTGTTAAAGAAAAAAAAAAAAAGCAATGGGTTGAGATTCTAGCCCAACCATGCTTCTAAAACCTGAGCTGTATCCACTGTATGACCCCGTCTTCTAATCTGATTGTTAGGAAACAGGAGCCGGGAGGGCAGGATGGAAAACCGTGTAATTTGTGGTTTGCAATGGACTCAGGGTTTGCACCCCTTCTTGGTCACCCCTTCGCTAGTGTTAAAAGAAAAACCTCAGACAAATTAAGTTTAACAGGGTTTAGTTGAGCAAAGAATGATGCATGAATCGGGCAGCCCCCGAATCAGAACAGGCTCAGAGACTCTGGCCTGCTTCATGGTCAAAGGTTTATGGACAGAAAAAGGGACTATCAGAAACCGAAGTGAGATAGATAGCTGGATTGGCTACAGCACAACGTTTGCCTTATTAGAACATGGTTTGAACAGTGGGCTGCTTTTGATCGGTCAAAACTGACTGCCCCAGGAGGAGGTTATGGTGTGTTTATATCTCCAGTTAGGTTACAGTTCATTATGTAGGAAGAAACCTTTAGACCTAACTTAAAATATGTAAGGAGGCAGTTTTGGCTAAACTTAATTTAACAATTGCATAGTAGTTCTCCAACTGTTTAGTCGTAGGACCCCTGTATACTCTTAAAAAATGAAGGACTTTAAAGAGATTTTGTTTATGTGGGTCATATCTCTTGATCCTTACCATATTAGATATTAAAACACAAATTTAAAACAAATTCGTTGATTTGTTTTAAAATAACAAGCTCATCATATTTTAATGTAAACATATTTTTAGACTGGGCGCAGTGGTTCACGCCTGTAATCCCAGCACTTTAGGAGGCCGAGGCAGGGCAGATCACGAGGTCGAGTTTGACCAGCCTGACTAACATGGTGAAACCCCGTCTCTACTAAAAATACAAAAATTAGCTGGGCGTGGTGGCACGTGCCTGTAAACCCAGCTACTCAGGAGGCTGAAGCAGGAGAATTGCTTGAACCCTGAAGGCGGAGGTTGCAGTGAGCTGAGATTACGCCACTGCACTCCAGCCTGAACGACAGAGTGAGATCGCGTTTCAAAAACAAAACCATATTTTTAAATAAAAAGAACGATAAATTCCGAACCAGAAAATAATTTAGAGGGAAAATGACAGTTTTACAGTTTTGCAAATCTCTTTGCTGTCTGGCTTCAGATACATTATCTGGATGCTCATAGCTGCACCTGCATTTAAATCTGTTGTGATATCTCACGTCCCACAGTCTCGGAAAACTGCACTGCACTCTGGTGAAAGAGGAAAAAGTGCAAATAGCATCTTAGTAGTATTATAAAAACAGTTTTGACTTTGTGCACCCCTGAAAGGATCTCAGGAATCCCTAGGCGATCCGTGGACCTCACCTGAAGAACCACTGACCTAGGCCGGGCACGGTGGCTCACTCCTGTAATCCCAGCACTTTGGGAGGCCGAGGTGGGCAGATCACGAGGTCAGGAGATTGAGACCATCCTGGCCAAATGGTGTGAAACCTTGTGTCTACTAAAAATACAAAAATTAGCTGGGCGTGGTGATGCGTGCCTGTAATCCCAGCTACACGGAAGGCTGAGGCAGGAGAATCCCTTGAACCAGGGAGTCGGAGGTTGCAGTGAGCCGAGGTCGTGCCACTATACTCCAACCTGGTGACAGAGCGAGTCTCCATCTCAAAAAAAAAAAAAAAAATCACCTCGTACATTCTTTACCCATTCCATGCCTCAGTTTCTAAATCTGAAAAGGTGTCTGTCAGTCTTTGAGGAGAGCTGTGTTCTTTGGCGGCATCTTCAGGCCTCTGAAGGGCCCGTTGGTGGCATGGGGTGATGAGGTGGTCTCTGAAAGTACTTTAGGTGGGCTAGGAGAGAGGTCAGCTGTGGAGAGGTGGTGAGTGTGCTTCAGCCTTTCCTGAACGCAGGAGGGTGGGCGGAGAATCTGTGGAGGGCCTTCTGGCCAGGGAGCCCTATGAGCCAGCAGCCCTCCATGACTGGATGGTGAGAGCCAGAGATGCCTGGCCTAGGCATCCCGCCTGGCTTCTGCTGCCCACCCCACCCACTGATGTGCATGACTGTGCCAATTCCCACAGGAAAAGAGGGCACGCAGAGCCGTTTCTAAGCCACATGGAGGGCAGAACCTGGGAGGAGTGAGGGAAAGGAGCCTGTGAGAACTTCACGCAGGCAGGAATGCACACGGAAGGCTCTGAGGGCACAGGAACAGGCAGAAAGTAGACACCTACTCAAGGAGAGTTTGGCTGGGTTTGATGATGATGGGGGCCGTAACTACCTGCTGAGAGAAGCTGAGGCCACAGACTTGGACTAGCCTCTCAGAGGGCAGATGTGCTTTTCTTGGGGAATCTGTTGGCAAGACTGGGCTGGAGTCTCAGTGCTCGGCTCAGCCGTGGTGACCCTATTTCCCCTCCTGCCTGAGCTTATGCCATTGGCTTCACCTGGCATGACCTCCCTCCTGCCCTGCAGTCTTCAGTCCTATATTGCATCCAGGGCCCTGTGCAGACTGCCTCCTATTAGGCAGCCTTCCCTGGCGTCTCAGCTGCAGGTTTCTTACTGCTGTCATTGGCTGCATTGGGAAGACACCTCTAGGTGAGGACCAGGTCTTCAGGCTGTTATGCAAACATCCCCATGGAAACACCCGGTTCAGGTAGACTGAATGCCAGTTAAGAGCTGGAGGGCATGACCTACTCCTGTCTGTGTTCATCACTGTTAGGTTTGAGTCAGCACATCTTTATTGCCTGCCATGTGTGCCCTGGGAATACAGCTCCTGTTTTTGAGAAGCTTGTGGAGAAATGGAGGAGATGGCCACAGGAATGGACCATTTCAGTATAAGAATAGAGGCCCCCAGAGGGCTGTGATAATGCCTCACTTGGCTGGAGTGGGGAGAAGGACCTCTCAGCCTTCCTGGAAAAGGAGGCTCTTGATCTGAAGTGTGGGGTGGGAGTTAGTGGGGGCCAAAGAAGGGGGAAATGTGGGAGGGCAGAGGGCAGATTCTCCTGCTGGGCCATATGAAGGGGATCTGTTTGCTTTCTATTGCATTCCTTGAGGCTGGCACCGTGTATGAGGCAGGGAGGGTAAGGTGGAGAGCCAGGCTGGGGTCAGGTCATGAAGGGTGAGCTTCCTGGCTTTGCTGTCTCCTCATGAGCTAGAGCTTTGTCCTGCCAGCCAGGGTGGGACATACATAGTTAGACTTGCATTTTATATGGGCTTGGACACCCTGCTGGAGACCCAGAGGCCACACTGCGAATGCTTGTTGAATAAATGTTTTGGTCACTGCCTACCTCCCAGGGTCTCTGCCACGAGCCTGAGAGTACAAAATGCCAATTCCTCCTTGGATCTCTTTTTTTTTTTTTTTCTTTTTTGAGATGGAGTCTCACTCTGTTGCCCAGGCTGGAGTACATTGGCATGATCTCGGCTCACTGCAAGCTCTGCCTCCCTGGTTCATGCCATTCTCCTGTCTCAGCCTCTCGAGTAGCTGGGACTACAGGAGCCCGCCACCACGCCCAGCTAATTTTTTTTGTATGTTTAGTAGAGACGGAGTTTCACCGTGTTAGCCAGGTTGGTCTCAATCTCCTGACCTCATGATCCACCCACCTCGGCCTCCCAAAGTGCTGGGATTACAGGTTTGAGCCACCGCGCTCGGCCCTTGGACCTATTTCTGTGTCCTGTCTCAGGACCTGGTCTGGCCTGGCAGGGCTACCTGTGGCAGAACAGGAAGCTGGGCGCAGCAGAGATAGCCACCTAAACACGCCACGTGGTATGGCTGCAGGTGAGTGCGGATCCAGCTGCGGGTGCTGGGCAGACCTCTGCAAGTCCTGACAGGCTCTCAGACTGACCACTCAGGTGGACCAAGTTCAGGCCAAGCCTGACCAGAGGAAGACTGAAGGACAAAATGGGAGGACAGACTTTATCTTCTGTTTCTGCTGAGAAAGAAACCCTAGGCGATTTCAGAGGTTTGTACTGTACAGTGGAGGCCAAAGGAATTGTTCTAAGAAGGGAGGTGGCTGTTTCTGCAGAAATCCACTCCCATCCTGCAGGCAAGTCATCAGAAACACGCTTCTTGCTAAGGCTTTCTGTAAGCCATTTACTACCTCCAGGGACCTCCCAGGGAAATGTGTTGGGGTACTGTTCCCATTATTCCTCTGAGTGTGAAAAGAGTGATTTGGAAAAGCTGGAGATGGGCCATGCTGGGCTGTGTCTCGCCACGGCTGAGAGGGGAGAGTGCCTGGATTCCTGGGTCTCTTCTTTTCCTTGGCTGGTGCTGCATCCTGCTGGTGGGAATCCCTGGTTCCTGGTCCCTGTGCCTGCAGGAATTAGTCCTGGGGTGTAGGGACTGTTCAGAGCCACTGTGCGACAGCCCAGGTGATGGCAGCAGCCATAGCAGTGACCAGGAAAACCCCAGGGAGTGCCTTTTTGAGGTTTTCTCTAGTTTCAAATTGCAGGTGGAGAAAGGGCTAGACAAGAGCCTGAGCACATGGCCCTGTCTGGGACACCCTCGTCTGTACTCTGAGTTCAGTGACCTAATTCTCTGAATGACATTTTTGATGGGGTAGGCAGCATGGCAGAATGGAGGGAAAGACACAGGCCTTGGTCTCCTTCCCTGAGCCCCAACTTGGCAGTGAGGATGGCAGGTTCTGCCTATTGCAAAGAGGGGAGGTTCCCTCCCTGCTACTAGAAACTCACTGTGTTCTGGAGGAGTGTGAGCTTCCCAAATAAAAGATGAACAAAAGCAGCCCCTCTGTTCCCTAAGGAGCACCCAAAATACTAAGAAGTGATAATGTTGCCTGGCAACCATTCATCTCAGTATAGCCCAGGGAGATGGAGATAAAGGGGGAAAAGGACAAAGGTGTCCTTCTGTTCTGCTTGGGGACCTGCTCACTATTCTAGTGGGTAAGCCTAGTGGCTGGAGGAATCTCTCTGGTGGCCAGGAGATGATAGGGGTCATTTATTAAGGTAAGTCTTCTGTGTGCATGTTCTGTTCAGTCTTCAGTAATCTTGTCACATAGGAACTGTTACTATTCTCCCCCGTTTTGCAGAGGGTTGAGTAAACAGCCTATGGGCTGAATCTGGGGCTGTGAAAGTCGTCATGAGGCCAAGGCAGGCCTGCCCACCTCTGTCAGTCTCCCTGGCCATTGCTTTCCGAAGCCTCAGGTTCCCCTTGTGTAAAATGCTCAGGGTGACCAATGGAAGGCTGCATGTAACCGCCTGAGACCGAAGTGGTCCCAGGACCCACAACAGTGGCCTGCATTCATGGCTGGCCTGCATGGTGCTGGCATTGTGGCGTCTTCACACGGCCCCACCAGGTTGTCCGAGACTGGTCATTTCCACAGGTCATTCTCACTCCAGGACATCCTCCTCTGACCAGGTAAACTGATTCACCGCCAGTAAGGGGCAGAGCTGGGCCTTAGGCCTAGGCTTTTCACAGCCATGCAGCAGGTGCCGGCCCGGCAGAAGGGGATTGGGCAAGGCAGGGCCATGGAGGGACTGCTGTTGGCCGTCCCCGTGAGTCTGCCAGCTGCGCTTCTACAGTTCAGCTGCGCTTCTACAGTTCAGCTGCGCTTCTACAGTTCAGCTGCACGTGCCGGCGGGGACTTCCTGAATGTGCAAAGAGAACCTGGGTTTGTCTTTTGTTTTTTGGGACAGGGGCTCTGTCACCCAGGCTGGAGTGTACTGGCACAATCTCAGCTCACTTTAACCTCCACCCCTGCCCCCGTTCAAGCAATCTCTTGCCTCAGCCTCCCGAGTAGCTGGGATTACAAGCCTGCACCACCACGCCCCACTAAGTTTTGCATTTTCAGTGGAGACGGGGTCTCGCCATATTGGCCAGGCTGGTCGCAAATTCTTGACCTCAAGTGATTCGCCCGACTTGGCCTCCCAAAGTGCTGGGATTACAGGTGTGAGCTACTGTGCCTGGTCTGCCTGCCTGGCTTTGAGGGTGGAGTGTGTGGAGGCCTAGCAAGGGGCAGGGCCCTAGCACCAGGCACTGGGGGTAGGACACTGATTTCCTTGGGACCAAGATCCCTGTGCTGCCGGACTGGATTTCAAGGACGGTGAGCAGATGGGGTCAGGTTTCTATTCCCCTGGGCTTTCTGTGGTGCCACAAAACAGGAGGCCCATAGGCCTGGCCTCTGGCCCCGACTGTAGATTTACACAGGCTTGCTCTGGAGACCCTTTGTACAATTCAAGCTGATTGAGTTTCCTTCTTAAAATGGGTCATTTCTTTCCTCTTTGTTACTGTCTCCTTTCCAAACACTGATTGGCTCCAGTTTACCCTTCAGGACTCAGTCCTTCCATTGAGATATTCTTGCACTTTTTTCTTTTTAGCTGAAGATCATAAGTCCTTTCACGAACCCCCAGCTTTGTCAGAGTATGCATTACGCCTCCAAGAAGTCACGCAAGAAAGAAATGGTCATATACATCCATGACTCTGTTGTGCCAAAGCTAAAAGACGTCATGGATTCTAAGACGCACCATTGTTCTGTGTATCGCTCAGAAACGAAAGGCTGCCAGTTCAAATATAGCCGTCCTAAGATGCACTCCAACTTCAGAGATGTTACACTGTGGGGAAAAGGTGGATTTAGAGTTATTAATACATAGCATGGAGAGATGTTTTTAGGTAAAACGTAGAGTCGTTTATACGACCTACGTGAGTGAGCAGAAGTAGGAAGTGATGACAGTTCCAAAGCTGCCTGTGTTATCAGGATGAGGGCATCCACAAAGGAGTAGAACCAAGAATACTCATGCCTGCTGCAATGTGTCTGGGACATTCCATAGAATCTGTGCATGCTGTTGCTGCCGGGAGCTGGTCCCGTCTGGCCTCAGCAATCACCTAGGGAGTGTTTCAAAAAAACATCTTGAACTCCATCCCCAAACTACTGAATTCAGATCTCTTAGGGTGAGACCCAGGAATCTCACTTTGTAAAGCCCCTTGTTCCATCCCCTCATTCATAGTGAAGAAGGGCAAGGTCAGGGCGGGGAGCTGACCTCGTTCCTGGACTCTGCAGCCCCTCGGGCCAACTCCAGGGCCAGTGCTCTTCGTGCTTCTCTCCATCCTCTGTCCGTTCCTAGGACACTGCTCACCATGGCAATCCAGGGCCTTGGACTCTGCGTTTCCAGAACTCAGTCTAGGATATAACCTTAGCCTTGGTCTACTTCACATTGCACGGGTCCAGCATCTTTTTCTTGGTCGATGGGCTTTTGCATTGAACACATGCATCTGCTTGGTGCCAGCCTGTCCCAGATGCTGAGGGAGCTGCCTTGGTTTCCGCAGCAGGGCTAAGTCTCAGTGCCACACTCAGGGAGACACTAAGGGAGCATACCGCTGAGGCAGTCCCTCTTCCTGCAGGGCCTGTGGGAGCAGTGCCAGCTTCTGAAGAGCACCTCAGTGTTTGCCCGCTGCCACCCTCTGGTGGATCCCGAGCCTTTCGTGGCCCTGTGTGAGAAGACTTCGTGTGAGTGTGCTGGGGGGCTGGAGTGCACGTGCCCTGCCTTCCTGGAG
Organism: Mandrillus leucophaeus; assembly: GCF_000951045.1. Taxonomy (NCBI): domain Eukaryota; kingdom Metazoa; phylum Chordata; class Mammalia; order Primates; family Cercopithecidae; genus Mandrillus; species Mandrillus leucophaeus. Next base: position 212,768 of record NW_012102532.1, on the reverse strand, counting down.
TACGCCCGGACCTGTGCCCAGGAGGGAATGGTGCTGTATGGCTGGACTGACCACAGTGCGTGCAGTAAGTCGGCCCCCTGCCCCGTCCTGCCCTGCCGGGGATGAACGGTCTGTCCTGGGTGATGTCCCTCAGGGCGCTTCGGGGCTGTGTCACATCCGTGCGGCTTTACCACACCCAGCTAGCCAGTGACTGCAAAGCCACGTGTCCCGGACTCATTTCCTGAATGGCTCCTGCCCTCTGTCAAACGGCCTTCCTAAAGCCCCATGTCCTGCCCCTGCCTCCGTGCTGCCCCACCTGACTTCCCTCACTTCCCTCAGGAAATCCGACCCCTGCACTCACACAGTGTTCTCTGCTTCCCACCAAGATCTTGGTAGTTGCAGTTTCAGTTTTGTCTTCACTGCCTTGCCCGCCTGAATTGATGAGGAGCAGGGCGCTGGCCTGCCTGTCCGTGTGTGGTGATCTTTGAGACAGTAGAAAGCCTTGATTAAGTTTTTCTCTTGTATATCAGCCGCCTCTCCTGCAGGCTGATGACCGCCGTCCCTTCGTGGTGCTGTGTGTTTCATCTTCCAGTCTCAGTGGGTCCCTAGTTATGGTCACTGTCCCCAAATTATTAAGTAGGGATTTCTGAGGTCACCTTACAAGAAGTCTCCTCTTTCCCCAGCCCTTCCAGTGATGAAAGCCATGCAGATGGGCGCGCAGTCTGCGATGGTTCCACAGATGAGACAGAGGAGCTGGCCACATCTTTAGACTGCGCACATGTGTCTCAGTGTGTGGCAAATAGCTGCTGAATTCGAACTTTCCACCTGCCGTGGGGGTGTGAGGAAGGAGGATGCTAGCAGCAGGTTTCTCCTCTGTAAAGCCGAGTGGCTGGTTTTTTTTTTTCGGTCTGTGAATGTAGGGTAGGGGAGATACCTGATGTATCTTGGAAAAGGTTGAGGGGCAATAGTTTGGTGTCAGAAAGCTTGGAAAGGAGTGCTTATGTGTTCTGGCCTTTCAGTCAGCCTGAGCATCAGTCAGCTACAAGGTAGAGGAAGGAGAGCCTGTCCTTGCCGTGAGGAGCTGGTTCCAGTGGGAAGAACAGAGTGCTTAGGTGGTATCTGTGAAGGCAGCCTTGCGGCAGAGTGGAAATAAATATGGAATGAGTGTCACCATGCAGGCAAATGTGCCCTGTGCTGGGTGGGGCGTTTGATTGGGGCCAATTTCATGGGGAAAAGGAGAGGGATGGGATAGAGGGGACCATGGCTCCTTGCTTGGTCCTAGGAGGCCACTCGTTTTGAGCCTAGAGGAGTTTGGTGTCACTCGGAAAGGGTTTTAGGTGAAGGGGAGCAAAAGAATGCCCAGTTGTTCATGGAGAGCAGATGACCACAAGGGGAAGGGTAGGGGTCCTGGGTGCCCCCGATGGGTCTTAGTAAGGGCTTCACAAGATGGAAGATGTTCATTTAAGGGAGGCGTGGCCTCAGAGGGGCATGTGGCTCACTGGGGCCGAGATGGCCCTGGAAGCCTGAAGACAGAGGGGGAGCAGTCAGAGTGGGCGCAAGAGGGTCAGGCTGCGGCGTGACTGGTAAGATGATGCACCGGTGGGACCTGCTCTGGGCAGACGCCTTCGATGTTCCTTTTCAGGCCCAGTGTGCCCTGCGGGTATGGAGTATAAGCAGTGTGTGTCTTCTTGCGCCAGGACCTGCCAGAGCCTGCACATCAATGAAGTATGTCAGGAGCGATGCGTGGATGGCTGCAGCTGCCCTGGTAATGAACTTCCCATTTTATTTACAAATCGGAGACCTTGCCAGCACCCTTGGCTTTGGGAAGCCAGATGAAGGCCACTTGTGTTTGCTCTCCGTTGCTGAAATCAGAAGACTCTTATTAAGCTTTTAAATGTCCAGCGTGATCAGGATTGAGCTGGTCTTTTTAATGTCCGTTGTCCTATTGTACTGTATCCATGAACGTAGTTGTGTTTCGGGAAATTGGAGGGTGGCCTGGGCCCCAACAGTGGCTTTGTTTGGGGAACTCGTGGCCCATCTGAACTGCAGTTGCTTTCTCAATTAGCTGTGTCAGGGAACCGATCTGGGAAAAAGATCTCCTGGGCGTGCCGTGTGAGCCCAGCTGAAAAAGGGCTCTGTGCTAGAAAGTCTTGTCAGGGGAGGCTTGGTGGGCTTCAGGGAAAACCCCTGTTTAATTACTGAGAGCAAGGCTGGGCGCCGTGGCTCACGCCTGTAATCCCAGCACTTTGAAAAGCCAAGATGGGCAGATCACTTGAGTTCAGGAGTTCGAGACCAGCCTGGCAACATGGTGAAACCCCGTCTCCACTAAAAATACAAAAATTAGCTGGGGGTGGTGGTGTGCACCTGTAATTCCAGCTGCTTGGGAAATTGAGGCAGGAGAATCACTTGAACCCAGGTGGCGAAAGTTGCTGTGAGCCGAGGTCACACCACTGCACTCCAGCCTGGGTGACAGAGCGAGACTCAGTCTAAAAAAAAAAAATTATTGAGAGTGAAGTCCTGTGTGTTTCAACTCGACTTCTCTCACTGGAAGAACTTGAACAAAACTGTTGACTCCTTTCATTTGCGGAATGGTGATGAGTATCTTCCCCATCTCACGTTGCGTTAATGTGTAAGGGAAGCAGCACACACATTCTCGAGCTTCCTGGAAGAAGCCCTAAGCCCAGACTTGTGCCTCCCCTACTGGATGACCTGGAACGAAATTCTTCCTCTCATTCTTCATCTGTAGTATGGAGATGAGGAATTTCCCTTCCTTATATTGCATTGTGTGAAAGATAAACACCACAGAACAAGTTCTTGGAGCTTCCTGGAGGAAGCCCAACCATCGCCCCTGGGGATTCTATATAGTTGTGGGATGAGTGAGGCAGTGACAATGTTGAGGTCTTTGTCTCGATGCCTTTGACCCCAGAGGGACAGCTCCTCGATGAAGGCCTCTGCGTGGAGAGCACTGAGTGTCCCTGCATGCATTCCGGAAAGCGCTACCCTCCCGGCGCCTCCCTCTCTCGAGACTGCAACACCTGGTAATGGGGGCTGCGCCGCGTGCTCTGGGAGACCTACCCAGGGGACTGGGGAGGGGAGCTGGGTCAGCAGGAGTGGTGGCAGGTGGAAAAGAACCTGGGCCGCGCCAAGAAAGAAGAGACTGAGTTGGAGGCTACTGGTGAGGGCTAGGGACAGGTTGTGGCAGGCAATGATGGGGAGCAAAGAGTATATTACAGATAAATAAGCCTTGAAGACGGGGAGGTCGGGAAGGGCAGGATCCTTCACATGCAAACAAACATCTCTAGCTGTCCCTCCAAACTGCTTTCGTAAATGATCCTCTCCCCCTGGAGGAGGGCTGTATCACTAAGCAGCACGTAGGTCCTTCTCTTCTTGAAGTCTCTCATCTGCCAGGTAGTAGGGAGTTGCAGTGGCCAGTGGAAACTCACACCAGTCTGCCCTCCCTTGGTCCTTGCAGTAGGCCAGGCCCAGCCTGGCTTCTGTCATCTCAAGAAGCACCCCTGGATGTCACCTCTGGCTGGCTTTGCCAGTTCCCTGCGCAGCAGGGACAACAATTCGTTTGGTCCCCAGGCCTCCTCCCTTTGCTGTCTTTCCCCTCATAGCAGCCTTCTGTGTCCGCTGAGCCCCCAGGTTTTCAGTCGGCCACCGCCCACCACACTTCTGGGCTGGGAACTACCCATTTCCATATCGCTGTCTTGCGCTGTGCTACTCACTGTGTGGGGCAGGAATTTGACTTCTTGGTATCTGAGTAGATTTTCAGGGGCATCAGGTAGTTTTTTTTTTTTCTGTCGGGATTTCTTTCCCTGGGTGATATCTCTAATATTCCTTTGTGGCCAAAACTCTGTCCTGTACAATTTTAACCCTATGAAGATTCTGCTAGCACCAGCTCCTTTCTTCTCCCGCATCCCTTCGTTTGGGGACTGTGATAACTACCATGAGTTCTAAATCCGTTTGCATACCCTTGTGTTTGCAGAACCACCAATGACCTGTGCTTTTCTCCCCGACAGCATTTGCCGAAACAGCCAGTGGATCTGCAGCAATGAAGAATGTCCAGGTAGGCGACCTGCCGCTCATTCCCTTCCTCCTCCTCTGAATGGGGAGGCTTCTCTCCTCTCTTAGCAGACAGGGAGGGCCACACATCAAGGCAGCGAGAAGTTGCCCTTTCTGCACAGGTTGGGTGCAACCACATGATGCCAGCTCTGGTTTCAGGTACCAGCTATGCTAACCCATTCACAGGCCAGAGGTGGGAGCCCTGCAACAGCTGAAAGGGGAGAGCACACCTGTGTTCAGGTGTTACTGTCTGTTCTTATTTTCTGTTTGCTGAAAGGATTAAGGTTGATGAGCTGTAAGGCCTGTATGGTCATGATTGACTTGACTAGACAAAGAGGATACAAATTCTTTGGAAAATTAAGAGGTAGAAGGGCCTGGTAATTCTTTAGGCTTGAAGGGACAGTTCTAATGGAATTTTCCAAAATGACTAACATGAAGACCATGGCATGGTCCAAGAGTTAGGAAAACCAGGTCACCAAATGATTCCTCCTATCCTGTCCTGCCCTGGAAAATCTGCTTAGGAAAAATTATTGAGCAATCTCTGCCAGTTACTTTCTCCTCTGTTTGGCCCCAACTCTATTCTATTTACTGCAAACCTTGCCCATTCGGAGCTCCCTTCTGCCCCACCTTCCAGTGACCTCGGACCTTGCCCTCTGTGGTCACTCACGTGGTGTTTTCTGTGCGCTGGCCGCTGCACTAAACATTTTCCAGTTACAACCTGTGAGGCAGGTGCAATTTATTCTCACGAAAGCAGAAACAGACCTAGAGAGGTTAAATGACTTGCCCAAAGTCACACAGCTGCTATGAGGCAGAGCCAGGGCTTGAACTCTTAATTGCCTGACTTCTTACTTTTTCCCTTTCCTTTCTTTTCCTTCCTAGTCCTAACCTTCGGTGGCCTGAAGTGGGTTGAGCTTGGATACCTGGGATTGTATTTAGGGTCTGTGAATTAAAGGCTTTAGGATAACTCAGGACCTTATCCAGTGCCCTGTACACTGCGAAAATTCTGGAACTAAATGTGGGCTAGATCAGTTAGTCTAGCAAAGAGATGGCCACCCAGCCAGGTTATCTTTAGTGTAACCCTTGAAGAAAGCACGAAGGAGAAAGGATTGCTCTTGAAAGTGGTGTCTGTGCTCCATTGAACGTAATTATGCCATGTCAAAGACTGAAGGAGCTCTTTGGAAAACATGTGAGTTGCTGCAATTAACTTTTGAAAACACTTAACATCTAAATAAGTACTCATTGTATGAGATCTATGAGCCACAGTGGGTGGAATTAGGAATTGAGTTTACCGTGTGTGTTTTTTTAGATGTTTGTAACCACCAGATTGGGAAGTCTTAACAACTACTTACTGTAGGATGGGTCTTCCATCCATCCTTCCAACTGTCCATTCATCCAAGTACTATTGGAACACCCACTGTGTACATGATGTATGTTTTCTGGGGCAGACAATATAATCCTCTGGTCTTCAGTTCAAAATCTGGAAGATGACTTTGCTGAGGATATAAGACATTATCTTGATGTCTTGATGAAAAGATAAACAGTTTCAATTCTGTCTACTAAGTGGTTTGATATTTTGCCAACAAAACCACTACGCTCTTCTCTGCATTCTCAAAGCCTTGGCTGTGACCATCTTTTTTCTAGTCTGGGAGTTTTGTTGATCATTGCTTCCTGGTCCATGTGCACCCACGCACACGAGCATATTTCCACACCCTGCCATGACTCAGCAGGCGGTGGGGCTGTCTGATGCTCCCCGTGTGATGACTGCAGATAGAGCTTCAGATGGGAAGAATGGGCAGTATGGTTCTGGAGGGGGATATGCTTGGCTCTGCTTGTAAAGTGAGGAGCAGGCCAGAGCTGCTCTGCAGCCCCTGGAGGAGTGGACATTGTGCATCTTAGAAATAGAGACCTGGGGCCAGTTGCGGTAGCTTCTGCCTGTAATCCCAGCACTTTGGGAGGCCAAGGCAGGAGGATCACTTGAGGCCAGGAGTTCAACACCAGCCTGGCCAACACAGCGAAACCCCGGCTCTACTAAAATTACAAAAATTAGCTGGGTGTGGTGGTGCATGTCTGTAATCTCAGCTACTTGGGAGGCTGAGGCAGGAGAATTTCTTGAACCTGGGAGGCAGAGGTTGCAGTGAGCTGAGATCTCACCACTGCACTCCAGCCTGGGTGACAGAGTGAGACTCCATCTCAAAAAAAAAAAAAAAATAATAAAAACACCTGGATTTTCATTTTCTGGAATAAGATGAGAGTGTGTTAGTTATCTATTGCTGTGTAACAAATTATCCTCAAATGTAGCACCTTAAAACAACAAATGTCATCTTACAGTTTCTGTACCTCAGGAATCTGGGTATGGCTTAGCTGGGTGCCTCTGGCCCAAGATCTTACAAGGTTGCAGTCAAGCCATTGACTGGGGCTGTGGTCTTACCTGAGGTCTTGATGGAGGGTGGGGGTAAAGGGGATGCTTTGAAGCTCACTCATGTGCTGCTGGTGGCAGGCATTGCTTTCTCACCATGTGGATCCTCCCTGGGGCCTCCTTGTGACGTGACAGCTGGTTTTTGTGGGCAGAATTGTTTCAGAGTGAGTAACAGGGAGCAGTGGAGACAGAAGCCACAGTCTTCTAAAAACCTAGTCTCTGAAGTGACATCCTCTCACTGCTGCTGTATTATCGTCACTAGAAACAAGTCAACACATCCAGTCTACATTCAGGGAGGGAAGAGGTTACACAAAGACACTAATCCAGGAGGAGATGCGTCCCTGGGGGCTATCGTGGAGGCTGTGCAGTGCAGTGTTGTTTATGGGTAGTGGGAGAGGGAAGACAGGGCCCAGGAGAGCAGCCGTCTGGACTGGAGAGGGGCTGGGTTTTGCATGATGCTCCTAGACCTTCATTGTTCTCTGCATATCCCTGCTTACTGGTTAGGATGTAGGGCAGCCTTAGGGACAACTGTGGCTTCCCCATAGCCTGCAGACTTCCCTTTCTGTAACCCTGAGTCTCCTTTCCCTTCCTCTGCAAAACAACCTGTGTGGGGAAGCTCTGCTAATTTAGTTCCCATTGAAAGGAGCATGTCTGTTCATAGGGACTATTCTTCAGATGAAAACAACTCATGCTATAGGATCTCAAACTCCTAGTGCAAGTATGTGGAAGGGACTTTTATCCAGCTGGGAAAGGGTAAGTGGAAGAATTTTCATTTGTGTCCCAAACCCCGTGGGACTGTAAATGTGGCCAAGAATGGAGGCTGAGAGCGCAGGCTCTGGACTCGGGCAACCTGCTTGGAATTCCATCTCTTAGGAGCTGGGTGACTTGTGCGAAGTTATTAATGATTTGCAGCCTCAGTTTCCTAATCTGTAAAGTAGGGCTCGTAGGGCTCGTGACAGCAACCTCATCCCATGGCTCTTGTGAGGCTGTTAACACACAGCAAGTACTCAACAAACGTGGGCCGTTACCATCTTCACAGAGCTCACAGGAAGCTGTTTCATTAAGTAGGGTCAGAGAAGGACTAAGACACAGGGGAAAGCCCAAAGGAGCCTGGAATGGGGAGGAGTGGTGTGTGTTTTGGGGGGTGGCTGGGCCAGTGGGGCAGGAGGGGGGAGGTCTGGCCTCCCTGGAGAGGCTGGTGGACTTGTCCTGGACAGCTGGAAGGGAGGCCTTGCAGTTACTTGTGGCTTGTTTGGTTCAAGATAATTTCTGATGGATTCTAACACAGCCCTAATAATTTGACCTTGGGAATCAACGTCAGTTTGTTCTGAAGCCTCCAGGAAGGAAGATAAACCCCACACCCCAGGCTAACACCCCAGGCTAACAGAGACAGCGATGCATTATCGGAGCAGATGCCTCTTACATAGGAAGATGCGTTCTGAGGGCCCTGTGCTTTCCTGGGGGTTCTGACTTCTCGAGTTCACAGAAAATCTCCAGTGACCTGTTCACTCCTGATGGGGTTTCTGGAGTGCCGTCAGACCCTTTCAGCCGGGCCAGGGCATCATGTTTCATAGACAAGGCTTTCTTCCCCCTGGTCTCTATGTTCAGAGACCCAGTTGTCCCTGTGCTCCTTGGTAAGTGCCCAGGATTAGAATAACATCAGGCATATGAGAAACTGTAGGAGCCAACCCGTGAGGCAGTTTTAGGTGGTATCAAGGGCTTTGAGCTCTGTAGCCAGACAGACTGCCCGTGTTTAGATCCCTGTTTGGCTTCTTTGGGAACTTGGATGAGTTGAACTTCTCTATGCTTCAGTTTCCTCATCTGTAAACTGCGGATAATGAGCACTTTATAGGAGCAATCATTGAGATGGTTTCTACACAGCAGTTGAAAATGCATCTTATGCCAGGCACGGTGGCTCACGCCTGTAATCCCAGCCCTTTGGGAGGCTGAGTGGGCAGATCGCTTGAGCCCACGAGTTGAAGACGAGCCTGGGCAACATGTTGAAACCCCATGGCTACAAAAAAATACAAACATTAGCTAGGCATAGTGGTGTGTGCCTGTGGTCCCAGAGGCTTGAGAGGCTCAGATGGGAGGATCGCTTGAGCCTGGGAGACCGAGGCTGCAGTGAGCTGTGATGGCATCACTGCACTCCAGCAGTGATCCTGTCACACACACACACACACACACGAAAAAGAAAAAAAGTGCATCTTGGGCCAGGTGCAGCAGCTCATGCCTGTAATCCCAGCACTTTGGGAGGCCAAGGCAGGTGGATCATTTGAGGTCAGGAGTTTGAGACCAACCTGGCCAATGGTGAAACCCTGTCTATACTAAAAACAAAAACAAAAAACCCACAGAAATGAGCCGGGCATGGTGGCACATGCCTGGAATCTCAGCTGCTCAGGAAGTGGAGGCAGGAAAATCATGAGAGCCCCGGAGACAGAGGCTTCAGTGAGCCGAGATGGCGCCACTGCATCCTGGGCGACAGGGTGAGACTCTGTCTCAGGGAAAAAAAAAAGAGAAATGCATCTTGCACATTTGGTAGAGATGATGTTGCAGGCTTTGGTGGCAATTTGCGTCTGGCAGAAGTCTGAGTTGCTTTGCTAAAGGCCTGTGGGTTGTCATTTCTGCAGGGAAGGCTTTGGGAGGTAGAGGGTTGTGGGGCCAGGGAAACCAATGGCCCGAGCAGAGCAGCCACGTCCAGGGCTCACTGCTGCACACCAAAGGGTTTGTTTAGAAGAGGTGATGTGCTTCCATCAGGTGAGAGATTCCGTTTCGTTTTTCATGAGGGAGGATCTTTATTCACATAGAGGTGGATCTGCTTTAACTTCTGGATGTGGTTTTTTTTTTTTTTTTTCTTTCCTGAGAGAGTTTCACTCAGTAGCCCACGCTGGAGTGCAGTGGCATGATCTCAGCTCACTGCTAACCTCTGCTTCCTGGATTCAAGCAATTCTCCTGCCTTAGGCTCTAGAGTAGCTGGGATTACAGGCACCCGCCAGCACACCTGGCTAATTTTTTGTATTTTTAGTAGAGATGGGATTTCACCATGTTGGCCAGGCTAGTCTGGAACTCCTGACCTTGGGTGCTCCTCCCACCTCGGCCTCCCAAAGTGCTGGGATTATAGGCATGAGCCATGACGCCCAGCCTGGATGGGATGTTCTTTTTTTTAGTGCTATGTTAGGAATCGCCTGCCTTTCATTCATTCACCAAACTTCTAGTGCCCATCTCCATCTAGTGGTGGGCCCGCTGTTCGACTGGGACTGCCTGTTGCTGACTAATGGGGAATATCCTAGTGTCCCATCCTGGGCAGAGGATGGGTGAGCGTGTTCACATGGCCCATGGTTCTGGCTGACGTTCTAGCTCCCGTGGCCAACTGCTACCTGGCAGCTCACCCACCCATTTTCCTGTGTTTGTGGCTGTGTTCCTCAGTTGTACCGAGGAGATAAGCTAAATAATAATATTTAGACTTCTGATTTGTAAGAAACTTGAGAACACAAGTCAGTGAAGGTCAGAGAAGGAAATCATGAGAGGATTAGATGCTGGCCCTGAAAGTTTTCCTTTCAAATATTTGCACATTTCTCATTGACCCCTCTTTTCCTGGGTATTGTTAAAGAAGGCAGAAGTCCACTTTCTTGTTTAGATAAGAGTGCACTTGAGAAAACAGAGAAGGCTGGGGGAAGAATTCCCACCCATTTTTACTGCACCGGGGTCAAGACATTTGACACAAATGACCATATTACTGTGTAGAATGATGATAATTTCTGAAAAATGGTCAGTTCAGAAAGGCTTTCCTGAGTGAGACCTCACTGAACCTGAAATTCCAGCACATCCAGAATGGGCTGGGATGATCCTGGCCCCTATCTTGTGGCCTGTTCTGCTCTGTCCTCCACAAACAGTCACCCCTCACTCGCACACTTCTCGAGGAGGCAGTGGAGAAGGTGGGTCATGCTGACTGGAGTGATCTGAGGCCTCTCCACTTTCTCCTAATTTCCTCTGAGCTAGATGTGCCCTCCTGACCCATGCTGTCCTGGAAGGGATCCGCTGCCCTGGGGACCAGGCAGAGGGACGCGTACATCCCTGGGGCACCTCATGCTTAATCCTGCCTTCACACACACCCCAAAGGCAGGCCCACTCCTGGGTCCAAGTCTGCACAGTCTAGCCTGGCCTCTGGCTGGGCCTGTCAGGGCACATGTGAGCAAGAAGGGCCAGACAGTGCTGGCCTGTGGAGCTTGTCCTGGACAAGCTAGAATCTCTGTGTCTTTTGGGGCCCCCTTGGCAGTGTGACAGGGCCTAGCATCAGCCCCTGGAGCTGGGCCCACATGGGATGGTCTGTAGGACCCTCTTACATTTGTCTCCGGCACTGGTCTAGCACCTGTTCGCTGAAGGGGGAACTTCAGGTGGAGGCTGAGGCGGCGCTGTAGACAGCCAAGCGTCCGCTGTTTGGAGGGTCTCAGGGGAAGCCCTGTGCACTCTATACATCCTCATCTTTGCTTCGATCCTTAGAGAAAGGGGCTCACGCACGCACCGTAGAGTGGCTGGGTGGGGAAAGTCGTCCTCCTTACCAAATGGCAACAGTCTCTCTATATATATTTTTTCTGCGGAGTAGGTAGCAAAGATGAGAGCAGGTGGAGGAAATATATAGGGGAGGTTGGGAAGGGATCCAGATGCCCTTTCAGCTTTAATGGGTTCATGTTTGGCCCTGAAGATGGGATTGCCTCAAGCCAGGCAGGTTGAGGGAGAATCACTGGAGACGTCGGCAGAGGCCTCCCCATGCCAGGACACCTTCCAGGAGGATGTGTGATCTCAGGTTGGAGGTGCATTGAGCCAGAAGCATGGGGCCTAGGCTGGGGTGCAGGGGAGGTGGTGTGGGAATTAGGGTGGGGACAAGTTGAGGGCTTTGAGTTACAGGGTGATGAAGGGGAGTCCTAGTCCTCACCCACAGATGTGTCAGCCTGCGCTGGGAAGCTGGCCCTGCTGAGGTCAGCACTGGCTGGGCGGTGGTGAGATCATGGGCAGATGGTCTCCTGGTTCCCCATTGGCCCTGGATGGAGTGGCAGCGTGGGCTTGCCCCTCTGAGGACACAGAAAGCAATAGCCTTAGAGTCGCCCCTTGGCTGGTGAGGAGGATGGAGTCCCCATTTTCACTGCTGAGCTCTAAGATTGTCCCGCCTCACCCTCCCACCTCATCCTGCCTCTGGGCTGCCTCCTCTGCCCTTTGGCCCCAGGGACTCTCCAAGGGTGGCACTGTGTCCCAGAGCCCCTCCACACTCAGGTTCACAGAACCCCGTGCTATTGGGCAGCCTCTCCTTGGCCAGGCACTCCGCTGGCACCAGTCTGAGGCTGGTGTGGCACTGATGCCAGTGGGAAGCAGGGGACACAGGACAGTGAGCTGCGAAGGAGGAGGGAAGGCCGCAGGGAGCCTGGAAGCAGGAGCATGGGTTCCTGCCTGGTTCCATCACTGACTTGAGGGTGGCTCTGTCACCTTCCTTAGTTGCCCGGTCTGTAAAATGAGACCTCGATCTGAATGACCCAGCTCTGACATCTTGCGGTTTTAGGAGCAGGAACCAAATTCTCTTTCAGAGCTCGTTACTAGACTGGAGTGGGCAAAGGATGTCCGTGCAGTTTTGGGGAGAGGGTGCCCTGCTTGCATATGCATTCCACCTTGGCCACCCCAGGGGACTTTTCCTCACCTCCCATTCTTCTCCCTTCCTCCATGTCTCTCCAGGGGAGTGCCTCGTCACGGGTCAATCCCATTTCAAGAGCTTTGACAACAGATACTTCACCTTTAGTGGGATCTGCCAGTACCTGCTGGCCCGGGATTGCCAGGACCACTCCTTCTCCATTGTCATTGAGACCGTCCAGGTGAGTTTTGCCAGCCCGGCGGCTGGTCGGGGGTGGCAGCCCGAGGTGCTGCATAGCTGCTGGGCTGAGTGGGCAGCCCCTGGAAGGCGTGGACCACTGCTTTCTGTGCACGAGGGAGGTCTCTTCCAGACTTCAGTTAGCCCGTCCTTCATCCAGAAACCCAGCCCATCCCCTCTCTCCCTAGATGCTGGGGGAAGGCATCCTGCCCTGACAGTAATGCCGTCTCAGGGCTGGCTCAGCTCCCCACTCAGGGGAAGCATCGTCCTCGGGTCTAGCCTTTTGCCCCCGTAACTAATCCTCTGATGTTTGGAGCTGGGGGTGGCTGGGGTGGGGGCAAGGAGGGCCTGTCTTCTGCTCTGAACTCTATGGTACGCGCGTGGGTTCCTTTCTCTAGGGCTGGAGGCCAAGATGAGGACGAATAGAGTGCACAGGGCTTCCCCTGGGGAGAAAAGTCCCTGATTCTCTTTGGAACAGTAGGTCCGAGGAACACTGTGAAGCAGAGGCCCATGGGTGTTTATGAAAGACCGGGCCAGGCTGGGAAAAGGTGCGAGTAAGGATGCACTTAGCGCCTTCTTGCTGCACAACTCTAGGGGGCCCCATTTACATGGAGTATTCTGGGAGAAGGGAGTTGTAGGCTGTGAGAAGGCCAGAGGCTCTCTGGGGTTGGGGCCTTTCTCTGATTAAGAGGGTCCTGGACTGGGGTGCTGGGCAGGCAGGGGGTGCAGCAAAGTCACCCTTGTTCCTTCTCGGTAGTGTGCTGACGACCCTGATGCCGTGTGCACCCGCTCCGTCACCGTCCGGCTGCCTGGCCTGCACAACAGCCTTGTGAAGCTGAAGCATGGGGGAGGAGTTGCCATGGATGGCCAGGACGTCCAGCTCCCCCTCCTGAAAGGTGTGCTTCGTCCTGCTCCATCAGGCCTGGGACTGGCACAGCCCATCCCTTAGCACCCTCCTCCTCAACCCTGGCCACTGTCCTTAAGGACCTGCATGCTTCTTTCATGAGAATGTGATGGAGAGTTATCTTTGGAGGGCAGGGCGGGGTTGCTTGGCATGCATCCCTGCAAGAAAGGAAGGCTTCCTGGAGGACGAAGACTAGAGAAGGAAACCTATAGATGAAGAGGTTGCTCTAGGCCTGCGACAGAGTGTAGATGGGAAAAGGGAACTGAGGATTATTTGGCTTGAACCAAAGGGGCGAGTTGAGTCTTGGGCAGGTGGTTCTGGTTTGCTTTGGGGTGGGACAGGGGCAGAGGTTGACGCTGAGAGATCGGGAGTGACTGGTGATGTCACACCAGAGGATGCCACTTGGGGCAAGGCCAGGTGACCCTCTGGCCTGTCTTGGAGGTAGCAAAAAACCTACCTGTCCAGTATCTTCACCCAGGTTGCACTGTGTCTGTCAAAGCAAACCTGCTTTTGCATGGTAAAGCTCCCAAACTTCACACTCAAAGTGGCTCCCAGACTCTTCCTCCTTCTCCGCGACTGCTGGCCACTTTGTTGCCCATTATCCTAGCATTGCACACAGCGGATGAACTTGGGCTAGTGGGTACCCAGCATGTCCGTGGGTGTTAATGCTGTGTGTCTCCTTATGAGCTGTGTTTGTTCCCCCAGGGCAAGGGGTATGCTCCTATATGTCGCCACCTTCCCACAGAAGCAACAATTAGTATATTCAGTGTTGTACACAGCATCGCTCAGACATGAGGTGGTGTGCGGTGGCAGTGTCCCAGGAACATTCAGGTGTCCTGGTGTCAGTGCTAGAGAGATCGCCTCTGCTCCAGGGCACCCGCCTACAGCCGAGGATGCAGGAGCCTCTGCCTCCCTCCTGTGGCAGTAGAGGGAATGGCAGGTCATAGCCAGGGTGCAGAGGCTTCTTCCTGGGGGACCCTGTTTATCCTTTGTCCACCGTGATCACCCTTCCTCCTGACACCCCCTTAAACCTCATGGCCACCCCAGCCACCCCTGAGTCATTGCTGTTCATTGCTACCGTCCTTTTGAGACACCCCATTTCGCCCCAGATACATCTGCCTGCCACCATCCTGTCCTCTTCCCACCTCTGCCTGAATCCTGTCCTGCTGGCTTCCAGGTGACCTCCGCATCCAGCATTCAGTGACGGCCTCCGTGCGCCTCAGCTACGGGGAGGACCTGCAGATGGACTGGGACGGCCGCGGGAGACTGCTGGTGAAGGTAGGTCCTCTCACGGGGCACTGGCTCCCTGCAGCCAGACCCTTACAAAGTACCCCTTGTGCTCTGGGCAGAATGGCTTTGTGTGGTGGGAGAAGAATTCCTTTCTCCTCATGGCCTACACCCCCAGAGCGAGGAACAGGCCTCTCTTGTTTATGAGGCTTTGTGTGTGTCTGCTGGATGCCCCTTCTTGGCCCCAGGGATTCTCCCTGCTGGGCTCTGCTATCTCAAGGGCTTCTAGACTAGGGTGAGCTCTTGTGGGGCTGGGGAGGGGCAGGTTTGCTGTCCAATCTCCCGGCTGAAACAAGGCCCGGGAGCAGGCGTGTCTCCCCGGGTGCCTACTGTGGGCAGTAAGGGAAGAGCCAGATTGGCGCACTCAGCTAAGAGAAAGCCAGCCCGTCTGCCCGGGAAAGGTTGCTCAGGAAGCCACCAGATTCTTCCCCTGGGACTCTGCATGTGTGGGCCACTTCCTTTTGTTCTCGGTGCTCCTAGAATCACACTGGATAGCAGTCCATACTTTTCACTGGGCCTTCGTCTGCACTGTTTCTCTGGAAATGACCCTGGCAGGTGGGCAGTGCAAATACTATTACTGCCATTTTATAAATGAGGCAACCAGGGCACAGGAAGTTGAGGGAGGGTCCAGTGCTCCAGAACTTCCAGGGCTAGGATAGACTCCTCTGATCAGACTTCCCACTTTGACCCCCCACCACCCTGTCGTGGCAGAGCGAGAATTAGTTCTGTGCCTCGTGCCTTTCCCATCAGAACAAAAAGTGGTACTCACTTTTTGGTCTTGAATGCCTTTACACTCTTAAAAATTATTGAGGACCCCAAAATCTTGTAGGAGGATTTTGTTTATTGATATTTACCAGATTAGAAATTAAATTAGAGACATTTAAAATACGTATTTATTAACTCATTCAAAAAATTATAATAAACCCACTACACATTAATATAAACATCACTGTTTTGGGGAAAAATAACTGTTTGCCAGAACAAAACTAAGCAACAAGAATAATACCACTGTTGTATATTTCTGCAAATTTCTTTAATGACTGGCTTAATAGGAGACAGCTGGGTTCTCATATCTACTTCTGCATTTAATCTTGCAATATTGCATGTCACGTGGCCTCTGGAAAATTCCACTGTATACTTGTAAGAGAATGAGGAGGGAAAAGGCAAGTAATGTCTTCATAGTATTATGAAAGTAGTTTTGGTCTCACAGACCCCTTGAAAAGGTCTCAGGGACCCCTGTGGGTCTCAGGACCACACTTTGAGAACGACTGTGCTAGATTATGTCCTGGAGAGGCTCGTCCTGCCTCCTGGGATCCTGTGCTCCGCAGGGTCTTTGCTATAATCCTGGGCGGCGGGGCAGGGTGGGGGGTATCGCCCAGGTGATCCTGGCATCCTCCATTCTTGTGTGGCCATATTCTTTCTCTGTCTTAGAGCTCCTGAGGGAATTTCAAACTACTTTTTTTTTTTTCTTTCATGAAAATAAATCTGCAACCACAGACCATAAAGCAGGAAGGTCAGGAAGATCCTCTTGTCAACCTCCCATTTCCAGTGGGAAATACAGAGCCATTGTTTCTG
Source organism: Mandrillus leucophaeus (assembly GCF_000951045.1). Taxonomy (NCBI): domain Eukaryota; kingdom Metazoa; phylum Chordata; class Mammalia; order Primates; family Cercopithecidae; genus Mandrillus; species Mandrillus leucophaeus. The sequence goes on along the minus strand of NW_012102532.1, from coordinate 196,688 downwards.
AAGCAGGAGTAACTTGCCTTGGGCCTCATGGTCGTTTAGTTACAGGTTGAGGACGAGAACTGGGGTCTCCTGGGTCCTGACCAATCTTGCCTTCTGCACCCCGGTCTTCAAGGGGGTGCTTCACGTTAGCCAGTCCACTTTTTTTTTTTGTTTTGTTTTTTGAGAGAGGGTCTTACGCTGTTGCCCAGGCTGGAGGGCAGTGGCAGGATCTTGGCTCACCACAACCTCTGCCTCCCAGGCTCAAGCAATTCTCCTGCCTCAGCCTCCCGAGTAAGCTGAGATTACAGGCGTGCACCACCATGCCTGGCTAATTTTCATATTTTTAGTAGAGATGGGGTTTCACCATGTTGGCCAGGCTGGTCGTGAACTCCTGACCTCAAATGACCCACCTTCCTCAGCCTCCCAAAGTGCTAGGATGACAAGTGTGAGCCACTGTGCCTGGCCGACCAGTCCGTTTTCTCAGCATCCTCCCACCTCACAGAGACGGTGCTCTCCACCCATGCAATTTCTTCCTTCGATCAGCAGGGCTGTAACTTCTCATCCTGGGCAGTTGCCCTTCCTGCAGGTTTCTTTGGTCTTTGTCTCTCCCCTGAGGAGAAGAGAGGCCAACTTCTTTCTGTGGGAGGTGACGTAGGGTTATCTTTGGGGGTGGGTTTGTGTCAGTTCTAGCTAACAAGAAGAGGTTTCCTTTGCCAAGATTCAGGACAAGGTCAGATGACCCCATGGCCTATATAACCATCTTTCTGTGTATTTTTTTCCTTTTTCTTTTTCTTTACACAGGTTCCTGGGGCTCATGGAAAGGGACTATCTTGTGGGTTTTATGAAGCAGGAAAAGGGGTGTTTCAGATGGGGCAGGAGGTAGGGAGCCTCAGACTGCTGACCCCCAGGGCTTTTGGGGACTGCAGTGTGGAGGCGAGAGCTGGAGGGAGGCCAGCTGGGGCACAGGTGGTGCAAGAGGAGGTGCTACTAGGGGCCCTCTGGTCTCCTTCCCCTGGGTGTGGTGTGCACGCTTTGTCCCTGTGGGGCTGGTGGTCCAGGCAGCAAGGCTCCAGCCAGCAGAAATCACGCCGTCTGTGTGCTGTTTCCCTGGCCTGCTAGTTGCCTTGCAGGGCCCAGATCTGCCTTAGGCACAGTGCTGTGGAAAAGACCCTTTCACAGGCTTCATTTAGTCAGAACTGTCACTAAGCAGAGGTTTATTTCAAATAGCAAGTGTCTCTAAGTGTCGCACCCACTCTCCTAACCCTGGCCAAGCTGACCTCTGAGATAAGCCAAGGAGATGGGAGAAGATGTGATTTTAGAGTGGGGCATTGGAGTGATGGCTGGCCTGGTGGGGGTGAATGAAAACGCCTTTGGGGAGCGTCAAAATCTGAGAAAGGAGAGAGAAAAGATGCTGAGAGGTGGGAAGGGAGTGGAGGTGCACCACCAGTTATGATGCCTTGCCCAGGGTGCCCTCACTCTGGGCATTGCATCCCAGCCCATCAGGAGGAGAACCTAGTTATTCACTTACTTATTCATTGATTTGTTCAATGATTCATTCATTCAACAAACACTTACGAGTATCTGCTGGCACTGCTGTGGGCTGAATGTCTGTCTTCTCTGAATTTATATATTGAAATCCTAGCCCCCAGCGTGATGGTGTCAGGAGGCGGGGCCTTTGGGAGGTGATGAAGAATGAGATTTATGCCCTTTTAAAAGACCTTAGAGAGCTAGCTAGCCCCTTCCACCATGTGAGGACACAGCTAGAAGGTGCCATCTATGAACCAGAAAGCAGGGTCCTCAGCAGACACTAAATCTGCTGATGCCTTCCTCTTGGACTTCCCAGATTCCAGAATTGTGGGCAATCGGGATCAGTTGTCTATAAGCCACCCAGTCTGTGGTGTTTTGTTACAGCAGCCTGGGAAGGGCTAAGACAGGCACCATTCTGGATGCTGAGATTACAGCAGTGAGACAAAACAGACAAAAATCCTTACCTCATTTAGCTTAAGTTCTAGTGGAGAGAGACAGACAATAAACAAAGCAAACAAGTAAATCATATTATAGATCGAAAAGTGACAGATGGTGGGGAAATAAAGCAGAGAAAGGGGCAGGATGTGCCAGGGTTGGGGGGGATTTACATTTTAAATAAGGAGGTGGGAGAAGGCCTAACATGACAACATTTGGTATTTGTCAAGCAAACAAGGAAACATTACTCTGTCCCCTTAACACTGTTTACTTGGGTTCAATTTCTACGGGCCTGGGACCTACTACTGGATTATTAACCCTGCATCTTGTTAGGTTGGAGCCGGAAGCTGAAAAGGGGCTCTAAGAGCTGACCCTAGTCCCTGAGGGACTCAACACAGGGAGGTCGTCCCACCTTGGTAATGACATGCGGAGAGGGAGTCAGGACTCCTGGGTCCCAGCCCCCGCTCCACCTTCAAATCGGGGTCCTCTCCCTAGAAGCCAGCAGATGCTCCCAGCTGTGTGGGAGAAGGGCAGGTTCCACTCTCCTGGTTGTCCCTGAATGTGCACTTTGGGCTCAGAACTTTGTTCAGTTCTGAGAATGGACAATAAACCACATACTGATGGCCTGGAGTTTGAACTCTGCCGCTGCTTTGCCGCTGTCACCCTGGCAGGCTGCCTCAGAGCCCTTGCAGACCCCTACTTCTACCCATCATCACCCCCCAGAGTCCTTTTGCTCCTGGCCCTTTCTCTTCAGCGATGCCCAGGGCCTGAGTGATAGGCAGCAGGTTGGGAGGAGGTAGTGTTAACTGTGAGCTCCTGGAGAGCTTGGACCACACCTGGCAGCCTGCTGGGCCGACACCGAGTGACCAGTGCGAAGTCTTCCTATATAGAGGGGCCTTGAGTTTGCACGTGACTCTTGGTGGGGTGGGTCAGGTCCACTGGTGTGGATGGCACGGAGGGCAGAGTGCTTCGGGCTGGGCTCAACGTGCCTACTTAACCCTAGCTCCGCCACTACCTCCCTGACCTTAGGCAAGTCACTTTCTCTCTCTGGGCCTCCCTTCTCCATCCTTAGATGATCTGATGAATTCTAAAACCGCTTGTGGCAGTACAGGGCTGTGATGATTTGGGAACAGGGATGGAGCTGGTAAATTTACACTGCAGTTCACTTTCCCCCCCCCCTTTTGCGGCCTAGGGCTTAGCTGCCTTTTATTAAATTCGTATTTATTTTTCACCCGGGGAACTTTTTTTTATTAAAACAGTCTCATTAGCGAAACAACTCTGCCACTGCTTTGGCGGCAGCGGCTCCAGAGTGGCCTGGTCTCTCCCGCAGCTGTCCCCTGTCTACGCCGGGAAGACCTGCGGCCTGTGTGGGAATTACAATGGCAACCAGGGCGACGACTTCCTTACCCCCTCTGGGCTGGCGGAGCCCCGCGTGGAGGACTTCGGGAACGCCTGGAAGCTGCACGGAGACTGCCAGGACCTGCAGAAGCAGCACAGCGATCCCTGCGCCCTCAATCCGCGCATGAGTATGTGAACCCGGGGGCAAGACAGGGAACTTGCAGAGCCTCGAGGTCCCCAAATCAGTGCAGTGCGTTCCGAAGGCAGTGCTCCCACTGCGGGGGGCGAGGAAAGGGGTGGGCTTTTTTACCTCAGCTCTTGATCCTCTGAACTGGGCCATTTGCTCTTCAAAGTCCCTTTATTGGGCGCCCTCCACGGGCCAACCCCTGGGAAAGAAAAAAGTCTACCGAGGCGGGAGGATCGCTTGAGGTTAGGAGTTTGAGACCTGTCTGGGCAACGTCGGAAGCCCCTATTTCTATTAAAAATAATAATTAAAAAAATAAATTTGCCGGGCGTGGTGGGGCGCGCCTGTAATCCCAGCTACTTGGGAGCTACGTGGGACGGTTGCATGAACCCAGGAAGTCAAGGCCACCGTGAGCCAAGATCGCATTTCTGCATTCCACCCTGGGCGACAGAGCAAGACGTGTCTCTTTTTTTTTTTTTTTTAAAAGTCCGTAGTCCCAGTCGTTCAACTTTCCTAGTCGTTCAACTTTCCTAGTCGTTCAACTTTTCCCAGTCTACTGCAGCAGCAGCTCACAAACTCAGCGTTAGATGATTGTAAGATAAATGGACTGGGAGGTGGGGTTGGCATTTGTAGATTTTTCTGCGTGACCTTGCAGCCCTCTATTAGCAGCATTGGGCTATTTCCCGGGGAGTGTTGGCCGGGAAGGCATGGCAGCCCCCACCTCCCTGCCACAACCCAGGCTCTCTTATCTCGCCCCACAGCCAGGTTCTCCGAGGAGGCATGCGCGGTCCTGACGTCCCCCACGTTCGAGGCCTGCCATCGTGCCGTCAGCCCGCTGCCCTACCTGCGGAACTGCCGCTACGACGTGTGCTCCTGCTCCGACGGTCGCGAGTGCCTGTGCGGCGCCCTGGCCAGCTATGCCGCGGCCTGCGCGGGGAGAGGCGTGCGCGTCGCGTGGCGCGAGCCTGGCCGCTGCGGTGCGTGCCCTCCCTGCCCGCCGCCCTCCGGGCCGCCCCCCAAATAGTTTGCATGAACGCGTGCTTTTCGAAGCCCTTTCTCTGCATTATTTCCTGTGGAAAAAGGGCCTTGGGCATTGTGGCAAACGTGGGTGGGGGAGGGGGACGGTTTATTTTCACCCACCTTTCCCTTCCACTTCCCAGCAGGACAGGTGGTGGGGACCGGCTGATGACTCTGGCCTGTTCCAGGAGGACAAGTTGACTCCTCCTACCTGGAGGCCTAGAACTTGGGGGTCCCTGCAAAGTTTGGGTCTCCTGTGGCTACTGCCACCTAGTGTTCGTTCGGCACACTTAGGGTCAGGCTGTGGAGCGAGTGAGTCCCAGATCCCACTGGGTCCCCGCATCTCTTGAGTCGGATGAAGGCAATGGGAAATTCACATACAAACCCTTTGCTTATAACTCCAGGCAAACCACCGACAGACAAAATCTCTGGCATTGTGTAAAGCTATGTAAAGGTGAATTATATCACTGTCCCCTGTGGCTTTAGATTCTCACTATGCCCTGTTGGATTCTCTGGAGGACGTGTACTTGGCTGCGGTTTTGAAAAGCTGCTTTCTTGGCAGAGGAGACTTGTTTCCAGTGGTAGAATCGTAGTAGGCATAGAAGTGAGGAGTATATTCTGTAAGAATAAGGCATAGTGGATATTCTGTTTTTTAGGGTAAAGTAGATGTATTTGGAAATTAAAGTGTAGGTGTAGTCCCAGCTACTTGGGAGGTTGAGGCAGGAGGATAGCTTGAGTCTAGCAGTTTAAGGCTGCAGTGAGTTATGATTGCACCACTGCACTCTGACCTGGCCAACAGAGGAAGACCTTGTGTGTGTGTGTGTGTGTGTGTATATATATTTGTGCATATATATGTAAATATAAAGTAGATGGTCCTGATGGAAGAGGAGTTACGAGAAACAGTGACAGGAGTTAGCATCTATATTTGAGGAGCAGTTAGGCATGGAGACCCTAGAAGTGCTTATATTTTGGGTCCAATGAGTCAACTCATGTTTTAAGTAGAAATGTCATATGAAAGAGGAGCAGAGACAACAGTAAGAGCAAAAGGGACAAACACATCATGCAGCAGTTGTGCCCTCCCCATTCCTCCAGCTCTGGGATGTCTGGGAGCCACAGGCTAATGGCTGGGACAACTGGGTCTGGGTCCTTACTGGCAGCTTTCCTGTGAGGTACCAGTTATGTGACCTTCAACCCTTCACGTAACCCCTCTGCAGCTCAGTTTCTTCCTTAGCATTTGCTATTTAGAAATTGGGGAAAGTAATGAGGAATGAATGAGGTGCTGCTTATGAATATTCTTTGCTTGTCCACCAATGTTAGAAATGACGCTTTATCAGTATGTGGCAGCATCTGTAGGATTTCCTACTTTAGGACATTCTCCCGAAACACTAAGGGTGAACTAAAATATTCTTTAATCTCTCATGAACAGCCATTCTTAACCTCCACTGAACAGAACAGGGGAAACGGGCTGATGCTTCAGTAGTGGGGATAAGATTCAGTTAAACAATGCCTTGACTTCTGAGGCATTACGATAGGGCAGAAAGGGTGGTAGGAAGGAGCTTTCCCTGGAGACTATTAAGGACAAGAGGGATCTGTCTGTGTTTATGTGACAAGAGACTAGGCTGACCAGATGGCCTTGGGCTGTCCCTTTGCACTCAAGGCAGTTGGGCAAGACTCCTGGGTTCTTGCCCCCATCCTTTCTTGACTTGGAGAAGAGCTCAGGCTCAGCTGTCCCCTCTACCCATACTCCACTTTCTCTTCCAGAGAAATGAACAGAGCTGCCTAAACCAGTGAATCTATTCATAAGAAGAGGTCACACCAATTGGGGACATTGAGGAAGCACGGACTTACCATGTAGCTACTTTGTGGGATGGTGTGAGGAGATTCAGAAGCACATGCATTTTTTTTTTCCTCTTGCAAATTGGTTGTGTTTCCTTTGGGGAGACAGGACCACAGGCTCTCTGAAGGCAAGGACCAGGGCAGGGCTGGCTGTCTCCGCCTCCCTGGGCCTAGTATAGTCCCTGGCTTGCAGTGGATACACAAGAAGTGTCTGCTAAACTGAGATGTGCATTGTTTCTTTGGGGAAGAAGGCTAAAGGAGAAGTTTAATAAGGCTCCAAGCCAGCGCTAGAGATAGCCTATCAGCACAAAGAAAGCTCTCAAGTCTAGCTGCTCTTTAATGCGTAAAATGTGCCCTTGTCATTGTAGGCTCAGGGGGTTGAAAAACATCTCCAACTGTATTGTCTAACACATCCCGTCTTAACCTATGCTCCCTCAGTATTCATCCAGTGACCCAACGTTTTCATTCTTGCAGAGAAAAATCAATGTCTAATAGGATTAAAGAGCCCCTCCCTTCCCAGCTACCTTCAAACACCAAGTCCAGAATGGTTGTAGGAGCAGGAGGCTGCAGGGTGTCTCCAGAGGGCCCCAACTCCATTGCTCAGGCTCATAGCCAAGGTTCTGCCAGTGGGTTTCCGCTGGAGCAATGGATTTTAACAGAGAGGGGAAGGATTCTAATGGTCTCAGAAGAAGCATGCCCAGGGTGAGGTTCTCATTTCTCGGGCAGCAGCTGGTCTGCAAAGGGAAGGTATTTTGAAAGGGCGGAATGCTCCCCACATCTTCCCTGTTCTCCCTGCCCTGCCCCTAAGGAATTTTGTCACCAGAATGCCAGGGCTTCTTAGGTCTAGGCCTTTCTCTAGAATACTCTTTCCTTCTTGGGCCCACTGAGCTGGGGCTGTTTCCTTAGCGATGAGAATGATAATTATCATTGGTGATTATTAGCAGTGAGCATTCTCCACGTGCCAGACATTCTTCTAAGTATGTTAGCTCATTCAACCTTCACAAAGACTGGGTGGATATTGTTATTCCATCCAGTGACGATACTGCGCAAGGTCACATAGCCAATTAGTGTTGGACCTGGGCGTGAACCCAAGTATTTGGGATACAGAGTCCGTTCCCTTAGTTGCGTTGCCACTTTGCTGCACTTCCTCCTGGCTTGTGTCTCTTGCAGTATTTCTCTGTGGGAGGCCAGGGAGGGTGAGGGCTGCGGGCAGATGGTTGTGGCCCCCTTTGCTGGGGTAGGTATGAGTGTCCCTGCTCTTTGGGACCAACATGTTCTCAAAGGGACTGTTTTCTTTCTAGAGAATAATGGTTATGAGCATGAGCTTTACGGCTGCAGAGCTGGGTTCACATCCTGCCTCTGCTGCTTCCTGTGAGGTATACCCCTGACAAGTCACTCAGCCTAAGTTTCTTGAAAGAGGATGATGAGAGCTAACTCAGCGTGAGACATAGAGCCCATGTAAGAGCAAGGCATTCAGTAGGTGCTCCATAAATGGTACCCATTATTGTCATCATCACGGGGATGCCCTTGCCTGTCACTCTCAGTTCTTTTTAGTATTCACAGCTTCAAAACCTTCCAGAATTTCTACTACATCCTAGGCTCTGAGAATTCAGAGACGACTAATGCACGTTCCCTGCGGTTGAGAAGAGGAGAAAATATGTGCTCCCATGATTATAATACACATTTGCATGCTGAAAAATACATATTTACTCATAGTGGGAAAGGAAGTTGGTAACCATACAGATATAATTGGGGATCACTTGGGGAAAACTGGGTAAAGGGCGCGTGGGATCTTTCTGCATTACTTCTTGATAACTGCATGCAAGTCTACAAGTATGTCAATAAAAATTTTTAATTAAACAATTGGGGGTCACAGCTACAAGGGGTGGCAAGTCCTAGAACCATAGTCCTTGCTGTCCAAGATTCCCCCTGAGGCCTTACTCCTCTTTCTTCTAGAGCTGAAATGCCCGAAAGGCCAGGTGTACCTGCAGTGCGGGACCCCCTGCAACCTGACCTGCCGCGCGCTCTCTTACCCGGATGAGGAATGCAATGAGGCCTGCCTGGAAGGCTGCTTCTGCCCCCCAGGGCTCTACATGGATGAGATGGGGGACTGCGTACCCAAGGCCCAGTGCCCCTGTTACTATGATGGTGAGATCTTCCAGCCGGAAGACATCTTCTCAGACCATCACACCATGTGGTAAGTGCAGGCAGCAGGGTCAGGGACCTCTGAAACAGCAGAGCTGGAGAAGAAAATGGGCTTTCAAGTCCTTCACTTCATGGATGGGTGAACTGGGACCCAAGGAAGGAAGTGACTTGTCCAGGATTATACAGCAAGTCAGAAGCAGAGCTGGGATTTGGTCTAGGTCTTGTGACTTCCCTACCACACAGGGAACTAGGATTTCTGGCTGGCAGTAGGAATTCTTGAGTTGTATTGCCAGCTGTCACGTGTTGGCCCCCATTTCTGGGCTTTAGGTCTCAATTTTCCTTTTCTGGAACAGGAGAAGGGAGATCTCCCTGTCACGCTCCTTTCCAACCAGCTTTCAGTATTCTCAGGCTGAAGCATTTGAGTAGGAAGAACATGGACCACTGCAGCGCTGCCTTCATGGGGCATTTGCTAGCCTGACCTGCTTCATGCGCTTCCCCAAAATAGCTCCAGTCATGCTTGCTTCCTGCAGCTCTTTGTCTACGCCTTCTGTGACTTTCAACAGGGTTGCCATGAGCGTAGAAGAAATTTACAATAGGACATTTGTTGCACAAACACCTGTCACCTGTTCTGTCTTAGTTCTGGCTAAGAATCAGTGATCTAAAGATGAGCCAGGCTGGGGCAGTGGCTCACATCTGTAATCCCTAGCACTTTGGGCAACATAATGAGGCACTGTCCCTACATACAAAGAAAAAAAGGTTGACCGTGGTGGTACATACCTGTAGATCCAGCCACTTGGAATACTGAGGTGGGAAGATTGCTTGAGCCCAGGAAGTCAAGGCTGCGGTGAACTGTGATTGTGCCACTGTGCTCTAGCCTGGGCAACAGAGGGAAATCTCATCACGGGAAAAAAAAAAAAACCAGACACAGTACCTGATAGTCTACTAGGGGAGATCAGTTAGAAACATCCTGATTGGCCGGGCGTGGTGGCTCACGTCTGTAATCCCAGCACTTTGGGAGGCTGAGGTAGGCAGATCACGAGGTCAGGAGATTGAGACAATCCTGGCTAACACGGTGAAAACACAAAAAATTAGCCAGGTGTGGCGAGCGCCTGTAGTCCCAGCTATTTGGGAGGCTGAGACAGGAGAATCGTTTGAACCTGGGAGGCAGAGGTTGCAGTGAGCTGAGATCTTGCCACTGCACCTGCAGCCTGGGCAACAGAGCGAGACTCCGTCTCAAAAAAAAAACAAAGTCCTGATGATGGAAAATTTCAGACAGACAGTGAAGTAGAGAGAAAAGTATAAGGAGCCCCAACGTATCCATTCCCAGCTTCAATGATCAACAGCACTTTATCGTTCTTATTTTGTCGATTGACTCCTCTCCTGTGTGGCTGGAATAGTTTTAAAAAAAGCTGTAAATATTGTATCATTTCACCTGCAAATACTTCAGTATGTATTTCAATAAATAATTAAAAATAAATATAATACCATTATTAATCTGAACATGAACAATAATTCCTTAATAACATCTAATATTCAATCCATGTTCACTTCTTTTATTTTATTTTTTTTTTGAGACTGAGTTTCGCTTTTGTTGCCCAGACAGGAGTGCAGTGGCGTGATCTTGACTTACTGCAACCTCCGTCTCCCAGGTTCAAGCAATTCTCCTGCCTCAGCCTCTGGAGTTGCTGGGACTATAGGCATGCACCACCACGCCCTGCTAATTTTGTATTTTTAGTAGAGATGGGGTTTCTCCAAGTTGATCAGTCTGGTCTTGAACTCCCGATCTCAGGTGATCCGCCCACCTCGACCTCCCAAAGTGCTGGAATTACAGGCGTGAGCCACCGCACCTGGACCCATGTTCACTTCTTTCTGATTTTCTCAAAATGTCTCTTATAATTGGTTTGTTCAAATCAAGACTGAAACAGAATCTGCACATTACACTTGATACGAAGCTTTTCCTCATCACTTCAGTGAGATTAATCCGAAGCCCTTTCCAACGTATTTACGCAAAGCAGGTTGTTTACCCTTCTATTGAAACACATCACTGTTGGACTTGGATGTCAATCAACTGTGTTGTGTCTCCCCGCTAGTCTGTGGCCATCCCTAGGGTCCAGACCACATCTTAGACCCTGAACCCCAGCCCCCAGCACCGTCCTGGCACAAAATAGGTACACAGTGTATGTTTATCGAGATGAAACAACTATAACATTTGGTAGATGTGCCATATCGGAGACATAAAAAGTCCCACTTACTCAGAAAAGCAGGGGATAATTTCCATGTGGGAGGAATTAGGGAAAACTCTGTGTTGGAAGTGGTTTTGAGCTTGGGGAGCATTCCAACAGCAGAGGTGGGCTTGAGGGATGGAGGAGGATTTTTTTTTTCTTTTTTTTTTTGGAGATAGAGTTTCACTCTCACCCAGGCTGGAGTGCAGTGGCGCAATCTCGGTTCACTGCAACCTCCACCTCTGGGGTTCAAGCGATTCTCCTGCCTCAGCCTCCCGAGTAGCTGGGATTACAGGTGCCCGCCACCACACCCAGCTAATTTTTGTGTTTTAGTAGAGACGGTTCCACCATGTTGGCCAGGCTGGTCTCGAACTCGACCTCAAATGATCCGCCCGCCTTGGCCTCCCAAAGTGCTGGGATTATAGGCATGAGCCACTGCGCCCAGCCTGGAGGATTGTTTTGAGGTGGAGCGAAAGTCTAGGGACTAAACATTGGCACAAAGAGTATTCCACAATCCCCAAGGTAAGTTCTCTGGCGCGAACGCATGCTGTATGAAGGAAGACTAAGACTGGAGGGAAGTTGGGGTGAGGTTCAGGGGTCTTCAGAAGTGAGGGGGTGAGCACTGAGCTGGAGCAGTAGGAATGGGGCCCCTGGAAGTTTCTCAGCAGGGAGCAAATAGGATGCAAGAGTAACTTCAGAGAATGGGTTTTGGGAGCTGCGTGAGGTATGACAGCAGGGAGAGCATCTACAGGAAAATGTTGACATTGATAAGAAGGTAGTGAGGCCCTGGATCAAGCAATAGCAGTGGAAATGGAGAGTGGAAGCCAGAAGCCAGAGACGCTGGGAAAGCAGATGGACTAGTGGGATGTTTGCGAGGAGGAGGGGCTGTTGCAGATGGCCCTGGTGTTCTGAACTTGAATAGCTGTGAGAACTATGAGGACAGTGACGGCAAGAACAGCAAGAGGGCCCTCTGGAGGTAGAGGGCAAGTGATGACTTTGATTTTGGCCTTTATGACTTTGAGTTGCCATCTTTGTGAACAAATGGAATCAACGGCTTGAAATTGGGTCTGGAAGGTGAGTGAGAGGTTGGGGCTGGAGAGAAAGATGTGCATGGAGGTGACAGTTTCAGCCGTGAGAGTAGCGAGGATCCTTAAAGGGAGTGGGCCAGAAGGCAGAAGAGAGGACTGAGTCAGAACTTAGGGAAATGTTCAGAGGGCAAGAGGAAGAAAAAGAGGGTTGCATGACAGAGGCCAGAGATCAAAGGCCTGTGAAAGGGGCGGAACGCGAGCAGTGCCGTATCGTGGAAATGAAGGGCAGGAGGGAGTAGGACAACATCCTCTGTGGGACTGATCACTTGGCCTTAGCCCAGTGCTGTTTTACTACAGTTGTCTGGCTATAGTTTTCAAGGAGTTTCTCTCTGGGACCTTAAAACAATGCTGTTGGGCAAGCAGGGCTTGCTTTTTTTCATAAAGAATTTGAGGCTTAGAGAGATTATCACTTTCTGAAATCAGCCAGCAAGTGACTAGAACCCAGGGATTCTTGAACTCTCTATATTACAGTGAGAATAGATGGTTGAATTTGGCGATCAGAAGGTCGTGGTGGCCTCTGTGTTTCAGTGGTAAGGAAAGAGGCTGGACTACAGGAAGTTGGTATGACTTGGGAGGGCAGCAACTGTTGCTATTTCACTAAAACAGGGAAGGTGGGAGAAGGCGTGCATTGGTCCCTGGGTGAACAGGGCTGGGGAGCGACCCTGGCTTTGGGCTCCTTTTAGGGTTTAACATCAGAGACCTCTTCAAGTCTGCATCCTCCTTGTCTCTCTCTTAGGCACCATTGCTGAAAGATATTGAGCAGCTTGTCTTTCCACTTCATTTAGAAAATTGGGTTTCATGGAGAAGGTGTGTTGGAAGGTCCTTGGGGCCTGTGTGCAGCTGTTTATTTTTATTCCTTAGACAACACACTGGAGAGTGAGCCTTGCTGGAGCAGGTGCTAGTGTTGGTCGTGAAAAGGTGGCAGGAGGGTGAAACGCCGTGGCCTGGAGGTTCTGCAGACTCTGTGCTTGGTCATCCCAGCGGCCATCACAGCCTAGTATTTATTCTTCTGCAGACCACGCTCAGGGCCAGGAGTTGATTTTAAACCTATCTTCGAGACTTTTTAGAAAATTAAGCTTTTGGGTCATGTCCAAATGACAGACCAGACCATGACATTTATGGGGGCGGGCGGAATTGTCTCTTTTAAAACTAAGTATTAGTTAAAAACCAGAAGGCACAGGTTCTGCATGTGCTCAGAAAGGGAAGGGCTGATTCTCTTATTCATTCAACAAATATTTATCGAACAGCAACTGTATTAAAAATGTTCAAAATCATTACAGTCGGCTGGGCAAGGTGGCTCACGCCTGTAATCCCAACACTTTGGGAGGCCAAGGCAGGGATGGATCACTTGAAGTCAGGAGTTTGAGACCAGCCTGGTCAACATGGTGAAACCCTGTCTCTACTAAACATACAAAAATTAGCTGGGCATGGTGGTGCATGCCTGTAATCCCAGCTACTCCGGAGGCTGAGGCAGGAGAATGGCTTGAACCCGGGAGGTGGAGGTTGCGGTGAGCCGAGATCATGCTACTGCACTCCAGTCTGGGCAACAGAATAAGACTCTGTCTCAAAAACAAAAACAGGCAGAGCACGTTGGCTAACAGCTGTAATCCCAGCACTTTGGGAGGCCGAGGCGGGTGGATCACGAGGTCGGGAGATCGAGATCATCCTGGCCAACATGGTGAAACACCCTGTCTCTACTAAAAACATAAAAATTAACTGGGTGTGGTGGCACATGCCTGTAATCCCAGCTACTTAGGAGGCTGAGGCAGGAGAATCGCTTGAACCCGGGAGGCAGAGGTTGCAGTGAGTCGAGATCAAGCCACTGCACCTCCAGCCTGGTGACAGAGTGAGACTCGGTCTCCAAACACAACAAAACAAAAAATAAAATTATTACAGTCAGAAAAATGCAAATTAAAGCAATGAGTATGACTTCATATTAGATTGGAAAAATTAGACATCTGGGTAATGCTGAGTGTTGGCAGAGCCGAGGGGCATGGAGGCCTCATCTGCTGTTGTAGGGCATAGACTGGTTGAACCATCTAGGAGAGTACTTGGCACATCATATGCGGGTCAGATATTCACACCTGCTATCCCCGCACTTCTGCCTCTGCAGATAGACTACAGAAATCCTTACACAGGTTCATTAGGACACATGTCTGCAGATGTTCAGCACAGCTTTGTGGTGGTGAGGAGCAGGTGACAACCTGTGTGTCCATCACTGGGACACTGAGTGGGTGAAAGGTGTATTGTGTAACAGAAGCCACAGAGGAAGTGGCCCATGTCTTCACGGGGATTAATCTTACAAACAAGGTGCTCAATGGGAAAAGCAAAACACAGCGTGCCATATGATATCATTTATACAAATTAGACATACATACAAAGCAACCACACACATTTTATAAAAATTTACTCATACAGTTAGGAAACTTATGCATAGTCCAGGCAAGAGGTCATAGTGTCTTATCTCATGACAGTGGAGATAAAGTGGAGATGAATTTCAGTGATATATGGATGGCGTCACCATTCAATGAATCAGCCCTGGAGGAGAATTGCCTTTGGTGGGGCGATTGTGAGTTCAGTTTTGGATGTACCGAGTTTTGAAGTGTTTCTGAGACACTCTACATTAGTGAGACCACGTAGGCATTTGAGTCTATGGGTCTGGGGTTCAAAGGAGCGGTCCGAGCTGCTGATGTAGATTCATGAGTCATGTCTGTGATTGGAGCTGGGGGTGTGGATGGCAGCAGAGTGTGAGAAGAGCGAGCCTAGGACAGAGCCTGGGGGAGGCCGATATTTAAAGGCCAGGCAGTGAGGGGGGCGCATGAAAACTGAGGCTGAGAAGGAGGAACCGAGGAAGTGGGAGGAAAACCTGCAGAGATGAATATATATTTTTTTTTTCTGGAAGAGTGGAGTGTTCAACAGTGATGCGTAATGTTGAACGGGATCAATTAAGAAAATAACTGAAAAAAGTCCCATGGGATTTAGTGACGTGGAGATCATCCATTGGTGGCGTTCGCAAGCTGTGCTTCAGGAGGGGTTATGGGACTGGGACCTGGTTGAAAAAGGCAGAGAGTGGGAGGTGAGGATGTGGAGGCGGCGAGTGTAGACAAGTCTTGCGAAGCTGGGCTTTTTGATTTTTCCTCTCTGTAGCTACTGTGAGGATGGCTTCATGCACTGCACCATGAGTGGAGTCCCCGGAAGCTTGCTGCCTGACGCTGTCCTCAGCAGTCCCCTGTCTCACCGCAGTGAGTACTGTCCCCACGGGGAAGGCTGGTTGACTCCGTCCTGCCTGGATTCCTCACGTGTGGAATGGCGGGAGAGAGCTGGGTGACACCGTCTGATGTGCGTGTGCATCCAGGCATGGGTCTGGCTTTGGCCAGGATCGCCATAATTTCTGGATTTGCGTGAGTGACTTTCAGGCCAAGACATGTCTCAGCATGTGTAAATCCAAATCATTGAGGCAAGAAGTATTTGATTTTGTGTAAGGGGAAAGACTTGCAGATAAATTCTGTGAGACCCCTATTTTGCCCATGGAGACCTTAACTCAGTGGATAGCTGTGAGTTGGTGGCCTTGATTGTGATGACAGTCACCTTCTTTCATGGCCTCTTGTTTCCTGTGGATATGCTGATGAAGACAGCTCTTTCTTTAGAAAGCTGCTTGGATGGGTTTGAAAGAGAAAGAGAAGGGTTGGGTCCGTTGCTCTCCATTCGAAGGTCCTGATGGTGGCTGCACTTTTTTTTTTTTTTTTTTTGAGTCTTACTCTGTTGCCCAGGCTGGAGTGCAGTGGTGCAATCTCAGCTCACTGCAACCTCTGCCTAATGGGTTCAAGCGATTCTCATTCCTCAGCCTCACAAGTAGCTGGAATTACAGACACGCGCCACCACACCTGGCTAATTTTTTGTATTTTCAGTAGGGACGGAGTTTTGCCATGCTGGCCAGGCTGGTCTCGAATTCCTGACCTCAAGTGATCTGCCTGCCTCAGCCTCCCAAAGTGCTGGGATTACAGACATGAGCCACCACACCTGGCCTGCTGTACTGTTAAAGGACCAGGCACAGAAGGGAGAAGGGGCTGACCTTGTACTGGGGGTTTCACGTTCACATTTATGGATCACAGGGCCCTCATTTGCTTCCAGAAGGCTTATCCTTGCTTAGAAAGGACTCTTCAGTGGGAGAGAGACAAATGGCTGTCTTCAATCTCCAGCTTAACTGCTTCCCTCTCTGCCTCTCACTTTCCATAAGGCTCCTTCTGTCCAAGGGACCCAGTTCTGTGCCATGCTGTTTGCTTCCTGGCTTGCCCTGCATGAGAGGTCTGGCTCCCGGCATGACCGACTGGGGAGCGTCTCTCAGCCTAGAGCTGGGGCAAGATCCCGAGGGCATGGGTGGCTCAAAAATTGAGACCAGAACTTGTGACCTCAAGATCACTCCATCCTTCTGCGTCTTCCTTTCTCTCCATCTCAGTGTTTCCCCCACACCCACTCTCTCTGTTGCATTCTGCCTCTCAGACCTACCTACCGTGCTTCTGCTCAGAATCTTCTAGTCTGGTCACTGGAAAACGTCATCTTTTTCAAAGTCAGGAAACTCCTGGGATTGTGTGCCGATTGGGAAAAGCCATTTAACTTTTTGGAGTTTCAGTTTTCTAACAAGGGTTTGCAAGAAATTTTGACTTTTTGCCCACAGGAGCCGAGTATGTGATACAAATGCTCTTAAGTGCACCTGGGCTTTGGAAAGACAGGTGCTGTATCAGTCATCTGCTGTCAGCATTACCCAATTAGCCATGGATACCTACTAATTGCCAGGAAGTAGGATGTGTCAATGAGCAAAGTAGAAATCCCTGGCTTCATGGAACATGCGTTTAGTGGCCCAGTGGCCTGGGGAGGACAGTGAACAAGTAGGTGAGATGTGTAGTGTATCAGGTGGTGAGAAGAACAGATACAGGACATCAGAGGGGAAACAGCAGGGAAGGGAGGTTGGAGTGTCGGGATGGAGTGTTGCAAGGGTTACGAATTCACAGGGAGTGGTTGGGCAGGGGCTGATGCCCACAGAGGCCTGTTTTAAAGCCATTGTGGTCAAATGGCGTTCTCTCCCCACATTAGTTGTAACCATTTAGGAATGATTCTGTTGGGTCCCATTAAAACTCCTTTTTAGTACCCAAACTCAGGTCTACTCAAGCCTGGGTCTGGAAATTTCTGCAGTGCATCCTGATTCAATGTAACCTGCTATATAGCAAGGTTAAGGGTGAAGCCAAGCATGGGACATCAGATGAGAGCTGGGGTCAGAAGAGCTGCCACCAGCGTAAGCCAGAGGTAGAAGCCCAGGTGAGCAGGTGCCCTCCCAGTCCCACACAGGGAACCTGGCTCAGTCAGCACCTGGTCCTTGCAAGCGGGTGACTCTCAGTCTCTTGAATTTAGTCACAGCCTCTAGGGGACCAAAGGACAGTGTGGAAGGTAGGTCCATTCTCTCCTTCACTAATCATCTCTTTGCTTTTCCTACAAGGCAAAAGGAGCCTATCCTGTCGGCCTCCCATGGTCAAGCTGGTGTGTCCCGCTGACAACCCGCGGGCTGAAGGGCTCGAGTGTGCCAAGACGTGCCAGAACTACGATCTGGAGTGCATGAGCATGGGCTGTGTCTCTGGCTGCCTCTGCCCCCCGGGCATGGTGAGTCACCAGGCACAGAGCTGGCACCTGCCCTTCAGTTTTCCTGTAGGCAGGGATGAGTGAGGGGGCTGTGGAGCCAGAGAGAGGAAGAAAGAAGGGCTCAATGAGGATGGTAATGGAGGTGGTGCTGGTAATGGGGGCATGGAGGAGGGGAGGGGAGGCTCTTCTGTGGCAGAGTCAGCTGCCAAAGTCAGGGAGGGAGTTATGAAAATGCCTGGAGTTGATCCTCACGGGATCTGACAAAATACAAGAACTTAGCTTACAGGAGTGCCATAGGAAGCAAAGAATTTCCAGAAAATACAAGTAGAAACAAGCATTCCCACTAGAATTTTCCCAGGGGCTGCCTTCCATGCTATGAAAGTGGAGGGACACACATATATTTGCATATGATTGATGTATATGCATATAACTTTTTAAAAAAGACATTGATGTCCCTGCGGTGTCACTAGCAAGCCATGGGCCCAACACGTCTCTTCCCCACAGTGAACGTTGTTTTCCTCATCTGTAATGTGAGTCGTGAGGTCTTGGCCAGCTCTTAACATTCCATGACTCTGGTGGCTGAAACAGGCATGGGTGGCCATGCATCTAAGACCAGGCTGGTTTGCTACTCCTGGCTCCTACGTGGATGTTCTGCTGGTGGCAATGATCTGAGCAAGCCTACTCCTCCTTATCTCCCTCCCAAGTCTAATCTTAGCCAGTGGAGTAGTAAATAGATTATGCATACACCCCAAAGGATGCAACTTCCAGATGTTTCTCTTTCAAAATGCATCCTGTCGTCTTGTTTTCCCCAACTTCAATTCCTTATACCCAGAGTGAATGGTGAGGGGCTGGGGCGCAGGGGCTGTAGAGGCCAGAATGGGAGAGGGTGGCTCTCAAATGGCTGTGGAGGGGACTTAGTGATGCCCAGGACTCCTCTGCTTGAGGGGCAGTGTGCTGGACTGTGGGACCTGTCAATATTCTGTAGAGGGAACATGGACTCAATTACCAGTGTCTCTCAGGAAGGCTGGGATTGCCGTGTGTGAAGGGACAGATGCTTGTTCTACTTCCCCTTCAACTTTTTCTTCTCCCAAACAGAGAGGCCAATTCTTGTTAATTCTCGCCGCCTCTGTCTTAGCCTCTGAGGGTTTTCGAACTGTCTTCGCTGGTGAGGAGAGTTAGCGATTGGCCAATGAGCACCTTCGAACTGGAAGGGCTGTTTGGTGCCTGAGCAGAAGGGGGATATCACCAAGGGTCTCTAAGGAGGGGAATCTCAGACCTGGGTAGGAACAAAAAATAGAAGGCAGGGGAATATTCCTCCTTGCTCTTCGTTATCCCTGGGGCCTCTTGTACAGACAGTCTCAGAGCTTTGGTGTGGGCAAGGCGTAGATCATTGTCTCTTCATCGTACTCAGCAGGAAAAGGAACATCACTCAGAGGACTGTCAGCATCGGATATGCTTTGAAAAGAACTTTCTTGTCATGAAGGAAAAAATACGGATAGCCTTAAATTTTAATAACCACAATAATTACATTATGACCCCAGATCCCAAGAGGACAGCGAGACCTCAAATACAGGCTGTGGCTGTCCTGTTAGGTGCTCGTTGGCATTCCTGAAGCACTGGGCATGCATTCTGAGGACAGCACTTGCATACCTGTCACGTGAGGAAGTGACTCGCACTTCAGCCACAGGGGCTTATAAACTTGCAAGTTCATGTTGTAAGAGATTGGGTTATTTTCACAACTGCTTCATTACGATGTCGGCGAATGTGCAAATTATTGAGGCCAGATTCGAGAGAGCAGAGAAGTCCGTGTAATTTATTAAGTGTGCGCAGCGTGCTGGCTGCAGCACCGGATATGTGTTCTTGGCCATAACACAAAGAAAATGGGGCTGGGCCTGGAAACACCCTGTTTGGGCCCATCTGATGGTGCAGACATTATCCCTTGGGGTGTTACTCAGTCCAGTCTGTCCCATGTGAAGGGGCAGGGTTGTGGGATGTCACTAAAGGGCTTGGGGAAGGGGTCACGGATTCTGCATTCTTCGGAGGACTTGAAAGGGGAAAGGGAAGTGGCTTTTTCATGCGGACAGATCTACGGAGAGCAGAAAGAGTACCGAGCAGGAACAGGGTGCAGAGGGCAGACGCGTGAGGCCAGGCTTCCCTGCTTTCTGACTCCATGCTCTTGCACAGTCGTTCAGTCTTTACCGGAAGCCCAGTCACCTCATGTGTTATGTAGACACCTAATTTCTGTTCTGCCTCCATGATGCATGGCTGTGGGCCCCAAGGAGATGTGTGTGAAAGCACTTTAAAGCCAGAGAGTTCTACAGAAGTGTAGAAATAGCTTGAATTGTTTTTGTAACCAACCAAGGCTGTCTGAGGCTGCACCCATCAGTTCCTCCTGCTGTCCATAGGAGAAGACCCGTAAAGGATGTTTTTTCTTAGATTTCCAATCTGTTGTGGACCCATGCTTTTATAAATACAATAACAATGAATTCTCATAAAAATAAAACAAAAAGCAATGACAAACATAATACGATCCCATCCAATTAAAAAATATTGGCCAGGCGCAGTGGCTCACGCCTGTAATCCCAACACTTCGGGAGGCTGAGGTGGGCAGATCATGAGGTCAGGAGATCGAGATCATCCTGGCTAACACGGTGAAACCCTGTCTCTACTAAAAATACAAAAAATTAACTGGGCATGGTGGCGGGTGCCTGTAGTCCCAGCTACTGGGGAGGCTGAGGCAGAAGAATGGCGTGAACCCGGGAGTCAGAGGTTGCAGTGAGCCGAGATTGCGCCACTGCACTCTTGGCTAGGCGACAAGAGTTTTTTTTTTTTTTTTTTTTTTTTTTTTTTTGAGATGGAGTCTCGCTCTGTCTCCCAGGCTGGAGTGCAGTGGCATGGTCTGGGCTCACTGCAACCTCCACCTCCCAGGTTCAAGTGATTCTCCTGCCTCAGCCTCCTGAGTAGCTGGGACTACAGGCACCCACCATCAAGCCCAGCTGATTTTCATATTTTTAGTAGAGATGGGGTTTCACCCATGTTGGCCAGGCTGGTCTCGAACTCCTGACCTCAGGTGGTCTGCCTGCCTCTGTCTCCAGAAGTCCTGGGATTACAGGTGTGAGCCACTATGCCCCGACTTAAAAAAGTGTTTTCTTTCCTTCTTTTCATGATCCCCAAATCTAGACTCTTACCTCTCACTTTTTATGGCATATAACAGACATGGCATAACTCTGCCACATTCCCCTAAGATTTTCTAAACATTTTCTCTGTTTCTGGGCTTACACCCTCACAGGTTGGCCCTGGCCCAGGGAATGCACTTTGAGCAGCCCTATTCTCAGCCGAAGATTGTCTCTCCTCCTCTAAGGTGTCTCTGAGGGTCCACCGTACGCCCAGAAGCACCTGTTTGAAGATATTGAGGGGCAGAGAAAGAGCCTCTCTCTGATTTGTCTCAGACCTGGCACCTGCTTAGAACAGAGGTTTTCTGGTTGACCCCGCAAGCTGCAGGCCCTATCTGCTCTTGTCATCCGGCAAAGGTCTCCTGGCATGGGAATGAGGATGGGGGCCCCTTTGCTAAGTGGTCCGCACCATGGTAAATGAAGGCCAGAGAAGCCGCGTGGAAGTGGCATGATATCGGAACCTCATACTTCTAGGTTTGAATCCCGGCTCCTGACACCTACTTAAGTGAGTGGCAAGTCACTTAACATGTTGGCGTCTTAATTTTCTTATCGGTAAAACTGGCTTACAGGCTGTTGGGAAGACTGGAGATGAGAGCAGCGAGCACATGGGAGGTGCTTAGTGGTGGTTCAATGACCACTATTACAGTAAGTTCGTGGTGGGAAACCGTGAATCCTGCTATGAATAGAGATGCTGTGGGGAATTAGCACACACAGGAACAACTTTTTAGATCCTAGCGTTCACTTTCTGAGACCCATTGGATCGATAAAATGAGGGAGTTGTGCTAGAAGGTCTCCCAGGTATTTTTCTCTAGTTCAGAAAATCTTGGAGTGATGCTAGCCTGAAGCGTCCATCTCTAAGTTAGAATAGTACCTGCTCCCACCACCAGGTGACGGCAGAGCACAACCCACTGCCCTGCTCACCCTTCCTGAGTCCGGCCACAGGTAACTCCAGGAGCATCGTAGAGGGCGGAGAAGAAACCCTGAGGCCCCATTATGTCAGCCCTCTCTATTACATGGGAGAGACTGAGGACAGAAAGGGAACAGAGGCAGGTCAAGCCTTCATAGTTGTATAGTGGAAATTCTGATCTCCTGACTCTGAGACCAGGGCTCCTCCAGTCTGAAACACTTAGGCCTCTGTCTGGGAGATGCTGACTTATCCTTTGAAACCTAGCAGCTACATCTCCCAAACTGCTGGTGTTGGGAGCCTCTTGGCGGCGAGGAGTGTGTTTACGTCCCTGATCCCAGGATGCCCAGTTTCCTTACTGGCCCCATATGAAGACTGAAGGAGTTGGGCACCGCTTCTTAAAATTCAGAGCTTGGGTTCAAGGACCCATCCAGAGGAGGCCTCACATGTGGGCATTGTACATTCTAAAAGGTCCAAGGAAGGGTCTGTTTCAGAAATATCTCCTGCATGGTCCACGATTGGTCACTCAGTTGGGCTTACCGAATTACAATAAGCAAACATTCATTTTGGTTAACAAGCGAGAGGTTTAAAAAAACGTGGAACCTCATAAGTCCTCATAGGAAGTCACCACGCTCAGCAGGAGTTATTCCATCAGATCGCTCTCCTCGCAGACTTCTGGCTGAGTTCCGCTGCTGTGGCCTGAAAGTACTGATGGGGTAGGAGAATGAACGAAGGGCATTTGGAAGGTAAACAAGATTTTGGAGAGTGGGTCATGGTGTTCATGTATGGAGAGTTTGGGGACAATGGGGCCTTTTCAGAGAAAGGTAACGAGACCAGTTTTTTCCTACTTTATAATTTTTCTTGAAGCGGACCAACATGTAGGACCACGTTCTCAGCCTGAGCCCTTCTGACTGAAGAGGTCATGAGTTGGTGAATAATGGGACGAGTATTTCTGCCAGGCTTTCTTCTGAAGTCTTCAGGGGACATTCATAGACTTGAACTTAGTAGCCTTCTGATGTCTGAAAGGGACAGACACTAGACAGAGATGGTTCTCTTCATTTTCACTGTGAGGTTTAGGTGACTTGCCACAAAAGTCAGTCAGGGACTACTGCGCTGGCCTGCCCTGCTTCTCTGCACAGCTCCCCTCTGGGCCCCGTCCATCCCCTAAATCACCCCTTTATTTCCATGCCTGTCTACCTCCGTGAATTTCCACCTCCCTGAATGTCTTTGCTGCTTTGGGATTCTCTGAGTGTTTTTAGCTGGGCTATTGTTACCTGCTCTTCTCTCCCAAGTCACGAAGCCTGCTGTGGTCTGGAAGCTCTTTCCTCTTCTTGAAGGTTGTTTTGTCTCCTCTCCAGCTCTCTTATGACCTAATTCCACACCACCATGGCCTTCATGGCAGTTCTCACTTAATAATCAAGGTCCTATAATATTGCTGTCTGTGAATTAATAACCTCCTCTTCCTAACACCAGTCAGGGCAGAGAGCAGCCACGTGGTTTGCAGTGGGTGCTCGGAAAGGGGAGGTGGTGTCGGCTGCAGTCATGGCATTTTATCTCACACCCGAGCTGGGACTGGAGTGTTCTGTCCGCTGGAGGAGGGCTGGGCTTCCATAGACCCACAGCTGGGTGACAGGAGGGACTCCCTGGGCCAGGAATGTGTGGTGGGTTTTCCCATGGGTTGAATATCATGGTGAGAGGTGAAAACATGCAGCATGCAGACCAAGAGGCCCGGGAGCCCCCAACCAGACCTGTCCAAGGGTGAGGGGCAACACGTGCTGAGGTGAGGGGAGCCTGGCTCTGTTCCCTGGAGTCCATCCCTGCATTTCTGTCCCACGTGGTATTTGATACAAGGAGGCGTGTTACCTGGTTTCCATTGACTGTAAGGTCCCCCGTGGGATGCCTCAGTCATTCTTATAGCAGCCACTAGGTGGCGGGCCTCGGGCTTGTCAGAGCTGACCCAGGATGGGGGCGATGTGGAAATTAACCCTAATTGTGACAGGCTTTGAAGGCTCTGCTAGAGCTTTTCAGTCCCTCCCAGATCCTACCAAGGTGCCATCTTCCCTACTGCGCGTCTGAGCTCATGCCCTCCCAAGAACAGTGGTTCCAGGAGGTACGAGCTACCAAGAGTGGGGTCAACCTGCATCATCATCTCTGCCCTGTCATTCTGCCTCATCAGCTGGCGTCCAGGGACACAGGAACACCTGAGTCTGGGTGAAGGTAGCATTAGGTAGTGGAGGATTCTTCCTATTTCCCTACCCCCTCCTCCAGCACACACACGGCACTAACATACAATTCTAGCCTGGGTCCTTGAAGGCCCTTTGTTCAGCCTAAGATTGCCCTGTTCCTAAGGGTTTGTCTAGCTCCAGGCCTGGGAGCTCGGGCTTGTCTGGGGAGTGACTGGGTCGCATGGAGCCGGAGCTGTCCAGACCGGGAGCTTCTCGCCCTGCAGGTAGCTCTGGAGCCAAGGTGCGACAGTCCTTCACCTGGGGGTGACCTGGGCCTCTTTGAGAGCCCCCAAGCCTAAGCCACACCAGGGCAGGCATCCAGGGCTGCGCCCTGGAGTCGGGACAGAAGCATGTCTGCATGTTGAGCGCAGAGTGGGTTTGGCCAACTCTTCCTGAACCCACTGGGGCTGGTGGTTTTTTTTAATTTTCTTTTTTGAGACCGAGTCTCGCTCTGTTGCCCAGGCTGGAGTGCAGTGGTGCAATCTCAGCTCAATGCAAGCTCCGCTTGCCGGGTTCATGCCATTCTTCTGCCTCAGCCTCCCGAGTAGCTGGGACTGCACATGCCCGCCACCACACCTGGCTAATTTTTTGTATGTTTTTTTAGTAGAGACGGGGTTTCACCGTGTTAGCCAGGGTGGTCTCGATCTCCTGACCTTGTGATCCACCTTCCTTGGCCTCCCAAAGTGCTGGGATTACTGGCGTGAGCCACCATGCCCGGCCTTTAGTTCTTTTTTTTCCCCAGCCCCAACAGACCTGAGGAGTACAACATGCTCACGTAAGTAGTTTCCCGAGGCATGAGGACGGGGAAGTAGAGCATACGCCGTGGAGAGTGAACCGGAATACTGGAGACTGGGCAGGAGGGGGCCTGTGGCTTGGACCAGCCGTCAGACTCTAGTTCTGATCGAGTGCTACTTATGCCCAACATTCGGCCCTCACCTCCAGAGTGTTAAGTACACATTAATTTTATTCAATACAGTGTTCATTTTCTTTAAATATAAACAATACATGCTCACTGAAGAACACTTGGAAAAAAATTTTTAAACCGAAAAAGAAAATCCTCCCACTCCCCTATCCCAGCTCACCACCTGGAAGCAGATTCTCTGTCTTCTTCTAGTCTTTTGTGAAATATATATAAATTTGGAACCATATGTATACATAGTTTTTTTTCTATTTTAAAAACAGTATAAGTATTTCTCGCTTCATTTAAGATTATTCCAAAGGGCCATTGTAATAACACCATAGGATACTGGTGTCTGGTGATTCCTTAATGGATTTAGTCATTTTCCTATTTCCAATTTTTGTTTGCAATAATTCTTCATCTTTGTCTATAATTCTATTTCCCTCAGAGAAATCCTTTCCTTGGGATGACTAGGTGTAAGAATATGTGCATTTCAAGGCCTCTGGAAATGGTTTTTTGAAGTACCTTTCCAAAAGTGTCCAGGTTACGGTGCCCCAGCAGGGCAGGAGAGGGCAGAGGGCAGTCAGTGTCTATAGTTGACAGGAGCCATGTAGATGGGAACCCATGTTTGCCAAGCCCCATGGGCGTGGGCTCCCAGTCCTGGCTTGGCCTGCAGTGGAAGCTGTCCTCTGGCCCAGCCCTGGTCCTGGTGCCGGTCCCAGTGCTGGGCCTACCCGTAGGCTCAAGTCTCAGACAACGCTTCCCGGAGTGGGCTGGAGGAGGGCTTTAGATCAGTCGCGGTGGCCCTGAAGACTTTTGGATTCTTTTCCCTTAGGTCCGGCATGAAAACAGATGTGTGGCCCTGGAAAGGTGTCCCTGCTTCCATCAGGGCAAGGAGTATGCCCCCGGAGAAGCAGTGAAGATTGACTGCAACACTTGGTGAGGCTCAGTGAGCGGCTGTCCCGGGAACCCAGGCCCTGTGGGTGGAGTGAGGGCACACGCGGCCACAGGACCTTCCGCACTTGCCTCCAGCCGCCTGTGGGAACCTGGTTACTCTCTGCCTTTCCTCTGTGCGTGTGCTTCTCCATCTGTAAAATGGGGAGAATCTTTCTCATCACCTGTGCCCATCCTGCATAGACACTATTCAACGGGTTAGTACAGTATCCCTTATCCGAAATGCTTGGGATCACAACTGTTTTGGATTTTGGATTATTTTGGACTTTGAAATATTTGCATATACATAATGAGGTATCTTAGGGATGGGACCCAAGTCTAAACATGACATTTATTTATGGTTCATATATACCTTATGCACATAGCCTGAGGGTAAGTTTATACAATATTTTAAATATATATTTAATTTGTATTTTCAACGTTTGTGCATGAAACAAAGTTCTATGTACATTGAACCATCAGAAAGTAAAGATGTCACCCTCTCAGCCACCCACGTGGTGTCATGTTGGTGCTCAAAGTTTTGGGTTTCGGAACATTTTGGACTTCAGATTTTTGGATTAGGAATGCTCAACTTGTATTTCTGTTCAGGGAGATGGGCCCCATGGAAGACAGGGACCTCGCCCCACCAGTCATTGCATTTGTGGCCGAGTTGCCAGTGGGCACGGGGTCTGGAGGTCCTTTCCTTGCAGGCCTTACACTGCCCGTGAGCACAGCGTGATTGTGCTTGCAATGGCATGGTTTGAGGCGAGGGTGGCTGGTTGCCTTCTCCTTTTTCCTTGACCATCCTGCACATAACCCCTCACCCTGTTCATTCACCCTGCCTTTGACTGTGGCTGTGCGCAGCCTTGGAAAGAGGCCTACTGGACAGAGGCAGAGAGGGCTGTCTCTTGGACTTGAGGTCTGAGCTTACCACCTCTGACGCACAAGTGGGCTTCTTGATGTCAGCTCTGGTTACAGGTGGTGGCAGGGTGGGACACGTGGCAGTGGGCAGATCACTATAGATTTTAACATATAGCTACGTACATGTTAACATGTAGCTATGCACACAGAACCACTCCTGGCAGAAGTGCATGCTTCATCACTTTTCCAGACTGGGCTTTCCCGCTGTTGTGTCTTGCTTTTCCCATTAGCCTCAGGCTTTCAACCTCAGTGTGTCCGTTTGACAGAGACCCTGTGGCGAATCTCAGGTAGATGTGGCTTCCAGGGTGAGGCTGAGCGAATTCATAACAGGAGGCCTAAAGAGCATCTGGGCCTTCTCCCTGGCAGCCTAACTCACTTTGGACAACCCCTTCCCTTTTTTGCCTCAGTTTCCCCCTTTTAGGGAGAGCAGCTAGGCTTCCCTGTGTCTCGCTGGGCCCCATGCTGGGCCCCATGCTGGGCCTGTGAAGTACACACTCCATGCTACAGGTCCTCATCTTCCTTGGGCTTCCTGGAGGGTTGGGAGGCACCCAAAGTATTCTGTGTTCCTTTGTTGTCTCCATTGCCCAGATGGGCCCCTCAAACCCAAGGTGCCCAACTTGTCTTTCCTGCCATGACTGCTCCTAGTGTCTGTCGGGACCGGAAGTGGAACTGCACAGACCACGTGTGTGACGCCACGTGCTCCACGATCGGCATGGCCCACTACCTCACCTTCGACGGGCTCAAATACATGTTCCCTGGGGAGTGCCAGTACGTTCTGGTGCAGGTGAGAGATGGGGAGATAGGGAGAGGGCGCTGTCTCTTTCTAGGAGGGGTGGGTGATGTGGCCTCAGTTTGGGTTCTGTGGGCCTGTCTGCAGAAACAACTCTGGGTCTGGTTTCTACCGGAGTATTTTCCAGTCCTTCACAGAGGTGCCTGAAGTGGTTGTCCATTTTCCCTCTGCTCACCTGGGGACTTATAAAACGAGGCAGAAGCTTGTTTGTTGTTGAGGATTGCTGTGGGAGAAAGGCTACTGCCCGTCCACGTTAGCGCAGATGTGGAATTAGAAAAAGGCGTCTGTTCCTTCTGGTAGACACAGCCTCAGTCAGGGTGCATAGCTCAGGGAGTGGGTTGGGCTAGGATTTCAGTCCCGCTCAGCCTCCCTTCCAGCACAACCAGTCTGCACGTGTTGTGCAGTGGCCCTGGACAAGGGGGATGGTTGAAATGATCCCTGGAGTTTGCTTCCCATGCTATGGCCTTGTGGAATTCTCTGCCATTTTAATTTCTAACTTGGTTCAATTCAGAATGGGAGGAGTTGGGAGTGTGGGACACGGGAAAGTCATCCTGCCCAGCAGGTAAGAATGAGTCCAGGAGTCGTCACCGTTGAGTGTGGGCAACAGCCCCTCCACCTCCCACTCCCCACTGCATGGATTCTTGTAAGTTTCTGTTGCTGGTTGACGTCAACTGTGTAAGCAAGGAAGTATGAGTGCTTTTCTCCCCAGAGCCGAGGCGCTATACTCTGTGAAGCTTTAAACAAATACGGTCCCTCTGTCTCCATTCCCAGGAGGAGGAGGGGGTGGGGCCTTGGTGTGGTCTGAATGGAAGACCACAAACCCATAGGAGCCCCAGCCCCAGAGGCTGAGTTGCAGGAGCTGGTGAGTCAGGCAGCGTGGGTGACTATGGACTGATCACCTGTGTAGAGCATGCTGGGCATGGGGCGGAGCCAGCAGCAACCTCCGCAGTCCCCACCTCACACCTGGGCTGGCCCGGAGAGGCAGGCTGTGTGCTGGGGTCACAGGGCATGCAGACCAGGCAAGGAACCTGTGAGCCGGGGGCAATGTGCCCCTCTAGAGCTTTCCCAAAGGTTCTATATGGAAGTTTCCCAGCCTCAGCAGCAAAAGACAAGGCGGCACCAGCTTTGCAGAACAACTACCCAGTGCATTTCAAATCTGAACATCCAGGAAAAAATAATTCAGTGCAGCAAGGACCAGACAGCCAGTCAGCATCTACCGCTCCTAGCCCTTCCCTGTCCAGGCCATCTTTCCCAACTGGACCAGTTGTAAAGATTCCCCTTCAAACGGTGCCCTGTCTGTGCGCCTTGTTTTCCTTTCCCGTAGCTGGTTCTGTTGTCTTCTGATGCGTTGTCCTGGGGGCCCTCCCCTTTCTGCTGTCCTCCTTTGGGGAGTAGCATCAAGACCTAACTCCCTGTCTTTCAGAAATCTCAGCTGATAAGAACAAATAAAGCACTTACACCCTTGTTTCCTCTTTTAGCCTTCACCATGCATCAACCTAACACAAAGCCATGTAACCTAACAATCCCATTAAGTTGAATAGAATCTTACAGAGGTCAGATTGTGTGTGTTGTATGGACACATGTATGTATATATGTGTGTATGCAGGAGAATGTGAGTGTATGGCTACGTGTGTGTGGGTGTATGTGTATATGACTACATGGGCATATGTGTGTTGTGGGTATGTGTGTCAGAAAGGTAAGTGGTTTGCTCAGTGTTGCCAGTAAGTGGCAGAATCAAGATTCACACCTTGTTTTTCTTTCTTTTTTTTTTTTTTTT
>NW_012102532.1:162729-167615 GCF_000951045.1 Mandrillus leucophaeus | reverse complement strand
GAGGTGAGGGGGGGTGAGGGCCAAGGGGCTCCCCCATCTTCTCCAGCCTGCCACCCTCCCAACACACCTCCATGTGTTCACCAACTCAGAAATTCTCCCCATTCTATCTTTTTTTTTTTTTTTCTTTTTGAGTCGGAGTCTCACTCTGTCACCCAGGCTGGAGTGCAGTGGCATGGTCTTGGCTCCCTGCAACCTCTGCCTCCTGGGTTCAAGCGACACACTCTGTTTTTCTCAGTTGAACGTTTTACCTTTTTTTTTTTTTGAGATAGAGTCTTGCTGTGTTGCCAGGCTGGAGTGCAGTGGCGTGATATCGGCTCACTGCAGCCTCTGCCTCCTGGGTTCAAGCGACACACTCTGTTTTTCTCAGTTGAACGTTTTACCTTTTTTTTCATCGTACCACAATAATAGCCACCATGGGAGAGAGATTTGCCAGGAATATGTCCCCTTTTGCTTAATTTTCTGTGCAATTGACCAGCAAGGACCAGAACTCCCTTATCGTCTCTTCTTATCTCGATCTGGCAGTTCAGGACCCGTGGAGCTGTGTAAAACCGTCTTTGGTTCCATTTCTGGGCCAGCAGTTCAGAGGGATTCAGCCAGAATTTAGAGCCACAAAGTACCCTGTGGTCAAACTCTCCCAGCTGCCTGGGTGGGACTCTAGGCAAGGGCTCCAGAGGGACTCGAATGGGCTCTAGGCAAGGCCTTTGAGCCTGATGCATCCATCAAAGCAGGCCACATGTCACCTTCCCTCCCTCCCCCGCCTTTACTCCCACCCCAGTCACTGCAGGCACCTGGCTCATCTGTCGTCGGCGAGGTTAACACACCTGAGGGCGTTCACCTGGACATATACCCCTCCCCCTAGGCACATACAGAGACACATGCACAGCCATGGACATGGCAAGATCCTGTGACACATATTCAAAAGTCTGCGATGAAGAGATGCCAATCTTCTGGTCTGGTGAGAGCCAGTGGGAATAATGGTCCTCTCGTGGCACTCTTTCCCCAGGACTACTGCGGCGGTAACCCTGGGACCTTTCGGATCCTGGTGGGGAATGAGGGATGCAGCCACCCCTCAGTGAAATGCAAGAAACATGTCACCATCCTGGTGGAGGGAGGAGAGATTGAGCTGTTCGATGGGGAGGTAAGTGCGGCCTCATCTCCTCCACCCTCATGTCCCGCTTTGTGCTTCTGTCACTTAAGAGGAATATTTCCCAAGCATTCATTTAGAACTTACGTGAATGGAATCATGCACAGCCATTAAAGGGCATGAGGCAGAGCTATTGCAACTGACCGTGACATATTATTTTATGAGAAGAAAAAGTGGCAGAGCAATAGGGATGACACAGTCCCATTTTAGCGACAGTGCAGAGTGTGCGTGAAGGATGTGCACATGGGTCTGCACAAACATGGGAAGAACCAGTGCTCACCTCTGGAATGGGGGGGGACTGGAGGGTAGCCGGGCTTTCTTTGTGTGTGTGTATGAAGTGATGGTGTTATGGGATATGTTTCATATGTTTTTGTTTTCAGATAACCATTTTTTTTTTTTTGAGATGGAGTCTCGCTCTTTCACCCAGGCTGGAGTGCAATAGTGCGATCTCTCTTCTTACTGCAACCTCCACCTCCAGGGTTCAAGCGATTCTCCTGCATCAGCCTCCTTAGTAGCTGGGACTACAGGTGTACGCCACCATGCCTGGCTAATTTCTTGTGTTTTTAGTAGAGATGGGATTTCACGATGTCGGCCAGGCTGGTCTCGAACTCCTGACCCCAGGTGATCTACCTGCCTTGGCCCCTCAAAGTGCTGGGATAACAGATGTGAGCCACCGCGCCCGGCCAGATAAACATTTTTAAAGGAGCTCAAAAGAGTAAACTGATTCAGTCCCCTTTGTACTAAGAGCTTAAGAAGTAGTTTTCAGAAGTGTACACAAGACTCCGTTAGGAGATCTTGTTTAAAATGTGGACCTTGGAGCTGCATCCTGAGATTCTGACTCAGTAGGTCTGGGTGGGGCCGAGGAACCTGTGTTTGAAGTTGCAGGTCATCCCCAGGCTACAGTTTTTGGATCAGCTACTCTGACTACATGGAGTGCTATGGAGACCCAGGCTGTGGGCGCAAGCCTGTCCTGGTATATTCATTTTCTCCCATGGCCTCAGCCTGCATCTCTGCCTTCTTCCCAATACCCACCATTGACATCAGGGGATGGGAGGTGAATTCTTCACCATTATGGAAGAAAACTGCTTAGCAAGCATGATGTATTAACTGTGGGTCTGCAGTGTCAACTCCATTTCAAAGAGCAGCTTTATTTAGGGCAGAGTGACAGTGATGATGCTGAACAGGTGTGCAGACATGTGAGGGATAGATTTGCACATGTGATTAGCTCTGCACGTCATATGTTACTAACGAGGACCTCTGCAAAGGGGTGATGGCGGTCCTCAGCCTCAGTCTGAGTCTAGCACGCATGCTGAAATGGGCCTTGAGGGTGCAGCACTGGCAGGGATTGGGCCAAGTCAGAGGCTCAGGTCAGAGCCCTTCTCGAACCTGCGGTGTATGATTCCTGGTACTAGCACTGAGTGCCGCGTTTCCCTTTTTCTTCAGCTCTGTCTCCTGATGACAGTGGCTCTGGGGAGGGGGAGGTAGTGGGATACAGGAAAGGTGAGAGTCTGCTGCTTATTTTTATAAAGGAATAGAGTTTTAAACAATCAACTAGAGATGCTTAAAATCATTGCCATGTTGAAAACCTGTCTAGGGGACCACTATATTTAATGACTAATTGTCAATAAAACACCTTTTGTGAAGTGATGGATGGTCTTCTGCTCATTGGTTTCATAGTACTTTAATTTCATAATCATGACTTTGCTGCTACCTCTGTTACTGTCTCTTGGTCATGGACGCCTGGAGAGTGGTGGTGGTGGGACGGCCACAGACATCCTGGCATGGGGCTGGCCCTGCAGGGATGCAGTGACATGTGGGGTCCTGGAGGGGTGGCGGTGCCTGCACTCGTGGGCGCTGGAGACAAATGGGCAGGTGTGGAGTGGAGGGGAGGACCTGGCTGTCGAGCCTACCCTTCATCCTCCCGTATGTCTTGCTTTGTCTTCCTCCAGGTGAATGTGAAGAGGCCCATGAAGGATGAGACTCACTTTGAGGTGGTGGAGTCTGGCCGGTACATCATTCTGCTGTTGGGCAAAGCCCTCTCTGTGGTCTGGGACCGCCACCTGAGCATCTCCGTGGTCCTGAAGCAGACATACCAGGTCAGTGGCTTTTCTTGCTTCATCTTGTCGAGTACTTGGCCTTTGGAGCATTTTCTGCTCCCTGATTAGCAACCCATTGTCTCTCTCTCCTGTCTTGGAGGAAGGCAGTATTCAATCAGGACATGAGGAAGTCATTGTTTCTTCCTCCTGCCTGATTGCTCTAGCCAGAACTTCCAACACTATGTTGAATAGGAGTGGTGAGAGAGGGCATCCCTGTCCTGTGCCAGTTTTTAAGGGGAATGCTTCCAGTTTTTGCCCATTCAGTATGATATCTTGGTTTATTGAGGGTTTTTTTTTTTTTTTTTTTAGCATGAAGGGCTGTTGAATTTTGTCGAAGGCGTTTTCTGCGTCTATTGAGATAATAATGTGGTTTTTGTCGTTGGTTCTGTTTATGTGATGGATTACATTTATTGATTTGTGTATGTTGAACCAGCTGTGCATCCGAGGGATGAAGCTGACTTGATTGTGGTGGATAAGCTTTTTGATGTGCTGCTGGACTCGGTTTGCCAGTGTTCTACTGAGGATTTTCACATGGATGTTCTTCAGGGATATTGGTCTAAAATTGTCTTTTTTTGTTGTGTCTCTGCCAGACTTTGGTATCAGGATCATGTTGGCCTCGTAAATTGAGTGAGAATCCCCTCTTTTTCTATTGATTGGAATAGTTTCAGAAGGAATGGTACCAGCTCCTCTTTGTACCTCTGGTAGAATTTGGCTGTGAATCCATTTGGTCCTGGACTTTTTTTGGTTGGTAGGCTATTAATTATTGCCTCAATTTCAGAGCCTGTTACGGGTCTCTTCAGAGATTCAGTTTCTTCCTGGTTTAGTCTTAGGAGAGCGTATGTGTCCGGGAATTTATCCATTTCTTCTAGATTTTTTAGTTTATTTGCGTAGAGGTGTTTATAATGTTCTCTGATGGTAGTTTGTATTTCTGTGGGGTCGGTGGTGATATCCCCTTTATCATTTTTTATTGAGTCTGTTTGATTCTTCTCTCTTTTCTTTATTAGTCTTGCTAGTGGTCTATCAATTTTGTCGATCTTTTCAAAAAACCAGCTCCTGGATTCATTGAGTTTTTGAAGGGTTTTTTGTGTCTCTGTCTCTTTCAGTTCTGCTCTGATCTTAGTTATTTCTTGCCTTCTGCTAGCTTTTGAACTTGTTTGTTCTTGCTTCTCTAATTCTTTTAATTGTGATGTTAGAGTCAATTTTAGATCTTTCCAGCTTTCTCCTGTGGGCATTTAGCGCTATAAATTTCCCTCTACAGCAGCTTTAAGAGTGTCCCAGAGATTCTGGTATGTTGTATCTTTGTTCTCATTGGTTTCAAAGAACATCTTTGTATCTGCCTTCATTTCGTTATGTACCCAGTAGTCATTCAGGCGCAAGTTGTTCAGTTTCCATGTAGTTGTGTGATTTTGAGTTTCTTAATCCTGAGTTCTAATTTGATTACACTGTGGTCTGAGAGACAGTGTGTTGTGATTTCTGTTCTTTTACATTTGCTGAGGAGTGCTTTACTTCTAATTATGTGGTCAATTTTAGAATAAGTGCAATGTGCTGGGGAGAAAGTATATTCTGTTGATTTGGGGTGGAGAGTTCTGTAGATGTCTATTAGGTCTGCTTGGTGCAGAGTAGAGTTCAATTCTTGGATATCCTTG
>NW_012102532.1:160710-161684 GCF_000951045.1 Mandrillus leucophaeus | reverse complement strand
CCCCACTCTTCTGGCTTGTAGGGTTTCTGCCAAGAGATCTGCTGTTAGTCTCTTGGGCTTCCCTTTGTGGTTAACTCGACCTTTCTTTCTGGCTGCCCTTAACACTTTTTCCTTCATTTCAGCTTGGTGAATCTGACAATTATGTGTCTTGGCGTTGCTCTTTTCAAGGATTATCTTTGTGGTGTTCTCTGTATTTTCTGAATTTGAATGACAATATCAAATTTTCTTTAGGTTTCTTAAAGAGGCAAAGCAATCATGCTCAATATTGTTATAACACTGCAGACTATTCTGGGATGTTGCCTTACCATTTAGCCATGGCCCGGCACGTTTTGAGAGCTATTTGTAAAATTGCTAATAACCAACTTTTGTGAATGGTTTCACTATTTAGGGTCCAACAGGTTGTTGGAACATGAATGATTTCTTTAAGTGCCATGTATGTGACAAGTGGCTCTGGCTACTCTGGCAGCTGGTTTAGTTAGGCAGGAATGGCCTCCACAGCATCCCTGATAACACTATCCATTTGCAGCTTGTACAAGCCAGTGAGGCAGCACTGCCCTCACTTCTCTGTGGCAGCCCATCTAATTCCCATAAAGCATTAACAACTCATTAATTCATTTATTCAACAAATAGTAAGTTCCTGTATGTGTCAAACATTGTCCTAAGCACTGTGGATACAACAGGGGAAAAATCAGGTAGGGGTGGGGTGTGTGTGTGTGTGTGTGTGTGTGTCTGTGTGTGTGTGTGTGTGTATGTCTTCTATGTATTTGTTTTTTATTGCTGCTATAACAAATCACCAAAAACTTGATAGCTTAACACAAATTTATTATCGTATGGTTCTGGAGGTTGGAAAGCTAAAATTGGTAGGTGGGGCTGCATTCCTCCTAGAGGCTCTGAGAGAGGTCCCTTTTCTTGCCTTTTTTACATTCTGGAGGCTGCCTGCATTCTTGGCTTGTGGCCCCATCCTCCATATTCAA
>NW_012102532.1:154457-156290 GCF_000951045.1 Mandrillus leucophaeus | reverse complement strand
CAGGCTGGAGTGCAATGGCATGATCTTGGCTTAGTGTAGCCTCTGCCTCCCGGGTTCAAGCGATTCTCCTGCCTCAGCCTCCCGAGCAACTGGGATTACAGGCTCCTGTCACTATGCCCAGCTAATTTTTGTATTTTTAGTAGAGACGAGATTTCACCATGTTGGTCAGGCTGGCCTTGAACTCCTGACCTTAGGTGATCTACCCACCTTGGCCTCCCAAAGTGCTGGGATTACAGGTGTGAGCCACCGTGCCCGACCATAGTGCAGTTGTCTCTTATCTGCTGCATGTATGTGGGTACACATATGTGGACATGGGCACATGTGAATACAGAAGTCTATGTACACACAGCCATGCACACATACAGGCTGCTGTGTAGCACCACCAATGTGGGAGAGACTGGAGGCTGGTTGAAAACATGGACCTCAATTCTCTGTCTATCCAGTGATTTTCAGTCTCTGAGGTACTCCAAAGGATTCTTACATTCCCTGGTTTGGTGGAAATCGTGGTCATCTGAGTTGGAAGAGTGAGGACAGGGGAGGAGTTGGGGACATTGAGACTGTTGGAACGTCTTGGAAACAAGGACCCACTCAGTGAATGAATTCGTTTTCTGTCATAACTGCCCTGAGAAAGTGCAGTGTGTGTAGAGGCGTATTTCGGGGACGAGGAAAGGTGGGAACTGGTTGAACTGGATTTGGAATCAGTCTAGGCCCTGTTGTCCCACATACCTGCCCCATAGCGCAGAGAGGCAGCTGCAGGGCCTGATGCATTTCCCCCTTGTCTTTGCTGAAATGAGGCAAAGACAGACAGTGACCAGCACGTATGCGTGTTTGTGTTTTTGTAAAAACACCCAAATGCTCATGAGGCTAAGAGTGGGTTGTGAGGACAGACGGGTGGCTGAGCAGGGAGGTAGGCAGAGGGACAGAGGGAATGTTCTTCTGGAAAATCCTCTGGCTCATCATGTTCTGCAAAAGGCCAACAGCCCTGCATTATTCAGCCTTTCTTGCTGGAATGCAGATTAGAAACTAAGAATCTTTCCTTCCCTCCCATTTCCTCTTTGAGACCATTGAGCTACATTTCTCCTTCTACCTGGACACCCCCTTACCCTTAAATTGACCATCAGAACATTTGCACCCAGACTGAGAGCCAGAGTTCTTGACACCTGGCCATAGGCCTGGGCCATCTGAGGCTGCCTTTGCAGGTGGACCCCGAGCCATTCCTGGATGTCTGCATATACGACACCTGCTCCTGTGAGTCCATTGGGGACTGCGCCTGCTTCTGCGACACCATTGCTGCCTATGCCCACGTGTGTGCCCAGCACGGCAAGGTGGTGACCTGGAGGACAGCCACATTGTGCCGTGAGTCCTGACGCACTCATGTTCTCAGATGCCCTCCCTTCTTCCCATGTGTCTATGCTTTAAGACCTTGTGAGTGCAGGAGGATACTTTCATGGGAGAGAGAAGACAGAGCTCTAGTTGGGACTGGATGGCCAAGAGCTAAGGAGGGTTAAGATGTTGGCTTAGTAAGAAGTTCATATTATGGGTAAGGCAGGACATGGATTCAAGGCATGAATATGTGGAGATTTTTCTTCTGGAGAGATTCTGGCAGAAGAAGAGGGAATGCTGATGAAAAGAAGGAAGTCGGTTTGTGTCTTTAATTAGACAACAATTATATTTGCCAATATGAGTGATCAACTCATACATTCATGTCTATAGAGTCTTCTTTCTTTGGATGTAACCAACTTAATGTTTTTATGTAGAAAACTGGGCCAGGCACAGTGACTCACACCTGTAATCCCAGTGTTTTGGGAGACTGAGGCCGGAGGATTCCTTGAG
>NW_012102532.1:150101-152077 GCF_000951045.1 Mandrillus leucophaeus | reverse complement strand
GAGGTGGGTGGATCACGAGGTCAGGAGCTCAAGACCATCCTGGCTAACACGATGAAACCCCGTCTCTACTAAAAATACAAAAAATTAGCCAGGCGCAGTGGCGGGCGCCTGTGGTCCCAGCTACTCGGGAGGCTGAGGCAGGAGAATGGCGTGAACCCAGGAGGCGGAGCTTCCAGTGAGCCGAGATTGCGCCATTGTACTCCAGCCTGGGCAACAGAGCGAGACTCTGTCTCAAGAAAATAAAAATATACAATAAATATACAATAAATTGTTGAGAATTATAGTCACCCTGTGGTGCTACAGAACACTAGAACTTTTCCGTCCTCTTTCCATAGTGTTTGTTTGTTTCTCACTCATTAGTAACTGCTTTTTCAGAACTCGTTGCATGTTGCACTCCATGATGGGTGAACATGGAGAGAGGTGAGACACACCTTCCTGATTACGTTTGTCATAGAGAAGAATTCTGCCCAGCCTGGTCTGAACAGGCTGCAGTTCTCCAGGCAAGGGGACTCACCTGCCCAGAGGCAGGCAGTTCTGTAACGTTCCGTCCTCAGACCCCTATACCTCCATTGGTGGAGAAGTGGAACTGGCTCCTCTCTCTGCTTCTATGCTTGTCGGGGACAGTGACAGTTCCCACCAGTGATCTCGGGGCCAAGGATGCCTGATTCCCACCTCTGCCCTTGGCTGACTATGTGACCTGGGCATGTTGCGTCTGTTTCCGTAGCTTTAAATAAAATGGGACCAGCAAGGAATCTCGGGAATAGGTCTTGGCAATGGCAAGTCTTTGGTGCCCACCTCGGGCCTCCTCTGAGTCTCTGTCCTGCTCCTCCTCTTCTTTGAATGCCCTCTGCCTCCATTGCCGCCAGGAACGTTCCCCTTTCCCCCGAGGCGGGGAGTATGCCCCTGGGCTTTCATGGTGCTCATCCCCTCAATTTGTCTCTCAAGGAGAAAGTGTGTGGCCTGTGTGGGAATTTTGATGGCATCCAGAACAATGACCTCACCAGCAGCAACCTTCAAGTGGAGGAAGACCCCGCGGACTTTGGGAACTCCTGGAAAGTGAGCTCGCAGTGTGCTGACACCAGAAAAGTACGTCTGGGTCTCTTGTGTGGACAGAGCCCAAGAGCCTGCTTCCTGGAATGTCCTCCTGTTCCCATTCTCATGGGGGCTGGAAGAGGCTTGTGGGTGGTATGACCTTCAGGTGGCTTCAGGGTGAGGAGGGAGGGTCTCTTGGCTCCTTCTGGGCTCAGTAACCCCAGTCTCACCAGTTGATGGCTGGCCTGTCTCTTGCCTGGTTCCCAGGTGCCTCTGGACTCATCCCCTGCCACCTGCCATAACAACCTCATGAAGCAGACGATGGTGGATTCCTCCTGTAGAATCCTTACCGGTGACGTCTTCCGGGACTGCAACAAGCTGGTGAGGACCTTGAGGGTAGTGGGAAGCAGATGGCCCCAAGGCTTGGCCCGGTGGCATCGACACTGAGCGTGACCTTCTAACATGGACACTACCCTGGTGTCTTGACATTATCTGCACCAAGACACCACTTCAGTTTTTTTCTTGGCTTTCAATCTGGGAAACAAAAGGTAAAATCAACAGTTTCTAGAGGAAGCAATGCCTGGCGAAACATTTCCTTCTGCTTGAGAAGTAACTCCCCTTGGCATGTGCCGGTGCTTCTCTTTCGGCCCCAGTCTTAGGATTCGTTCTCATATTGAAGTATCTTGTTTTCAACACTGGAGCCAGAGATTTCCTTTTCCTGTTACTGCTGCATTTGTCCAGACCAAAAGACCTTCCTGTCCCACTCCCCAAAAGCTCTTGGGGCCCATTTCTTGTCTCACAGAAATTCTTTTCTGGTCTTAATTTTGGTGATTTTGAGTCCTCATATTATGACTTATTTTTGCGTCTTTCTCTCCAATGACAAGGAGGATTTCCCCAAGGTTAAGTGCAGTTGTCTCTCCTTTTTTTTTTTTTTTTTTTTTTTT
>NW_012102532.1:132728-149115 GCF_000951045.1 Mandrillus leucophaeus | reverse complement strand
AAAAACACCCAAATGCTCATGAGGCTAAGAGTGGGTTGTGAGGACAGACGGGTGGCTGAGCAGGGAGGTAGGCAGAGGGACAGAGGGAATGTTCTTCTGGAAAATCCTCTGGCTCATCATGTTCTGCAAAAGGCCAACAGCCCTGCATTATTCAGCCTTTCTTGCTGGAATGCAGATTAGACACTAAGAATCTTTCCTTCCCTCCCATTTCCTCTTTGAGACCATTGAGCTACATTTCTCCTTCTACCTGGACACCCCCTTACCCTTAAATTGACCATCAGAACATTTGCACCCAGACTGAGAGCCAGAGTTCTTGACACCTGGCCATAGGCCTGGGCCATCTGAGGCTGCCTTTGCAGGTGGATCCCGAGCCATTCCTGGATGTCTGCATATACGACACCTGCTCCTGTGAGTCCATTGGGGACTGCGCCTGCTTCTGCGACACCATTGCTGCCTATGCCCACGTGTGTGCCCAGCACGGCAAGGTGGTGACCTGGAGGACAGCCACATTGTGCCGTGAGTCCTGACGCACTCATGTTCTCAGATGCCCTCCCTTCTTCCCATGTGTCTATGCTTTAAGACCTTGTGAGTGCAGGAGGATACCTTCATGGGAGAGAGAAGACAGAGCTCTAGTTGGGACTGGATGGCCAAGAGCTAAGGAGGGTTAAGATGTTGGCTTAGTAAGAAGTTCATATTATGGGTAAGGCAGGACATGGATTCAAGGCATGAATATGTGGAGATTTTTCTTCTGGAGAGATTCTGGCAGAAGAAGAGGGAATGCTGATGAAAAGAAGGAAGTCGGTTTGTGTCTTTAATTAGACAACAATTATATTTGCCAATATGAGTGATCAACTCATACATTCATGTCTATAGAGTCTTTCTTTGGATGTAACCAACTTAATGTTTTTATGTAGAAAACTGGGCCAGGCACAGTGACTCACACCTGTAATCCCAGTGTTTTGGGAGACTGAGGCCGGAGGATTCCTTGAGTCCAGGAGTTCAAGACCAGCCTGGGCAACACAGCAAGACTGTATCTCTACAAAAATAAAGAAATGAATTCAGAACCAATAGATTCTGGTTGAGGTGCTTCAACCGTCCAGAAGTCTCTAATATTGGTGACTCCCATAGTCCCTTAGTTCCCCAGCATTGTCTCCAGATGCCTCAGGGCCATCACCACATGGGTCTGCAGTCCTGGGCCTTTTGTGGTCACAGCCTTGTCTCCTGTCTACACAGCCCAGAGCTGCGAGGAGAGGAATCTCCGGGAGAACGGGTATGAGTGTGAGTGGCGCTATAACAGCTGCGCACCTGCCTGTCGAGTCACGTGCCAGCACCCCGAGCCGCTGGCCTGCCCTGTGCAGTGTGTGGAGGGCTGCCATGCCCACTGCCCTCCAGGTGAGGCCTCTATCCCTGGGGGTCGGGCTGGTGGGATGGGATAGGGATGGGTGGAAAGGTGCCTCTAGGTCTTGCTTCATCTCAGCCTCCACCGGCCATGTCCCGTCTCTGACCTGCAACCCTGCCACAGGCCGTCTCCACGGGTTCTTTCATCAGAGTCAGGCCAACTGTGATTTTTCCCAAGTCGAGCTCCTCCAAAATGCTTTTCTGTGCCTATTTATGGGATTCTCGTCTAAAGCCGCCCCTGCCGATAGAACTTTCTGCAGTGGGGGAATGTTGTATTGAATGTAACTGTGACGAGTGTGTCTGAGGAACTGAATTTTGAATTTTACTGAATTTAAATAGCCACATGCAGTTTGTGACTATCATATGGTACAGCACAGCTCTAGAGTTACTGAAGGTGTTATTCAGAAGAGCAGAAAGAGCCCTGGAGATAAGATTTCATTTGTCCTGAGGCTTGGGGAGGTGGGGTAAGGTGAGGGAACCCCTATTCCCAGTTTTGCAGAGGGATCAATCAAAGCACAAGGAGGAAAGATGCTCCTTGAGTGGTGGGGTGACCCCTGGGGTGCGGCCAGGAGAAGCTGGCTTCTAGGGCAGGAGAAGGAGTTGGCCCCTCCTTTTTAGTTAAAAGTGAGGCTTCCTCGTGTGAAAGGGGAGTAGTTTGGTTCCTAATGAGAGCTTTCTTTTGCAGGGAAAATCCTGGATGAGCTTTTGCAGACCTGCGTCAGCCCCGAAGACTGCCCGGTGTGTGAGGCGGCTGGCCGGCGTTTTGCCTCAGGAAAGAAAGTCACCTTGAATCCCAGCGACCCTGAGCACTGCCAGATTTGGTAAAACAGATTTCGGGGTCGTTTGGAGTGATGAATCTTATTGCTTCTCTGGGGGCCAGCTCAGAGACTAGGTTTTGGGTAAACAGTCCTAGCTACATGAGTTGAGAGATTGAGTTTGTTTTCTTTGTTTATTTATTTAATTCATTGTTTAGTTTATCGTTTTGTTTGTTCCTAGGGTTTGCTACTTTTTCTTTAGGGATGGGCTAGACTGCTTCCTCCGCATATATTCCTCCACAATGTTTTTGCTCTTAATAGGCTTTTAAGTCCTAAGAGGTTTTTGCTTTTCTCACTGAAGGTGGGGTGTGGTCACTCACTGTCCTTGTAGGTCATGACTAGTCTGAGCAGAGGTGTCCATAAAAATCGGATTTCTTTTTTCCTGGAGGTGGGGACTCAGGAAAGTGAGATGGAACGCAGGGCCCTCAGGGTAGTAAGAACCTCGTGGGGGCCATAGTCAAGGTCGCAGGGTGTGGCTGTCATAATAGGGAGGGAATGTGCTCATTGCTCTCATCCTGGGTTCTCACTGGACTTGCCTCTGGGAAACTGGCCTTTGGGGAGGTGAGAAGGAGTCCTCAGGGTGAGCTCTGAGCCCTCTGAAGTCCTGCTCATAAGTAGGGAACATTTATTAAAATCCAGATCTATTCAACACCACTCCCTGACACTGATCAAGCCTTCTGGGAACTTAAACTTGAGAACGTAAATTTGCTGGGGAGGGGCTGTGGTCACAGCTGCCAAAGTCAGATCCTGCCGCCACCATCTGTACAAACAAGAACGAACACTGCCTGGGGTGAGTTTTCTAGCAAACACAGGAAACTAGAAAGTATGTCACTCACGCACCGTTACCCAAGGATTGAAGCAGTAAATCTCGTGGATCACGGGAAGGAGGAATTAATCCTAGTAAGACTCTGCCTGCGCGCACACTGTATGCTGAAACAGGGACTGTAGGGAGCAAAGGGTGGGGTGATTCTGATGCTGGCTTGGGGTTCTGTGCCAAAAGGGCATGAGAGCTTTGAGCCCTCTCCCCACCTCCTTTGCTGGCACACGGGCAGGGGCAGCTGCCACAGTGCGTGCTGAAGCTCAAGCAGTGTGTGGACAGTAGTCCCACAGCAGGCTGGGGGCATCACCTGGGATCAAGCCACAGGGGGACACTTCCCAGGCTCAGGGCACTGCCATCTTGTCAGCTTTACTGGGAGTGCTGAAGGCCAGGTGCCTCCAGGGCTGAGAGTCCGAAGAGATGATCGGGGCCCACGTTGGTCTCCACCACACAGGGCCACTTGATTTCACCTGTGGTCTGGCAGGTCTTGCCACTTTCCAGGACGGTGGCAAAAAGGTGATGTTACCAGCAGAGCCTGGAAATTTGGCATGTTAGTGTAGGAGTTTGTGAATTAGGAACCAAAAAGAAATGAATTCAGAACCAATAGATTCTGGTTGAGGTGTTTCAACCATCCAGAAGTCTCTAATATTGGTGACTCCCAGAGTTCCTTAGTTCCCCAGCATTGTCTCCAGATCCCCCCAGGCCGTCACCACATGGGTCTGCAGTCCTGGGCCTTTTGTGGTCACAGCCTTGTCTCCTGTCTACACAGCCCAGAGCTGCGAGGAGAGGAATCTCCGGGAGAACGGGGTGGGGCCACTGCTCTGCTACAGACTTGTGTGTGCTTGGGGCTGGGCAGAGCCTGGCCAGTACCCGGCACACGAGAGGTGCTTATCCTATGTCTGCTGGAGGCATGAGCGAATGTCTTTTCCTAGGCCTAACATCTTGGGGACCCCTGTCTACTACTGCCAAATAATTTGTTCTGCTAGATAAAACTGGGGTTTTGAATCTTTATTCATCTTTCCGCAATGTTTTTGCTCCAATTTTTTCTCTCTTCCTTAGGGCTCAACATATTAAACATGTTTTAAAATTCATACAATAGCCGGGCGTAGTGGCTCAAGCCTATAATCCCAGCACTTTGGGAGGCTGAGGTGGGCGGATCATAAGGTCAGGAGATCGACACCATCCTGGCTAACACGGTGAAACCCCGTCTCTACTAAAAATACAAAAAATGAGCTGGGCGTGGTGGCGGGTGCCTGTAGTCCCAGCTACTCAGGAGGCTGAGGCGGGAGAATGGCATAAACCTGGGAGGTGGAGCTTGCAGTCAGCCGAGATCGCGCCACTGCACTCCAGCCTGGGTGACAGAGTGAGACTCTGTCTCAAAAAAAAAAAAAACAAAAAAAAAAACTTTATATTCTGTTAGAATATGTACTGTAAAGCATTTATCTTCGAC
Source organism: Mandrillus leucophaeus (assembly GCF_000951045.1). Taxonomy (NCBI): domain Eukaryota; kingdom Metazoa; phylum Chordata; class Mammalia; order Primates; family Cercopithecidae; genus Mandrillus; species Mandrillus leucophaeus. Next base: position 144,635 of record NW_012102532.1, on the reverse strand, counting down.
AGAACATTTACAAGCACAGGTTAGTGTCCACATTTTAGTAACTTGTAAGAAGGCTTGGATTATAATTAAGTATTCATGTTGCTAAAGATGTAGGTTGAAAAGAAATCAGCTTTGAGTGGCTGTGTGGATGGCCTAGAACAACGAATATATTTTTTCATGTCCCAGGATGGGCTAAAGCTTTGGTTTCTAGAGTCAAAGGAAGTCTGCTACGTGTGTATTTTATGTGTGTGTGTGTGTGTGTGGGGGTGCATGCTATTTGGGGACAGATGTTAAATAGTGACATCTCACTTGGGTATAGAATGGTCCATGGGATCTCAAGTTCAGGTGGAACAGGCAGGAGATTCTGTGGGAATATGGAAGTGGTCGTACACTATAGGGCTCAGAAGTGTCCATAGGTTCTTCCTGAACCATTTCAATTTCTTCGCTCTTTGCTGCAGCCACTGTGATGGTGTCAACCTCACCTGTGAAGCCTGCGAGGAGCCGGGAGGCCTTGTGGTGCCTCCCACAGATGCCCCGGTGAGCCCCACCACTCCATATGTGGAGGACATCTCGGAACCGCCCTTGCACGATTTCTACTGCAGCAGGCTGCTGGACCTGGTCTTCCTGCTGGATGGCTCCTCCAGGCTGTCCGAGGCTGAGTTTGAAGTGCTGAAGGCCTTTGTGGTGGACATGATGGAGCGGCTGCGCATCTCCCAGAAGTGGGTCCGCGTGGCTGTCGTGGAGTACCACGATGGCTCCCATTCCTACATCGGGCTCAAGGACCGGAAACGACCATCAGAGCTGCGGCGCATTGCCAGCCAGGTGAAGTATGCAGGCAGCCAGGTGGCCTTCACCAGTGAGGTCTTGAAATACACACTGTTCCAAATCTTTGGCAAGATCGACCGCCCTGAAGCCTCCCGCATCGCCCTGCTCCTGATGGCCAGCCAGGAGCCCCAACGGATGTCCCGGAACTTTGTCCGCTACGTCCAGGGCCTGAAGAAGAAGAAGGTCATCGTAATACCGGTGGGCATTGGGCCCCATGCCAACCTCAAGCAGATCCGCCTCGTTGAGAAGCAGTCCCCTGAGAACAAGGCCTTCGTGCTGAGCGGTGTGGATGAGCTGGAGCAGCAAAGGGATGAGATTGTTAGCTACCTCTGTGACCTTGCCCCTGAAGCCCCTCCTCCTACTCTGCCCCCCGACATGGCACAAGTCACTGTGGGCCCAGGGCTCTTGGGGGTTTCGACCCTGGGGCCCAAGAGGAACTCCATGGTTCTGGATGTGGCATTTGTCCTGGAAGGATCGGACAAAATTGGTGAAGCCGACTTCAACAGGAGCAAGGAGTTCATGGAGGAGGTGATTCAGCGGATGGATGTGGGCCAGGACGGCATCCACGTCACGGTACTGCAGTACTCCTATACGGTGGCGGTGGAGTACCCCTTCAGCGAGGCACAGTCCAAAGGGGACATCCTGCAGCGGGTGCGAGAGATCCGCTACCAGGGTGGCAACAGGACCAACACTGGGCTGGCCCTGCAGTACCTCTCCGAGCACAGTTTCTTGGTCAGCCAGGGTGACCGGGAGCAGGCGCCCAACCTGGTCTACATGGTCACCGGAAATCCTGCCTCTGATGAGATCAAGAGGTTGCCTGGAGACATTCAGGTGGTGCCCATTGGAGTGGGCCCTCATGCCAATGTACAGGAGCTGGAGAGGATTGGCTGGCCCAATGCCCCCATCCTCATCCAGGACTTTGAGACGCTTCCCCGAGAGGCTCCTGACCTGGTGCTGCAGAGCTGCTGCTCTGGAGAGGGGCTGAAGATCCCCACCCTCTCCCCTGCCCCTGGTATGCTGGCACCTTGTGTGCAGGTGGGAGGGCTGGGCGAGGGCTGGCGTGGCCTTGGTGCTGCATGCATCTGCTGAGATACGACTCGGGTTCTAATCCTGGCTTCCCTGCTCTGTGTGCCCTTGGTTGAACCTTGCCTTCAAAGGGCCCGTGTTTCCTCACCTCCCTGGCAGGGAGACAAACTGTGATCCTTTTTCGGGGGAAGATCTTATTGTGCGTGCTTATATAAATTCAAAGGTAGTGGAAGCCTATTGTTAACGTTTAAACAATACCAGTAAGGAGTAAGAAGAAAAAAGCAAGTCTGTCTTTATCACACAGCCTCTTCCCCACCCAATTCCACCCTCTGCCTTCAAGGTAACCTCTGTTAAAGGTGGTGACAATAAGCTTCCTTTTGACCATACCGGGTGGGTGAAATTATTCTGAGTAGCTGACATTCTTCAGGGCGAGACCAGGGAGTCAGGTGCCAGGTAGCAGGTGCAGTCTTCAGAAACTGGTGTCAGACTGCTGTAGTTTGAATCTTGTCTCTGCTACTTGCTAGCTGGGTAATCTTGGGCAAGTACTTAACCTCTTTGTATATCAGTCTCCTCATGTATAAAATGGGGATAATAATAGCATCTACGTGCTTAAAATAGTATCTGACACATGACAAGTGCTCAAAAAAATGCTTGCTCCCACTGCTATATTACTACCTTTTACTGACACTGGCATCTAATCCATTCCTACTTCCTGAATGTCTTTATTCGATGTGTTTGGGACCATCCCAGAATTACTAGCCTTCTTTTAGTATCTTTTAGTATCTTTTGAGTCTCACACTTGTCAGTACTTTTGTTTGTTTTTATTCATGTTCATAGATTTAAATTCTTGTAATATTTTTGCTGAGGAAAGCAACAATTACATCATTTCATCAAATCTCAGATGTGCTCAGACACTAAGAGGAGCACTAGGCATTTGTAGCTGGAATAATCACAGTACGTTCACCTGCCCTGCGACATCTGAGGACAGTAGCTCATTGTCCAGGGAAGGGCTGCCGCTCCATTTCCTTTTGCAATCTCCTCGTATTGCCAGGCCGGTATTTTACTCAATTCTAGAAAAGTGGTGGCCCCTTGTTACTGAGGAAGTCCATGCCTGCCGCTTTTATTTGTAGACATTCAAACTTCCTTTGGGTAGAATTGGAGTCTTCTCAATGTCTCCAATCCTGAGGTAATCAGGCCCCATTAACTCCCATCTCTCCCATCCCCTCCTCCCTGGCCCACATTGCCCTTGCACTAATGAAGGCACTCCCCCGCCCTTGGTGGTGCCACGTGGTCAGCGTGCCCTGTAGATCCTATTGGATTTCAGGTTGCAGGCCTGGCGGCCAGTGTCCCTGCTGGCACCTGTGTGCTTACCTTCCTGGTTGTCATTGCAGACTGCAGCCAGCCCCTGGACGTGATCCTTCTCCTGGATGGCTCCTCTAGTTTCCCAGCTGCTTATTTTGATGAAATGAAGAGTTTTGCCAAGGCTTTCATTTCAAAAGCCAATATAGGTGAGTGAGCAAGGCACCTGAAGCAGCCGGTGACGAAGAGGCTCTTTTTGGGGCTCCAGTTGATTCAGAATAATCCCCATTTTCTCGTTCCGTTTAGGGCCTCATCTCACTCAGGTGTCAGTGCTCCAGTATGGAAGCATCACCACCATTGACGTGCCGTGGAACGTGGCCCTGGAGAAAGCCCATTTGCTGAGCCTTGTGGACGTCATGCAGCGGGAGGGAGGCCCCAGCCAAATCGGTAACGTTGGTGCCACAGGCTAGATGCAGAACCTCCATTCTGCTTCTAATTTTTGGCATAAATGACTATGTGACCTCGGCCAGTCACTTTGCTTCTTGGCCTTAGTTTCTTCTTCTGGAAAGTGAGGGGCTAGATGCTCTTCCAGGTCTCTTCCAGATCTCAACTGGGTGTTCCTCGGAGTCTCTGAATCATTCAGCTTTTGAGTAACTTAAGGATCCTCCATGAGACAGGGTGTCCAGCCGCAGCCCGTACTGACTTGGCGTGATCTGTTCTCCATCCTCAGGGGATGCTTTGGGCTTTGCTGTGCGATACTTGACTTCAGAAATGCATGGTGCCAGGCCGGGAGCCTCGAAGGCGGTGGTCATCCTGGTCATGGACGTCTCTGTGGATGCGGTGGATGCAGCAGCTGATGCCGCCAGATCCAACAGTAAGAATCTGGTGTACAGTCCTCAATTCAGGAGAGCGAGACTTCAGAAATGATAGAGGATTAAACTTTTGGATGTTGTGGCTGATACTAAATATACTCAGTACCGACCTCTGTCCTGGTATCAAACAGCAGGAAGTTATCCAATCACAATGTGATTTGGAAACCAAACAATAATAAGTGTGTGTTGATACTACATCTTTATGACTAATTATAACCTTTAATTTCTCCACATTTTCCCTTTGTCCAGGAGTGATCCTATCTCTACGCCCTTCCTTTCTAAAGGAGGATTCGTGGTCTCTTGCTAAAATGTCATGTCTGAGGCCAGAGTGATTCATTGTGGGGCCTTGAGAACCAATGGGGACTTTCATGTATTTAGAGTTCGTTCCTGATACCAGGCTAATGGGCTTGGCAGGGTTGAATGGATGAGAGACAAAGGATCATGCTGTAGGAAAGGAAAGGATCCACATGTCCAGCCTTGTGCTCCATGAGAACATGTGCTTATCATGTTCTTAATATCAACAGGATGTGAGCCGGGACAGGTGGTAGAGTCTGAGGGACCACCTCCCAGCTGAAGGAGGTCTGGGTGAGTGGAGTGACATTGAGTCCCCTCATGGCCACCTGGAGAACAGTTAATCTTTCAGAACCCTGCCTAGGAGTGCTGTCAACCCTGTCTTTTCTCTGTTGTCTTCCTGATGTTCTTCCTGAGAAAGTTATTTGCTCTGTTTTCTATGTCACATATGAGCTACTCAAAATGCGCAAATCATATTGTATTGTATCATATTTGTAACGTATCTATTCCTTGCAAAAAACTGGGAGTTCTTTGAAGGCAAGGGAAGATCTTGCTTATTTTTGTATCATCTGTGTATGATGCACAAAATAGGTGACCATTTAATGTTTGTTGAGTGAATGAATGTGACATGTTTATGAAATCTATGATTTTAGGGTAAAGGACACTAAAAGGGAAAGGATAAATATTTGGATAATATAACAAACTTACAAGAGCTGAAAAGCTGCTAGTAGAAAATCCGCTCCAACCTGAAGCACATTGCCAATTCCTAGAAATTTCTGGAGAGCTGAATTGAGGAATTTCAGGATGGAGATTTTTTTCTCCTTTAGTATCAAGTATCCAAGGAAAGATTTTCATTGGGAAAGGAAGCAGTTGTGGTCTTGAGGAAGTGGACATGATCCAGAGCAAGTCATTTAACTGTCCAAAGCCTCGGTTTCTCATGTGTAAATGAGCATGCACATTCTCTGGGCTCAGCCCCGTGATATTTTCTCTTCTCTTCTTACATACACCAATTCCTTGGTGGTCATCTCTGACTTTGAAATTCATATCTCCTCAATTCAGCTTGCATGCTCTAACAGGCAAAACTAAACTCCTGATTTTCACATCCGTCTTTCTCATCTCAGGGAAAGGCAGTTCCAGCCTTCCAGTTCAGTTCAAAAAGCTCAGCATCCTTGATTCTTTTTCCTTTTTCCTGATACCTCCATGCAAGCCACGAATAAACTATAGCTCCATCTTCAAAACACATTGAGAGTTACACCACTCCACACCATGTCCACCAGGGTCATCTCAATCCAAGTCCCCATCATCTTTCACCTGGACTATTGAAATAGCTGTCTAACTGGAACCCCAGCTTCCACCTTTGTCCCCTGCAGCTCATTCTCAGCACAGCAGCTGCAGTAGCCCTTTAAAATCAAAGTCAGCTCCTGCGCCTCTGCTCTGTTGTCTTGGCTGGCTTTGTTTCATTCACAGAACATGGTGAGTCCTTACCATGGCCAATGGAGCATTTGCCTGATCCATGCCCTTTCCCTCTCTTGCTTGTCCCTCTCTCCCCAGCCCCCAGGAGCATGCAGTCACACTTCTGCTCTGGGGCATTTACACTCACTCTTCTCTCTGCTTGGGATGTCCCTCCCTCAGATATCCTCTTGGCTCCTTCCATCCTTATATTAGGTCTCTGCTCAGATGCCATCTTTTCACCAAGTGCTTCTCCAACTGCCATGTATGCAACAGTAACCCACACCTCAGCCCTGGGCATTCTTTTCCTCCTTATCTCATTTTGTTTTTTTCCTAAGCATTTATTCACATCTGAAATTCTATGTATTTACTTTGTTTGTGTGTGTGTTGTCTGTCTATCCATGAGGACGGGGGACAGGGAGGGACTTTATATGCTTGGTTCACTGCTGTATCCTGTTGCTTGCAATAGTACCTGACACAGAGTAGGAGCTCATTAATATCTGTTGACTGAATATCTTCCTCGTAGGGCCTGGTGTATGTGACCAGCCTGGAAAACATGAGGCTCTGTTGAGATGCTGGATATAACGTCAAGCCAGTCCATTTTGAGCCTACTTGCCCACAGATCCTTTCCTGTCTCTTTGCTAACTCTAGGAGTGGCAGTGTTCCCTATTGGAATTGGAGATCGCTACGATGCAGCCCAGCTAAGGATCTTGGCAGGCCCAGCAGGTAACTCTAACGTCGTGAAGCTCCAGCGAATCGAAGACCTCCCTACCATGGTCACCTTGGGCAATTCGTTCCTCCACAAACTGTGCTCTGGTGAGTCTTATAATACCTTTCCTACTTCTCTCAAAAAAAAGCTCCAAAACAAACCCACCATAGAAACAAAAGTACTATTCAAGAGACCTCGGGGGTGCCCATGCATAAGATTTGGCCTTGAATGAAGATTATTATGTAGACCAGGACCTTTAAGTTTCTGCTCCTGGGAGGTTTATACCACAAACCCTCATGGAGCCAGCAGAAAGCTTTCTGTGTATGGTCCTTTTCCCACTCTAATTGTCCATGTGAACTTGGCAGAGCCTAAGCTTATTTGTGTAGGAGAGATCTTGGACAAAAGAATCAGAAGACATAAGCAAGGAACCCCAGCGTTCCGTAGATATAGTCGTCTTCCCCATGGGCCTAGACTCACCCTCAACATGGCTATAAAGGGCTTTAGAAATACAATAACGTGGCGACTCGTATCAAAGTACCAGAGTTTTAAGTTGATTTCAGGTTAGAAACTTAAAAAAAATATGCTTTTGGCCAGGCATGGTGGCTCACGTCTATAATCCCAGCACTTTTGGAGGCCGAGGTGGGCGGATCATAAGGTCAGGAGATAGAGACCATCTTGGCTAACACGGTGAAACCCCGTCTCTACTAAAAATCCAAAAAGTAGCCAGGCGTGGTGGCACACACCTGTAGTCCCAGCTACTCGGGAGGCTGAGGCAGGAGAATCGCCTGAACCTAGGAGGCAGAAGTTGCAGTGAGCTGAGATTGTGCCAATGCACTCCAGCCTGGGTTACAGAGTGAGACTCTGTCTCAAAAAAAAAAAATATATATATACACATACACACACGTATACATATATACGTATATACGTATGTATATGAATTACATGTTTATGAAATGTACTTATATACATTTTATATATATGTGTATATGCACATATATGTATATACACACACACATCTACACACACACATGCTTTTTGGGGCTGGGTTTGTATATTTTCCCGTTACTAGCTGTAAGTCAGAACCTGCATAGAGCTACTGTCCTTCAGGGGAATAAGTCAATGCAAGTTTGCCCTTAAAGGGTAATAGCTCTATGCAAATTTTGACTTACAGCTAATAGCTGTACAGAGAGATGGCAGGTCTCTTGGTAGGAATCTTCAAGTAGATCTCTTTCAGGTTTCCAGGATCTTGCTTCGTCTCCCCACCTTCCCCATCCCTGGCATGATCTACATGTGAACTAAGATAATGACAGTGTAAGCCGTAGTTATTGCCAGTTATCACTGTTATTGGCATCATAATTATTAATAACCGCAGAGCATGTCTGAAGAACTACAGGATGACCACCTCTTAGCCTCGTGTCCCTATGTCTCCACTGTTAACCTTGTTCAGCTTCTTTTCAGAAGAGTTGAGATGACTTCAAAAACTTGACCAGGTTGCTTTAGCAGACATTGTGAATGGTTCAGAATTTCTGGGTGAAAGATGGGAACTAAGATCATATTTGTGTCTGTTGCAGGATTTGTTAGGATTTGCATGGATGAGGATGGGAATGAGAGGAGGGTAAGTTCCTTTCTGTTGACTTTGAAAGATTAGAGATGTGTTTGGGGCTCTTGTTCCCACTGGTTAATTTTTCCTCCTCTGGTCTTAGTCCAGTGCTTCCTCTTACTACTATGTTGTTTTTGAGGGTCCATCTGTACATCTTGTGTTTTTCTTCCCGTCTCATGTACAGGAGGCCTCCTTGCTGTGTAGGCCTGTGTTCAATTCTAGCAGTCAGTTATCTGGCAGATAGGCTTAGAGTTGGAGTACCTCATCTTTATTCCTGCCTGAATCTGCTGTTTGCTTCTGCAGCCTGGGGACATCTGGACCTTGCCAGACCAGTGCCACACCGTGACTTGCCAGCCAGATGGCCAGACCTTACTGAAGAGTCATCGGGTCAACTGTGACCGGGGGCTGAGGCCTTCATGCCCCAACAGCCAGTCCCCTGTTAAAGTGGAAGAGACCTGTGGCTGCCGCTGGACCTGCCCCTGTGAGTCCTTTGCTTCTCCAGCTGGGGCAGTGTCAAAGGGGCAGTGCTTTTAGCTTGGCTGTGCAGAAAAGTAGAGCAAGCACCAACCAGCCCAGAAGTACCCTTTTCCTCATCACCACATACACAGCGCTACCTTCACTCACCTTCCTTTCCTCCTGTGCTCTTTGGAAATGCTTTCAGCCAGTCTCAGGGATCACTGCCCTCTTTCTCTGTCTTTGGAAGGCACTTCCCCAGAATATGCATAACCAGGAGGAAGAATTGCTTTTCTGAGCTCAATGTTCAGCTTGGCTGTTGGCAAGTCAACCTTTAGGAATCTATGTATTCAGGGTGTAGCAGTGGAAGTATAGCAGTGAGAGAGACACTTCCCAGAAAACTCTCCAACCACACCTATATAGCAACAGTACATCACCAAGGTGGCCTGGATTAAGAGGAGAAAATATTTAAAGTCTATCTCATGTACACTTGTGGAGAGCATTTCATCCGTGGGCTGGGTTAGCCTTCTGCCTCATGTTTGGGAGAAATGACTGCTTATGGTGACCATGACTCAGCAGTGGATTGTAACCTTTATGCTGAACAGACATAACTGGTGGGATGCAATCAAAACTGTATGTTATAGCTCACTCTCCCTTTAGAATTTATTTAGGGAGATAAATTTCCCTCTTGGTCTAGGTGAAAACTCCACCAGACCTTATGTTATTTGTTTATTCATAAAGAAATCTGTAGTTACTTTTAAGTCATAAGACAAAGTCTCACTTGATAATTAGATACCCACTCTTGTGTAATAATCAAAACTTTGAATTTGGTTAGAGTTAAAACACCTCCCAGTCCCAATTTGGGCTGCCTGCCTCTGGAACGGAGGGTATGGTCAGCTTTTCTCTGTACAAAGAGCTTTGCCTGTTTTGATTGAAAGCATATCCTGGAAATTACTCGATGTCATTTCAAAGAGAGCTTCCTGGTACCTTATTGCGTACCACAGGTTACCCAACTGTTCTTCTATGCATGTGCATTTAGGCTGTTTCCAGCATTTTGTAATGACAAACGATGCTGCAATAAGTAAACCTGAACATATGAATTTTCATATGGTTGGAGGTGTGTCTTCAGGGTAGATTCCTAGAAATGAGATTCTTGGGTCAAAAGATAAGTGCATGTGAAGTTCCCCTTAGATATTCCCGGATTCTCATCTGACAGGTGAGATGTGGTTGTGCAGAACTGGAATGTCCATCTGTTTGCTTTTCCATCAGCGAGGTGTGAAGAGTGCATGCTTCTCCACAGCCTTGCTGAGGGAGTGTGTGGTTAGTTTTTGTTTTATTGTTTTTGCAAATTTCTTACTTTTCAGGAAAGAAATGGCATCTCGGTATACTTGAAATTCATTTCTCTAATGATGAGTTAAACATTTTTTCATATGTTTAATTGCCATTTTTTGGTTTAATTTTGTGAATTTTCTGCTCATGCCTTTCCCTATTTTTCCATTAGAAAATTTGTGATAAAAACACCTAAGATCTACCCCCTTAATAAATTTGCAAGTATACAATACAATATTGTTAGCTATTTGCAAGTTGTACAGCAGAACTCTAAAAGTTTTTGTTTTGTGTGACTGAAACTATGCCCATTGAACAGCAACTTCCCTTTTTCTCCTTCCCCTAACCCCCGCAACCACCATTCTGCTTTTTGCTTCTATGAATTTGACTATTTTAGGTATCTTCTGTAAGTGGGTTCATGCAGTAGTTATCCTTCTGTGACTGGCTCATTTCACTTAGCTTAATGTCCTCAAAGTTCATCTATGTTGTGGCATATGAAAGGATTTCCTTCTTTCTAAAGACTGAATAATATTCCATTGCATGTATATACCACATTTTCTTTATCCATTTGTCCACTGATGTGCATTTGGATTATTTCCACCTCTTGGCTGTTGTGAATAATGTTGCAATGAACATGGAAGTGTAGGTCTCTTTTTGAGATCCTGATTTCAAAGCTTTTGGATGAATACCCAGAAGTGGGATTGCTGGGTCATATGCCAATACTAGTTTTAATTTTTTGAGGAACCTTCTTACTGTTTTCCGTAGTGGCTGCACCACTTTACGTTCTCACCATCAATGCACAAGGGTTTCAGTTTCTCCACATTCTTGTTAACAGTTGGTATTTCTTGGTGTATGTGTGTGTGGGGGTGGGTGGGTAGTGGCCATTCTAACATGTATGAGGTGATACTTCTTTATGGTTTTGATTTGCATTTCCCTAATGATCAGTAATGTTGAATTTTTTTTTCATATAATTGACTTTTTGGATGTTTCTTTGGAGAAATGTCTTTTCAAGTCCATTGCTCATTTTAACATTGGGTTATTTGCATTTTTTTTTTTTGCTATTGAGTTGTGTGAGTTCCTAATATATTTTGGATATTAACCCTTTATCAAATGTATGGTTTGCAAATATTTTGTTCCATTCTGTAGGCTGCCTTTTTATTCTGTTGATTGATTGTTTGGCTGTACAGAAGCTTTTTAGTTTGATGTAGTCCCACTTGTCTATTTTTGCTTTTGTTGCCTTGCTTTTGGCAATGATATCCAAGAAATCGTCGCCAAGACCAATGTTGCAAAGTTCTTGTGTTTTCTTTTAGGAGTTTTCTAATTTCAGGTTTTACGTATCAGTGTTTAAGTTTGGTTGTGGGTTAACTTTGTGTATGATAGAAGATAAGGGTCCAATTTCATTCTTTTTCATGTGGACAGGTTGTCGTTAGTGTATAGAAACAACTAGTTTTGTATGTTGATTTTGTATTCTGCAACTGAGTTTGTTTCAACTTTGCTGAATTTGCTAACAATTTTTTGGTGAAATCTTTAGCGTTTTCTACACATAAGATCATGTCATCTGCAAGTGGAGATAATTTTACTTCTTTTTTGATAGGCACTTTTATATCTTCTTGATTCATTGCTCTAGCTAAGACTTCTCGTACTATGTTGAATAGAAGTGGTGAGAGTGGGCCTCCTTGCCTTCTTCCTGGTTAGAGGAAAAGCTTTCCGTTTTCCACTATTCAGTGTGATGTTAGCTGTGGCATTTTCATAAATGGCCTTTATTTTTTTGAGGTAATTTCCTTGTATTCTTAGTTTGTTGAATGTTTTAATCATGAAATGGTGTTTGAATTTTGACAAATGCTTTATCTGCATCTATTGACATGATAGTATGATTTTTATCCTTTGTTTTGTTAATGCTGTGTATCACGTTTTTTGATTTTTAGACGTTGAGTCATTCTCATATCTGAGGGATAAATCCTACTCAGAGTGTATGATCCTTTCATTGTGCTGTTGAATCAGTTTGCTCTCATTTTGTTGAGAATTTTTGCATCTATGTTCATCAGGAATATTGACTGTTTTTTTTTTCTTTTTTTTTT
>NW_012102532.1:129056-131412 GCF_000951045.1 Mandrillus leucophaeus | reverse complement strand
TTTAGTTAACATTGGCATGAAATATCTTTTTCCATCTTCTCACTTTCAACCTGTGTGCATCCTTAAATCCAAAGTGAGTCTCTCTCGTAGATAGCATATGGTTGGATCTTGTTTTACATGTATTTATTTATTTATTTATTTAATTTATTTATTTAAATGGAGTCTTGCTCTGTTGCCTAGGCTGGAGTGCAGTGGCGTGATCTAGGCTCACTGCAACCTCTGCCTCCCGGGTTCAAGTGATTCTCCTGCCTCAGCCTCCTGAGTAGCTGGAACTACAAGCGCATGCCACCACACCTGGCTAATTTTTTGTATTTTTAGTAGAGACAGGGTTTCACCATGTTAGCCAGGATGGTCTCGATCTCCTGATCTCATCATCTGCCTGCCTTAGCCTCCCAAAGTGCTGGAATTACAGACGTGAGCCACCACACCTGACTGTTTTGTTTTATTTTTAAAAATTCATTTCAGCCACTTCATGGCTTTTGATTGGAGAGTTTATTCTATTTATACTTAAAGTAACTACTGATAGGGAAGGACTTATTGTTGCCATTTTGGTGTTTATTTTCAGTCTGTCTTGTAGCTTTTTTTGTCCCTCTTTTCTACTCTTACTGCCCTTCTTTGGGTTTCATTGATTTTTTGGGGGTAATGATGAGATTTGATTCCTTTCTATTTCCTTTCATGTATTTTCTTTGTGGTCACCATGAAGCTTACATAAAACAGCCTATACTTGTGACAGTCTATTCTAAGTTTATAACAACTTAATTTCAATTGCACACAAAAACTTTACTCTTTTACTCCCTCTCCCCCACTTTATGTTGTTGATGTTACACATTGCATTTTTTAATGTTGTGTATTCATTAACTGATTTTTATAGTGATAGTTATTTTTATAACTGTCTTTTAAGTTCTATACCAGAATTCAAAGATTTACACATTGTCATTATAGTATTAAAATATTCTATATTTGTTTGTATATTTACCTTTACAAGGAATTTTACCTTTCATATATTTTCATGTTGCTGCCTAGCATTCTTTTATTTCAATATATGATGGACCTCCTTTTAGCATTTCTTATAAGGCAGGTATGGTGGTGATGAACTCTTTCAGCTTTTGTTCACATGAGAAAGTCTTTATTTCCCCTCCAGTTTTGAAAGACTGTTTTGCTAGAGAGAGTATTCTTGGCTGTCCATTGTTTCGTTTTGAATCGATCATCCATCTCCCTTCTGGCCCGCAAGGTTTCTGCTGAGAAATTTGTTAATAGTCTCATCGTGGCCTCCTTTTATATGAAAAGTTGCTTTTCTCTTGCTGCTTTCAAAATTCTGTTTCTGTCTTTGACTTTTGACAAATTGATTATATCTTGTAGTGGACTTCTTTAAATTCTAGTTGGAGTCTTTTGGGCTTCTTGAAGCTGAATGTCTATTTTCTTCCCTAAATTTGTTCATTATTTCTACTTTCCATTGGGTTTTAATCTTTATCCTTTATTTTAAATATTGGAATTATTAGCTCATTATCTGTGATATAGGTTGCAGTACTATTTATTAACATGTCAATATTTGCCCCTAGTGATGTGAGATAATAATAATCATAAAACAAATTTTCATATTTGGGCTTTTTTCTGAACCTATTTTCTGATTCCACTTGTTGTAAGCTATTCATATACCAAAACCACATTTTGTCTTAATTACCACACTGTCTTAATTAGAGGAAATACCTCTAATATTTTGTCATTAAAGGCTTTATAGTATGTTTTATTGTCTGGTAGGACTTAGTACCTCTACAAGTTTTATTCTGAAGTGTTTTCCTGGCAATTTTTTAATGTTTATTTTTTCCATATAGACTTTAGTGTCAACTTTTTTTTTTACCTCCATAAAAAGTTTGTTGGTATTTTTATTGGAATTGCATTAAATTTATACATTAACTTTGGGAGAACTGGCATTTTTATGATGTTAAATCATCCTATCTGAGAACAAGTATGTCCACTTATTCAAGCTGACTTGTCTGTCTTCTAGAAGTGTTTTAAGGTTTACTCACTTGGGTTTTGCATATTTCTTGCTAAGTTTATTCCAAGTATTGAATCTTCTTTGTTGCTATTGTGAGACTTTTTTCTTCTCCATTATATTATTTAACTACTTATTGTTTGTGTATATAAAGGGTATTGATATATAGCTATATGTATCTATATATAACATATCTATATATATAACACATATATCTATATATGCTAATTCCATATCCTGTAGCTTTACTGAATTCTTTTATTATTGAGTTTTATCATGAATTCTCTAGGGTTTTCTGGGTATGATGGTGTGTCATTTGCAAATAGAATTTTTTCTTCTGTGTCAATTTTTGTGCCTCCAATT
>NW_012102532.1:124637-126301 GCF_000951045.1 Mandrillus leucophaeus | reverse complement strand
ATAATAATCATAAAACAAATTTTCATATTTGGGCTTTTTTCTGAACCTATTTTCTGATTCCACTTGTTGTAAGCTATTCATATACCAAAACCACATTTTGTCTTAATTACCACACTGTCTTAATTAGAGGAAATACCTCTAATATTTTGTCATTAAAGGCTTTATAGTATGTTTTATTGTCTGGTAGGACTTAGTACCTCTACAAGTTTTATTCTGAAGTGTTTTCCTGGCAATTTTTTAATGTTTATTTTTTCCATATAGACTTTAGTGTCAACTTTTTTTTTTACCTCCATAAAAAGTTTGTTGGTATTTTTATTGGAATTGCATTAAATTTATACATTAACTTTGGGAGAACTGGCATTTTTATGATGTTAAGTCATCCTATCTGAGAACAAGTATGTCCACTTATTCAAGCTGACTTGTCTGTCTTCTAGAAGTGTTTTAAGGTTTACTCACTTGGGTTTTGCATATTTCTTGCTAAGTTTATTCCAAGTATTGAATCTTCTTTGTTGCTATTGTGAGACTTTTTTCTTCTCCATTATATTATTTAACTACTTATTGTTTGTGTATATAAAGGGTATTGATATATAGCTATATGTATCTATATATAACATATCTATATATATAACACATATATCTATATATGCTAATTCCATATCCTGTAGCTTTACTGAATTCTTTTATTATTGAGTTTTATCATGAATTCTCTAGGGTTTTCTGGGTATGATGGTGTGTCATTTGCAAATAGAATTTTTTCTTCTGTGTCAATTTTTGTGCCTCCAATTTCTCTTGATTAATTCCATTAATAAACTTTAGTACAATGTTGAATAGCAGTGGAGTATCTTGCGCACACACACACACACACGTGCACACTCATCATATATTTTATCATATTAAGAAAATATCCCTCGATTGTCATTTTTGAGTTTTTTTTTTGTCAAGAGTGATTGTGGAATTTTGGTGTTGGTGAAGGCTTTTTCAGCATCTGTGGAGATAATCTCTTGTTTTTTTTTCTTTAAATATATTGATAGGGTATATTATTTGAAGGAATTTCCTAATGTGGTGCTGAATTCTGTTTAGTAATATTTTATTTAGTACTTTGGTTTTGACATAAGTATTTTTGGTCTGTAATTTTAAAACTATTATACATATAACATAAAATTTATCCTTTTAACTATTTTTAAGAATATATCCTGTGACATTAAGAAAATCCACATTGTGATGCAAACATCACCACCATCCATTGCCAGAACTTTTTTCATCTTGTAAAACTGAAATGCTTTATTCATTAGACGGTGGTACCCCATTTCCCTCTTCCTCCAGCCTCTGGCAACCACCGTTTTGCTTTCTGTCTCTGTGAATGAGACTACTCTAAGCACCTCTTGTGAGTGGAATTACACATTTTTCCTATTGGGACTGGCTTATTCCGCTTAGCATAATGTCTTCAAGGTTCATCCATGTTGTCATCCTTTGTGTTTGGTTGATTTTTTTTTTTTTGTAGTGAAACATTTTAACTCCCTTTTCCTTTCTTTTCTGTATATTCTATAGCTGTTTTCTTTATGGTTACCATGGGGATTAAATTTAACATCCTAAAGTTATAACGCTGTACTTTGAATTTATACCAGCTCAACTTCGGTAACAGTCAAAACTCTGCTTTTATGCAG
>NW_012102532.1:119147-120367 GCF_000951045.1 Mandrillus leucophaeus | reverse complement strand
TGACTGTTTTGGGTTGCTTTTCCCAGACATCTGGCTCATGACTCCCATACATAGATTTTGTTCTTTTTTGATTTCCAGAATGTTTTCATGAGTTAAATTCTTTAAGCGTTAGTTCTGTTTCGTTGTTTTGTTTTCTAAGACTCCATTTTTCCTCCTGTCTTACATTTTCATTAGTGTCTCTTTGACCTTTATACTTCCTTCATTAACTCATTTTCATTCTCTTGGTTTTTTTTTGCTTTTCTCTGATGCTCTTTATTAAATTTTTATTTTGATGTCATCTTCCTTGCGTCCTTATAATTTAGTCTTTATTTCAAAGTTGACTTTGCACTTTTATTACCCCCCCCACCAAGTTCACTAAGTTCTATTTTTATTTATTCTTGTCTTTGTTCATTTCTCTTCTTAGTTTTTGAAATTCTGATTCCAGGTGGTTTTCATTTTTTCAGATGTTCGAGTATATTTAATTTAGTTTGAGTATTGTCTCATAGGTTTTTTCTATGTCATAGCATTTTGTTTTTTGTTTTTTCCTTTTTGTGAAATTTTCGTTAGATGGGGAGTGTTGGTTCTCATTTTCTGATCTGTTAAAGAAACTTTTATGTACTTGCTTAATCTTCTGTTCATTTTGTGAATTTTGGGTTTTACAAGATTTCTGGTTCAATGACCCTCCCTTCTATCAGTATAGAAAAGTCATTTCCTTCGTGGTGTGTGTGTGTGTGTGTGTACGTACATGTGGATACTGAAGGGTTGCGTGGCCTCTGATTTTTCAGGTTTTTCTGGACCCTGACTTTCCCATTGGTTTTATTTTTATGTCTCCAGTCACTTTCCAAGTACCTTTCCATTTCTTTTTGCTCCCAGCCCCCTCAAAACTATGCTTTTCAGATTGTCACTGAGTATTACGTGTGTTTTTAGCACCTGCTCTGGTCTGTCAGGATACTTTAAAATACTTTTGCCCTTAGGATGGGCTTTTCTTTCTGATGGTGGTGGTGGTTATAGAGAAATTGTAGACTTGCTGCCCACTCTCTCCTTCTCTCTTTTCAGTTTTCCTTAGCCTTTGTCATGAGCAAGGACAATCCAACAGGGCATGAGAGATTTTTGCTGGATGAGATTTGATGTTTTTTATCTTTTACTTTACTTACAGCTATTTTAAAGTCTGGGTATTTTTGGCCGGGTGCAGTGGCTCATACCTGTAATCCCAGCACTTTGAGAGGCCTAGGCGGGCTGAT
>NW_012102532.1:117539-119097 GCF_000951045.1 Mandrillus leucophaeus | reverse complement strand
ATTGTGCTGTTGAATCAGTTTGCTCTCATTTTGTTGAGAATTTTTGCATCTATGTTCATCAGGAATATTGACTGTTTTTTTTTTCTTTTTTTTTTTTTTTTTTTTTTTTTTTTTTTTTTTTTTAACTGTAAAGTCTTTGTCTGACTTGGGTATCAGGGTAATTCTGGCTTCATAAAGTAGGTTTCCCACTTCAGTGTTTTGGAAGAGTTTGAGAAAGATTGGCATTAATTCTTTTTTAAATCTTTGGTGAATTATCTGGTGAAAGCATCTGAGCTCTTCTTTGTTGGGAGATTACGATTACTATAATTTGATCTCCTTACTAATTGTGGGGCTGTTCAGATTTTCTCTTCATCATTCAGTCTTGGTAGGTTGTATGTTTCAGGGATTTATTCATTTCTTTAGGTTATCCAGTTTGTTCATGTGTAGTTGTTCATAGTAGTCTCTTACTACCCTTTTTATTTCTGTGCTATCAATTGTAACATCACCACTTCCGTTTCAGATTTTATTTGAGTCTTCTCTTTTTGTCTTGGTTAATCTAGCTAAAGGTTTGTTAATTTTGTTGACCTTAAAAAAAAAACCAATTCTGAGTTTTATTGATATTTTGTATTCTATATTTCATTTATTTTCCCCCAAATCTTTATTATTTCCTTCCTTCTGCTAACTTAGGGCTTAGTTTATTCATTTTCTAGTTCCTTATGTTGTAAAATTAGGTTATTTGTTTGAGATCTTTCTTACTGTAGACATTTACTGCTGTAAACTTTCCTTTTATTGCTTTTGCTGTTTCCCATAAGCTTTGCTATGTTGTGCTTTAGTTTTTGTTTTTCTCAAAATATTTTCTGATTTTTCTGTTGATTTCTTCTTTGACCCATTGGTTGTTCAAGATTATTGTTTAATTTCCACATATTTGAGAACCTTCTGAAATTATTTCTATTAGCCATGTCTTATTCTATTGTGGTCAGAAAAGATACTTGGTATGATTTTAGTCTCCTTAAATTTGTTAAGATTTGTTTTGTGGACTAGCATGTGACCTATTCTGCAGACTGTTCTGTGTGTTTGAGAAGAATGTATATTTTGCTGTTGTTCGGTAGAATGTTCTGTATTTGTTTGATAGGTCCACTTGGGCCATAGTGTTGCTCGAGTTCTCTGTTTCCTTATTGATCTTCTGTCTGGATTTTTTTTATCCATTATTGAAAGTGAGATAGTAAAAATCTCTCACTATTGTGTTCTATTTTTATCTTCAGTTCTGCCAATATTTGTTTCTTATATTTGTGTACTTTAATGTTGGGTGCAATGTGTTTATAATTATTACATCTCCTTGGTGAATTGATGCATTTATGACTATATCATGTCCGTTTTTTTGTCTCTTGTGACCATCTTTGACTTTAATTTGTCTAAGTATGGTTACCTGTGCTCTCTTTTAGTTAACATTGGCATGAAATATCTTTTTCCATCTTCTCACTTTCAACCTGTGTGCATCCTTAAATCCAAAGTGAGTCTCTCTCGTAGATAGCATATGGTTGGATCTTGTTTTACATGTATTTATTTATTTATTTATTTA
>NW_012102532.1:115778-117489 GCF_000951045.1 Mandrillus leucophaeus | reverse complement strand
AAAAAATTTCCAAGTGTAAAGATCTTTTTAAACAATAGTTAAAAAGTTTTTAATCTTACTATACTCTGACAAGAGTATTTGTAATAGTTCTACTTTGTGGAAGTTACTGTTATTTTCTTCGTGATCCAATACATGATCAATTTTTGTGAAGTGTATTCTCTATTATCAGGGTGTAGAATTTGAGATCCCTTGCTCTCTTCCTGCCCCCGCTCCATGAGAGCTATATATTTTGATTTTAATGTTTATGTGTTTTATAGTCTTACTTACCTTTTCCCCATTTTATCTATCTGGTTCTGAAAGGGATGTGTAAAAGTATCCTGTTACTAGTGTGTCTACCAATGTCTCCTTGCTTCTCCTATAGTTTTTGCTCTGTGAAGATGGTTGCTGTGTTGTCTGGTGCATAGATATTCACAGCTGTTATGGCTTCATTGTGAATTACACTGTTCAGAATGCTCTTATTAGTCACATTTAAGCTTTTTTTCCGGCTAGAATTTTACTTTGTCTGATATCACAGTCTACATCCCTGTTTTCTTACTGTTTGATATCCTTTGTCCCTTTACTTTAGCCTTTCTGAATTTTAGTTATATAGCATATAGTTGGGTCTTGCGTTTGAGCTGAATTTGAATACCTTTTCATTTTAGTAGACAGGTTAAGCCCATTCTCACTTATTGCCATCTTGTGTTTGATCTTCCTTCATCATCATATTTTATAATTATTTATTTTTTCATTTATAAATGTGATATGTCAAGTATTTGGTGTCTAGGAAGGTTTATGCTTTTGTTCCTGTCATTACCTAGGAAGTTACACCTTTCTAAAATGCCTTCAGGCCCATATTTTTAAATCTAATCATTCATTTATCAGTTTGCCCGTTTTTAATAGCATTCCTTAACTTCTCCCTACAGCTATACAACAGTCAACGAGGTTGTTCTAAGTTTTCTTATTCCCTCCCCTCTCCTCCCATTGTCGAGTTCCATTATTTCTACTTTGTCACAGCATATAACATTTGCACATTAGTCTTCCATTCTTCCTTTTTTTTTAGTTTTAGATCTATGACTATATAAATAAAAATGCTCACTTTAGTTGTTTTGATAACATTTCCTAGTCATCTCTTAGTTGGAGGAAACATTCTCTAGTAGATTTTTTTCTTTTTTCTTTTTTTTGAGACAGAGTCTCGCTCTGTCGCCCGGGTTGGAGTGCAGTGGCACGATCTCTGCTCACTGCAAGCTCCACCTCCCCGGTTCACGCCATTCTCCTGCCTCAGCCTCCTGAATAGCTGCCACTACGGGTGCCTGCCACCACAGCCAGTTAATTTTTTGTATTTTTTTTTTAGTAGAGACGGAGTTTCACCATGTTAGCCAGGATGGTCTCCATCTCCTGACCTTGTGATCTGCCCGCCTCGGCCTCCCAAAGTGCTGGAATTACAGGCGTGAGCCACTGCACCCGGCCCTCTAGTAGATTTCTTAAGGGCTTATGGGTACAGAATTCCATTAATTCCTATGTATTTAAGACTGTTTTTCTATAGTACTGATGCTAGAAGGCACCTTAGCTAAATACAGAATTCTTGATTCACACTTTCTTTCACTAAATTTCTGAAAAATGCTGCTCCATTGTTGCCTTGCTTTGCATATTGCTTTTGAAAAATTCTGATACTAATATAATTCTTTTGTCCTTGTAAATTTGATCTTTTTGCCTGAAGGCCTGGAAAATTTTT
>NW_012102532.1:111602-114128 GCF_000951045.1 Mandrillus leucophaeus | reverse complement strand
AAATAAATAAATAAATAGAGTTTGGGTATTTTCTTGTTTTCTAGTTATGCTGAAGACATGCTTTTTTTCATAGTAATTTAATTTGTTCTTACTGTTCTGCATCGTGTTCAGAGGATATATATCTCCCTACGTATTTCTTTGCCTTGTGGTTTATTTTATTCTCATGACCATTGGGGCTGGCTCCTTGACTTGACAATATTAATAGCTGGAGTATTAGGGTCCACTCTGGCTACTTGGATGTCTTTTTGAACATGTGCATTTTGCTGACAATTCACTTTAGTATCTGATATCATTACATTTTGACAATGAGCCAAAAGTTTTAATATAATATTCAATCACAAATATTTGTATTGTCACTTGGAAAGTTGAGCAAGTAGATGTTGAAGAAAAGGAGAGAGATGAGATAAAATGATTTCAGGAGACTTTACTCTGTGATAAAGAACTGTGATATATAGTGATTATACTTTGTGATAATATTTTATAACTGTGCATTAACATTTTATCATATAACTCTAATGTATTAATTTTTAATTGGTTCGGCCTAACTTTCTCTATGTCCTGAACATTGGAATGTGCTTATCTATATGGCTCGTTAAAACTAATGACTAAACTGGAGTATAATGTGATGGTTTGTTGGGAGGTAATTTGGTATTCTGGAGATGGAAGGACCTCAAAGTTTTAATATACCTACAACACAGCAATTTACACGCTATTGAATTTATTTTGTGGCTTATTTGTGAAGATTTGGAGATCTGTTTGTTAAACATGCACATGTGAGTCATGCACTATTAGGTAGGCATTTCATCTATATTGCAACTAATTCTCACAATAATACTAAAAGGTATCGATTGTAGGCCTATTATGCAGAGGAGCTAGGAGAGGATCAGTGAAGTTAAGTAACTGATCCAAGGGCACAGTGCAAGCAAGTGAAACGGAAGCCAGCCCATAGTTTCTCTGGCTGTAAAGTACCCATTACATAGTCACAGTTCATCTTAAGGTGGATAGAGCCATTCTCACTTGCCTTGTGTGAGCTAAAACCATTTTGCCTTGTGATTTATTTCATCCTTATGGCAGTTGGGCTGACTCCTTGATGTGACAGTATCAACAGCTGCGTGTTGGGGATCACTTGCAGCATGGATGGATTAGTAAGCCAGTAGCATTCAGTACTGTCACTTGGAAATGACTGACTGCTCAGGGACATAGGGGATTTTGAGTAGAACTAGCTCTGATGGTGCTTCCAGACCCATCATTTGTCAGTGAATGTGTTGCTTGCCAGTCACCCCCATAAGGGAGAGGTTGGCTCAGGCTTGGTTATGAGTGAGGGACATTAGTGGGACCTCCCTGCTCTACCGAATCTGTGTCTCAGCTATTGGGCATGTATTCACCTGCCGTTGTAGATGTGGTCATGGTTTGTCTGGAAAGCTTATCTCCAATTTTATTTAGGTCCAAGGTTAGCTTTCAAATCATTTATGGTGGTGGTGCTTTCAATGTGAGGATTTTTACCAAGTCATCTTAGGTAGGTGCAAAATGATTAGTATTCACCAATAACGTTTTAATAGGAACCTTGAGAATTTGCCACTTATGTGAATGACTCAGGGTCAAATGAGGGAGCATTGAGACCCAACCATTTTTTTTTTTTGGCTCTGGAAATATTTCTCCTGTGCAATCTCTTAAGGGATTAAGTTAACATGGTCACTTGTACCATTGCCTTGGTCACTTGGCAGCTGAAAGGACACATGTCTTTAGGTGAATTTTCTTTAATGAGATCATGAGCTCATAGCTTGCTTAGCTTTCCTTAATTTCAACGAGTCATAACATGTTACCCTGGAACTTAACTTTGTTTTCTGGGCCAAGGTATCCCTGTGGAACGGATTATTCACACTGTACATTTACATTTTTTAGAAGTGTGGTTCTATAATTTGCCACATTTTATGTAACATTCTCCAGGAAAACATTTAATAGCCAAGTGTTACTTACCTAAACCTCTCTACCTCTCAGAGCCCCCGTTTCCTAATTAGTAAAAAAGGAGGAAATTGGTCTGTATGACCTCAAAGGGCCTGTTCCGGTCTCTACTGCATTTATCTGTGTGCAACTTGGTCACACCTGCCTGTCTGCATGTAGTAGGCATGGGGGTTTGGATAATGTCGCATCCATCCTCTGCTTCTCCCCGTCCAGGCGTGTGCACAGGCAGCTCCACTCGGCACATCGTGACCTTTGATGGGCAGAATTTCAAGCTGACTGGCAGCTGTTCTTACGTCCTATTTCAAAACAAGGAGCAGGACCTGGAGGTGATTCTCCATAATGGTGCCTGCAGCCCTGCAGCAAGGCAGGGCTGCATGAAATCCATCGAGGTGAAGCACGGCGCCCTCTCTGTCGAGCTGCACAGTGACATGGAGGTGAGAAGTACTTTCTGTGGATCCCGTGGCAAGGCAATAGAGTGTCAGGGAAACCACATGGACCAGGTGGCAGTTGGTTTTAGTTGGTGCTCTTGTTAGGAGCTCTGCCTCCTGCTTAACTAGAGGAGAG
>NW_012102532.1:109712-111277 GCF_000951045.1 Mandrillus leucophaeus | reverse complement strand
TGACTGTTTTGGGTTGCTTTTCCCAGACATCTGGCTCATGACTCCCATACATAGATTTTGTTCTTTTTTGATTTCCAGAATGTTTTCATGAGTTATATTCTTTAAACGTTAGTTCTGTTTCGTTGTTTTGTTTTCTAAGTCTCCATTTTTCCTCCTGTCTTACATTTTCATTAGTGTCTCTTTGACCTTTATACTTCATTAATTCATTTTCATTCTCTTGATTTTTTTTTGCTTTTCTCTGATGCTCTTGATTAAATTTTTATTTTGATGTCATCTTCCTTGCGTCCTTATAATTTAGTCTTTATTTCAAAGTTGACTTTGCACTTTTATTACCCACCCCACCAAGTTCACTAAGTTCTATTTTTTTTTATTCTTGTCTTTGTTCATTTCTCTTCTTAGTTTTGAAATTCTGATTCAAGGTGGTTTTCATTTTTTCAGATGTTAGAGTGTATTTAATTTAGTTTGAGTATTGTCTCATAGGTTTTTTCTATGTCATAGCATTTTGTTTTTTGTTTTTTCCTTTTTGTGAAATTTTCATTAGATATGGGGAGTGTTGGTTCTCATTTTCTGATTTGTTAAAGAAACTTTTATGTACTTGCTTAATCTTCTGTTCATTTTGTGAATTTTGGGTTTTACAAGATTTCTGGTTCAATGACCCTCCCTTCTATCGGTATAGAAAAGTCATTTCCTTCGTGGTGTGTGTGTGTGTGTACGTACATGTGGATACTGAAGGGTTGCATGGCCTCCGATTTTTCAGGTTTTTCTGGACCATGACTTTCCCATTGGCTTTATTTTTATGTCTCCAGTCACTTTCCAAGTACCTTTCCATTTCTTTTTGCTCCCAGCCCCCTCGAAACTATGCTTTTCAGATTGTCACTGAGTATTACGTGTGTTTTTAGCACCTGCTCTGGTCTGTCAGGATACTTGAAAATACTTTTGCCCTTAGGATGGGCTTTTCTTTCTGATGGTGGTGGTGGTTATAGAGAAATTGTAGGCTTGCTGCCCACTCTCTTCTTCTCTCTTCTTTTCAGTTTTCCTTAGCCTTTGTCATGAGCAAGGACAATCCAACAGGGCATGAGAGATTTTTGCTGGGTGAGATTTGGTGTTTTTTTATCTTTTACTTTACTTACAGCTATTTTAAAGTCTGGGTATTTTTGGCCGGGTGCAGTGGCTCATACCTGTAATCCCAGCACTTTGAGAGGCCTAGGCGGGCTGATTATGAGGTTAGGAGTTCGAGACCAGCCTGGCCAACATGGTGAAACCCCATCTCTACTAAAAATGCAAAAGTTAGCCAGGCGTGGGGTGCATGCCTGTAATCCCAGCTACTCGGCAGGCTGAGGTGGGAGAATCGCTTGAACCTGGGGAGGTGGAGGTTGCAGTGAGCCAAGATCGTGCCATTGCACTCCAGCCTGGGTGACAGTGAAACTCCTCTTGGAAAAAAATAAATAAATAAATAAATAAATAAATAGAGTTTGGGTATTTTCTTGTTTTCTAGTTATGCTGAAGACATGCTTTTTTTCATAGTAATTTAATTTGTTCTTACTGTTCTGCATCGTGTTCAGAGG
>NW_012102532.1:93121-107957 GCF_000951045.1 Mandrillus leucophaeus | reverse complement strand
TGTCTTTAGGTGAATTTTCTTTAATGAGATCATGAGCTCATAGCTTGCTTAGCTTTCCTTAATTTCAACGAGTCATAACATGTTACCCTGGAACTTAACTTTGTTTTCTGGGCCAAGGTATCCCTGTGGAACGGATTATTCACACTGTACATTTACATTTTTTAGAAGTGTGGTTCTATAATTTGCCACATTTTATGTAACATTCTCCAGGAAAACATTTAATAGCCAAGTGTTACTTACCTGAACCTCTCTACCTCTCAGAGCCCCCGTTTCCTAATTAGTAAAAAAGGAGGAAATTGGTCTGTATGACCTCAAAGGGCCTGTTCCGGTCTCTACTGCATTTATCTGTGTGCAACTTGGTCACACCTGCCTGTCTGCATGTAGTAGGCATGGGGGTTTGGATAATGTCGCATCCATCCTCTGCTTCTCCCCGTCCAGGCGTGTGCACAGGCAGCTCCACTCGGCACATCGTGACCTTTGATGGGCAGAATTTCAAGCTGACTGGCAGCTGTTCTTACGTCCTATTTCAAAACAAGGAGCAGGACCTGGAGGTGATTCTCCATAATGGTGCCTGCAGCCCTGCAGCAAGGCAGGGCTGCATGAAATCCATCGAGGTGAAGCACGGCGCCCTCTCTGTCGAGCTGCACAGTGACATGGAGGTGAGAAGTACTTTCTCTGGATCCCGTGGCAAGGCAATAGAGTGTCAGGGAAACCACATGGACCAGGTGGCAGTTGGTTTTAGTTGGTGCTCTTGTTAGGAGCTCTGCCTCCTGCTTAACTAGAGGAGAGGAGCACCACTTTCTTAGAGGGGTTTATTGCCATCCCCTTGTCTTGGCCTGATTTCATGTTGTTCCGGGCTCAGATTTGCAAGACGGAATCACTTTTAGATAGCATAAAATTGTGAATTGAGTGCCAGTTTCTGGCACTGGTAGAGAATTGGAATTGGCATCAGGATTGTTTACCCAGGAGGTATTATGAGTCCAATGCCTAAACCCTGTAAGCTTTCCAACGGGAAACATTTACGGCGCTAAATTAGGTCCTTTGAAAATATTTAAGGCCTACATAAAGCGTTGGCCTCCAAAATTTGAAAAGAAAACGGCAAAACTGATATATATATATATATATATGATTGATTAAATGCTCACAAAAGGTTACATTACACCAACTTCTTTACTTGTTCGTGTAGAGATCATAAATATTTCATTGTGTGAAAACAACTTGTAGGCTAGATTTTCTCACTTTGCAAGAATTCCTGAATTTGAACAATAATTGCAGAAAAATCTTAGCTAGTCATATATCAAGTGAGTAACTCATAGCCAAAAATTAAAAAATCAAGATAAAAAATCCTTCCAAAAATTTTACAGCAAAATTATATTCATCATGGAATGTGAGTGCATTTTAATGTGTTTGATATGATATATGGTGGGGGCTGCCCAAGAAAGAGCTGCTAGTGGCACACATGCACACAAAAGACTTAAAGTGGTCCCATTAAGACACTGGTGTCCAACCTTTTGGCTTCCCTGGGCCACACTGGAAGAATTGTCTTGGGCCACACATAAAATGCGTTAACACTAATGACAGCTTATGAGCTAAAAAAACTTCTGTGCATATTTTTCGTGATATCCACCACCACAGAGAAGCAAACACATCCTTGCATTCAAAGGGTTGGACACGGCTGCTGGATGCTGCTGGAGACACTGCTCTGACGAGTTAGCAATAAGGCCACTTTCCCAGCCTGTCTTAAAGGCATTGCCCTTCCCTCTTGAGTCACATCCACTCAAGGTTCCTATCTCTAGGCTTTCAGGTTCTTGGTGCATGGTCACCCGTACAGTATTGTAACAGTCTGTCTTCTGGTCAAGCTCTGCAAAGTCAAGCTCTGTTTTCTAGTCAAGCTCTTCTTTATCTTAGAAGAGCAGCCGACAGATATCAATGTTCGTGTGTAGTGTTGCGGTTGAGTGTGATGAATGTGCAGAGACTCTCAGTAACTTTACTAAAAACCCAAGGGTGAAGTTCTAGGATTCCTCATTGCTGGGACTACCAATGAGCTCTTTCTTCTTTGTGCAGGTGACAGTGAATGGGAGACTGGTCTCTGTTCCTTACGTGGGTGGGAACATGGAAGTCAACGTTTATGGTGCCATCATGCATGAGATCAGATTCAACCATCTTGGCCACATCTTCACATTCACTCCACAAAACAATGAGTTCCAACTGCAACTCAGCCCCAAGACTTTTGCTTCAAAGACGTACGGTCTCTGTGGTAAGAACATTTTCTCAACTCCTCTTTTCTTCCTGCTATACATTTATAAACCTTACTTGCTCTACTCTGAGGCTCTTGGATGCTGATATTTCAGGGTCTAGTAGCAAGGGTCAGATTCTGGGGAGGATGAAGAATGGCCCGTCTCTGGCATCAGTGTTTTTGTACCTAGGGCCTCTCAGTTTATCTTTTCTTCTTGTTTGTTTCTCTAGGGATCTGTGATGAGAATGGAGCCAATGACTTCATGCTGAGGGATGGTACAGTCACCACAGACTGGAAAACACTTGTTCAGGAATGGACTGTGCAGCGGCCAGGGCAGACATGCCAGCCCATTCTGGAAGAGCAGTGTCTTGTCCCCAACAGCTCCCAGTGCCAGGTCCTCCTCTCAGCACTGTTTGCTGAATGCCACAAGGTCCTGGCTCCAGCCACATTCTATGCCATCTGCCAGCAGGACAGTTGCCACCGGGAGCAAGTGTGTGAGGTGATCGCCTCTTATGCCCACCTCTGTCGGACCAATGGGGTCTGCGTTGACTGGAGGACACCTGATTTCTGTGGTGAGTCTCCAAGTTACTTCTAAAAATCCTGGAGACCAACTAACTGGGCTTGCTCAGCCTCTCTGTGCCCCACATTCTTTATCTGGCTAATAAGGGTGAAAATCCCTGTATTTTGTATGACCTGGGATTCCAGTTAGGATTCAGATCGAAGAGATACATATGTGTGTGTGTGTGTGTGTGTGTGTGTGTGTGTGTGTGTATGTATATGTATATATATGTGTATGTATAGGTGTATATATGTATATATATACACACACACACTCTGCATGTAGAATTTTTATGTAAATTAATGCATGATCCTTTCCATTAGTATTTCTACAGTTCAGACAAATGCAATTTTGTAAAGCGCTGTGTAACCAGTCACATTGAATTTGAAATTCCACCAAGCTTACAGTGTAGTCCATGCCTGAGCAGGATTTTGAAGTGTGAGTAGAATCATTTGGTTGCCAAGAATCTCCTTAATTATAAACACTGCAGGATTGCTAGTGCAGATAGCCCCTCCCCAAGGTCAGCTCCCCTACCTGGACGTGGCATTTATTTAAAGTGTAGGGGAAACTGAAGTGAATCAGATATGGCTCCTGTCCCTCGGGGTGCTGGAGTGAAAAGAGCACTGAACTTGAAATCCTCAGTTGTCAAATATAATCGTCGCCTTTTTTTTTTTTTTTTTTTTTTTTGAGGGAAATCAATATGTACATGCATGTTGGAGCCTCAGAGTTTATCATCATAGAACTGTCAGCAGCTCTGAGCTGGGTCTGGAGGACTTGGGCATCCTAGTCCCAGCTCAGCTGGTGGATGGACTGTTCTCTTAGTCTTTCTGGACCTCAGTGTCTGCATCGTAGAATGAGACAGTTGGCCTAGATAACCTGTAGGTTCCTTTGGGTTCTGATTTTCTGAGGCCATGTGGATGATACTGCCTCCTCCCAATCAGCCTGCAAATCAAGCAGCAAATGTTAGTTTCTAAGTTACTGGAAGCACTGTCTCTGCATACTGATTGCTTTGTGTACCTCCTGGTTATTTACTGTGCACACAGAGGGAAATCTTTGGTGCTCCAAATCCTTGGAAACTTCCTCCATCTCCTGCCTGCCTTTGGTGCCTTGAGAATGTGAGGAAGTTGTTGAGCAAATCAGAACGAGGGAAGTGAATCACCTTGTAGCTTCTTTCCCAAGGCCGTTCTTCATAGATGTGGATTCCTAATTTACAGATGCTTTTAAAGCGTAAAATATATCTGTATTCAAAAAAGGACCATAAAACCATACAAGTTCGCATCATTTGGTAGGACTAGATTTGGCTGCAAGTAGCAGAGAATTAAAATTTTCTGTCGTATAGCTGATCGGAGGCGGTGGTTCCAGCTAATTCTGGGCCTCAAACTGGATTCTAGCTCTTTGCTCTGCCCTTAGTTGGGTGTGGTCTTTTTCTTCATGGTCTAAGATGGAGCTCTAGCTATCACATTCATGCTCCAAGCAGGAAGCTGAGGGAAGGAGGGAAGAGGGGCAAGGAGCAAGGAGCATGCATAGCTGTCTTTTAAAATGGACTCCTGGAGGCTGCCATGGGATACTATACTTACAGTTCATTGGTCAGAACTAGTCACATGACTGCACTTAGCTGCAAGAAAGGTTGGGAAATACAGTCCTCATTCTGGTGGTCATATGCCCAGCCTAAAGTTCTGTTTCTATGGAAGATGGGGAGGATGAAGATTGGTGGAAAATAGCCATCTCTGCCCTGGCAAGTTTGTCTGATGATTAACCATGTTGAATCAGCTGTGCCCGTTTCACTCTGGCTGGTGAGGGCCTTTGTGAGTGACCTCTCCTCCTCTGTCTACAGCTATGTCATGCCCACCATCCCTGGTCTACAACCCCTGTGAGCGTGGCTGTCCCCGGCACTGTGATGGCAACGTGAGCTCCTGTGGGGACCATCCCTCGGAAGGCTGTTTCTGTCCTCCGAATAAAGTCATGTTGGAAGGCAGCTGTGTCCCTGAAGAGGCCTGCACTCAGTGCATTGGTGAGGATGGAGTCCAGCACCAGGTAGGAGCCTGGGCCTTTCACCTCCCATGGGGCTGCTTCCGAAGTGTTCACCAATGGTTGGCCTCTTCCAACTGTGGCAGCAGGGTTGACTCTTACGGGGATCATTAGGGACAGGGAGGCAGTATTGTGTAATGGCTCTGCATTCAGATAGCTCTTGGTTCAAATCCTGTATCTGTCATGTATTATCTGAGAGATTAAACATCCAAGTGTTGTTACCACGTTATTACTGTTACTGTGATTACTATTGTTTTTATTATTGTAGTCATTTAAGCAAAATGATATAGGAACCCAGGAGGGAAAGGGAAAAGAATATTTTGTGTGATAATGTCTGCTATTGTTAAGAGAGATTGTATACCTTGATTGTGCTAAACACAGTATGTTCATTATTTCAGTGTTTTTCAAAGGTTGTATTAACAGTTACTTGTGGTCAAGTGAGTTTAAAGAACACTAGCTAATCATAGTTAAACAGGTTTCTTTATTGCAGAACTCTAGAGTTTTTAATGTACTACTGTACCTCGCAGATATTTAAGAGAGTTTTTGTTTCTCAAACTTATCTGATCATGGAGCGTGTGTGTGTGTGAGAGAGAGAGAGAGAGAGAGAATCCCTTGGGACTGGGATTCCACAGAATACACTAGTGTGTCCTGTATCACTCATAAATACAAAAATCCCATGAAGAAACTAAGACCTAAAGAGCTTAGTAAGTTGCCTATGGACACAATTTATAAGTAATGGAGTTGGTCTTAGAATTTGAAGCTCTCTGTGATGCCAAAGATCTGGCTCTTTCCACAATATGGAATGGCCCTTTTGCTGCATCTCTTTTGAGCTGAGTTGCTTGTGAGTCATTGAGTCATCAGTTTTTTTTTAAGCTCTTTAGGAGGTATTGAATGTATTTTGAAAGGATATTTACCAGACTCCTCCATCTTGGCCTAAAATGGCTGTCATCTGTCTTCAAAGTTGACTCTGTGTATATTTGTAGGATCTGGGGCAGCGTGTATCTGTGCGCATGTGAACGTGCACATGCAAATGTGTGCAGTGGCCCTGTCCTTCACCCTTGACAGTGATACTACAGACCGTGGTAGAGGTAGAAGCATATTTGGCTTCTAGGAAAGGAGAATGTGTTCTGTGATCATGGGCTGCACTCAAGACCTAACGTCTTCATCGCCAAGGAGGACCATTCTTGCTAAGTGGACTGAGTAGAGTGACTTACCACTATGTTCAACCACGAATAGGAGAACTCATGGTAAATGTAGCTAACCAGCCTGCAGAATATTGAAAACAACATTTCAGTAACTATACTATTCTGTCCCTGATGTTGTAAGCCAGGATAGGGACCATTTTATATGATTCTCCCCAGAGCTCTGTAGGGTCATAATCGCACATCCTATCAAATGGATGAGACTGAGGCTCAATGCCATGAGGTGATAAAGCTGGGATTTATGTTCATAGCATCAGTCATAGCGTCCTAGTCCTGCCATTGACCTCATTGGAACTGTGAGCTGAACTGTGGCCTAAGTCATGTTCACTGGAACACGGGTATCCATTAGGGCCATTACTCTTAGTCACTTCCAGTGATCTCATGTGTTCTAGTTTAGTTGTTGGGCTTTATCCTAGTGGATCCAATTTGTCCTCACTGTGGAATAGATGAGCTAAAGTCCTCCTCTACTGCCCTATTTCAACTTGCCAAGTTAAGTAATTGCCTGTTCTGTGGTATTCCCTAAATGAGTTGACAAAACCTTGTATTTCTCTTCCTGATTTGTGTAGCTCCTGAGCTCCTGCAAGGCTTGAATGATGTTGATCAATTTACATATGTGGTTAGCAACCTGTGGTAATTTCAGACTGGTTTTACTAGTAGTGGCAAAATGCTCGCTCTTAGGAGACAGAAATGATCTTTCCTTGGCGTTCTGTGATGAGAAGTGAGCTCAAGTTTGCAGGTTTCTGGCTGCATGAGTGTCAAATGTCTGCAAGGTCCTGAGAGAAGCGGGCTTGTGAACTTCATCTTAGTGTCTCCAAACTGCTGCCCTTTGCTTCTCTTCTCTGGCCCTATTTTCCCCTTTCACTGCCTGCCTCATCTTCAGTCCAACACATTAGAATATGTATTCAAGTTGTGTAAAGGGGCCATCCAAATATTTCGGATGTGGAAACTGTCTTATAAATGTATTTTAAAGTCAGGTGAAATAAAATTAGTTAATTGAAAACTTTGAAAAGAACACAGCCACTTTTAGTGATTTCAGAAAATACAGTTTAAATGGATGAAAGCAAGCATCATATCCAGCCCATGTGCATTTTCAACTTTGACTTTCAAAGCAGAGAAAGAATAAAAACGTAATATGAAGAACATTTCCATTAAATAAACTTTTTTTTAACTGAAGAAATGAAGCCCAGAAAACCTTTTATTCAGGGAAATAAACTAGGGTATAAAACTATTGTAGTGGCCGGGCGCGGTGGCTCAAGCCTGTAATCCCAGCACTTTGGGAGGCCGAGACGGGCAGATCACGAGGTCAGGAGATTGAGACCATCCTGGCTAACACGGTGAAATCCCGTCTCTACTAAAAAAACAAAAAACTAGCCGGTCGAGGTGGCAGGTGCCTGTAGTCCCAGCTACTCAGGAGGCTGAGGCAGGAGAATGGCGTGAACCCGGGAGGCGGAGCTTACAGTGAGCTGAGATCCGGCCACTGCACTCCAGCCTGGGCGACAGAGCGAGACTCCGTCTCAAAAAAAAAAACAAAACCTATTGTAGTAATTTCAGAAGAGCAAAATATTCACTAGTTTCCATAGATTTTATTTTACAAAACAGAGTCTAAAGAGGTGAGCCTTTGCAGCAGGCTCAGAAGGGACCAAGAACCTGCACTGGCTGTCCTTGGCTCAGTGGAGCCGCTGGTGGTGGTGGGTGCTATACCGGCAGGCACAAGCTTAGCAGGAACCATGTCCATGGCCCAGAAGCTCTGGCCTGTAGCTCCTTCCCTCTCCCTTAGTCTCTGCTGTCCCTAGCTGGGCTCAGTGTTTCCATTTCATTTGCATCCCTCATCAAATTGGCTGGTGAATCAAATTCATCAAATTGCATGATGCATTGCTTGTGTCCTTTGACCTTGTGCCTTGAAAATGTCAGTTTTCCCCACCGTATTATCTGCAGGCCGCTCTTTTGTCACCTTGATTCAAACGTTAACTCCTGCTGGCTTTCATACCTGTTACGGCCTGGTGGTATTCACGCCTGGGCCCTGGAACCTGGCGATTGCAACAGGCCTGCCTGCAGTTGGCCTGGGGTTGTGCAGCAGCACCATCTGCCGGCCGCATCGCCGCATAGCCTGGCCAGGCCTGGAGAGCCGCTGCAGTTGCTTTTAGAAGCTTAGCCTTAGCTTGTTTTTTAAATTTTTATTTCTCTTCTTTCCCCTGCCTTGGGTGGGTCTTAAGCTTCCTGGGAAATGACATCTCCGGCAAAGGAGGGCAGACACCTGCTTTGGGTCATCTGTTGTGTGCTACCCATTCTCAGGATAGTAGGAAAATTGTGGGATTTATTCTTGAGTTTAAATGTCTGAGGTCTATGTTTGAAAGGAGAGAAAAAAGAACACTGAAACATACACAGAACATGACCCTCTCCTTCCTCATCCCCTCATGTCTGCCAATCCGACCCCCTGTCCCAGCCCTCCGAGGCCAGCACCCCGGGCTCCTCCCTCCACCTTCCCAGCTGGAGTGGCAGCCACTGTGTCTTTTCCGGTTTTCTCTTCCTAGTCCTTCCCTTTTCCATCCTGCCGCCAGGGTTGTCTTCATTAGCTCTTCTCTGTGAGGCAGGATCCTGCTTATGCCTCTGGGCCTGCACCTGCCTGCCGAGGTAAGGCAAGTTCCTGCAGTGGGCTCATAGGGCCTCTTCTGTCATCTTCAGCCACCTGCCTCACCCGTGATGCCAGGCGCTGCAGGAGCGTTCCTTCGTCTGTGCCTTTGTCAGCTGTTTCCTGCCTGGAATTCCTCCTCCTTTCCCCTTTGCCCAAGTCTTCCCGTGCTTCATAGGTGTGCCCTGTGAGACTCTCTGCAGTGCCCAGTCTTACTGGACTCTCTTTTTGCACTCTTACTGCTCTTTTATTTATTTTTACAAACAGCTTTACTGAGGTATAATTTACATGCCACAAACAGCACATATTTAAAGCGTACAATTCGATAGATTTTGCCATATGAACACACCTATAAAACCGTTGACATAACCAAGATAACGAATTTCCATCCCCTAAAAGTTAGCTTATGCCCTTTTAAATATATCTCTCAACCCTAGACAGCTACTGGTCTGCTTTCTGTCACTGTGGATTCGTTGACATTTTCTGGAATTTTGCGCACATGGAAACATGCCTACGCACTTCTTTTCTGCCTGGCTTCCTTCACTCAGGATAACGCTTTTGGGATTCGTCCATGCTGCTCTGTGTTTTGATAGTTTTCTCCTCCTTGTTGCTAGGTAGTATTCCACGGTGTGTGTGTCACAATTTATTTTTCTCATTCAGATTTTCACCAGTCTTATTTCCTCACCTTGACTGTCAGCCATTCAAGGGCTCGGACGGTGTGTTCAGACCTGCCCATGACGGGCACTGTGTCTATTGACGAGAAGCAGTTGTAGTGCAAGAGACTAGGCCTGTGGTGTCTTGGGCCAGAATGCTAGGTTCAAAGCCTGGATGTGCCACTTGGTCAAATTTCTTAACTTCTTGGTGCCTCAATTTCATTATTTATAAATACAGATGATACTAACCTGGTAGGGTTATCATTAGGAAAATAAATAAATGTAAAACTCTTAGAAAAATACCTTGAACATATTTATTATTAGTTATTTGTGGGAGGCAGCAGAGCATGGTGGTTTAAAACCATGGATTTGGGCCTGGCGTGGTGGCTCACACCTGTAATCCCAGCACTTTGGGAGGCTGAGGCAGGTAGATCACTTGAGGTCAGGAATTTGAGACCCAGCCTGGCTAACATGGTGAAATCCCATCTCTACTGAAATACAAAAATTAGCTGGGTGTGGTGACGCATGCCTATAGTCCCAGCTACTTGGGAGGCTGAG
Organism: Mandrillus leucophaeus; assembly: GCF_000951045.1. NCBI lineage: Eukaryota > Metazoa > Chordata > Mammalia > Primates > Cercopithecidae > Mandrillus > Mandrillus leucophaeus. The sequence continues at coordinate 98,092 of NW_012102532.1, read as the reverse complement.
GCAGGAGAATCGCTTAAACTCGGGAGGCAGAAGTTGCAGTGAGCTGAGATCATGCCACTACACTCCAGTCTAGGCGAGAGAGAGTGAGACACTGTCTCAAAAACAAAAACCAAAACATAAACAAAGAAACAAACCATGGATTTGGATTCAAAGCCTCACTCTGTCACTGTTCCTGTGCACACCTAGCAAGTGCCTTAGCTTTCTCATTGGAAAAGTGAGGGCAATGGTAAAAAATATCCTCACCATAGGATTGCAGTGAGGATTACACGAGTGATTTAAATAAAGCTCTCAACACAGTGGCACGTAGCAGGTGGCATTTGAATGTTAGCTGCTATCATTTATTGAGTGAGTGAAAGGTGTCAAGGGCAGGACCAGAGGGGTTAATCCTGAGGGAGGGCAGGGCACTTTGGGGGAAGGGGACCTCACTTGGGGGTCTTTGATCTTCCTTCTTAGCTGACTGATTGCCTACCGTGGAAGTAATAAGTAAGACCTTCTTGACCTGGGAACTTCTTAGAGTCCTTTGAGCTGCTGGATAAGAATGTGTTTCTTCAGGGGCAGTTTCGCTTGAATTTAATTTTAAGTTTAAATTTAACTTCATGGCTGAATCCAGAGGGAGACTGAGTCCTGGCTCTGCTTCTTAGTGGAGCTCTTTGCTGTGTACCCTGTGCTAATCAGTTTCTTACTCCTTACAACTGTCCTGCAAGGCAGGCTTGAGTACCCTCATTTTACAGATGAGGAAACTGGGCACAGCGGAACGCAGCCCGTTTTAGAGTTCGGGAGTTCCTGACCTCAAAGCCTTGTGCTGTGGGGCTGTGCGTAACTTTGAGAAGGCTGCTCTCTACCCTGGGCCATCTCTCATTTGAAAAATCAGAGAGCTGCACTCAGGCGTCTGAAGTCACTGCAGGCATCAAGAATGTGATGCTTTCAAGAGTTTTGCTGTCCTCCCCACAGCTCTTGCTATTGTCTGAAGTCAATTTCAGAAAGAAATGGCTTTTTTTTTCCCCCCAAGCAACATCCCAGTTTCTCCTTTGGCTTGAGAAATGACTAGCAGGTGCGATCCAAGAACTCTGATTTTCTTTCCTTGCTTGGTTTTAGCATTGCCAACAGAGAAGGGTATAGTGAAAGTTTCCACGTTTTAGTTGACAAAGCACTGTGGCGACCACCTTTCTGAAAGCCATTAGAACCTCACAACCTCCTTTTAACCTGGTTTTGTTCATCTGTGAGGCTGTCAGAGGGCTGGCTCAGGGACTGGCCCTCGCCGCAGGCAGGGAGAACTGACCTCTGTGAACTCTGGGCTTTGTACCTAGAATGTCCTGTGCCCTCTCTGAACCTCGCTTTCCCCTCAGTTCCTGGAAGCCTGGGTCCCGGACCACCAGCCCTGTCAGATCTGCACGTGCCTCAGCGGGCGGAAGGCCAACTGCACAATGCAGCCCTGCCCCACGGCCAAAGGTGAGAGTCCTCCCCTCGCTGGTGCCTTCATGGAGGAACAAGGGCCCCTGCAAGGCCCCCCAGTGACCCATCTTCATCCCTGGCAGAGCAGACTCGAACACTGGCACTTGCAGTCCTGGAGTGGGTGAGCTTCCTTGCCCAGCCTGCATTTCCCGTCGCTGGGCCTGGGAGCCCCATTCTGCATCTGGGTTTGACACTCTCAGATTAACCCTTGCCTCTGGTCCCCAGCAACGCTCAGACTTAGAGTCCCCTGGAGGGTAAATGTGAGGTTGTCACCAGGAACATGGGGACACTCATCTGTCAGAGGGCCCGTGGCCTGGATCCTCGTGGGACGACTATACAGAACTCATACTAGTTTTCAGTGAGCGAGAACATTTGAAATCCCTCCGAGGCTGTCCCACTACTCATTTCTCTGACTTTTGTGGCCGTTCCTCTCCTTCAGCTCCCACCTGCGGCCTGTGTGAGGTGGCCCGCCTCCGCCAGAATGCAGACCAGTGCTGCCCTGAGTATGAGTGCGGTATGTGTCCCACCAGGGGGATGTCTCCAGGGCTCAGCCCCAGCCCCAGGGGGGTACCACGTTGAGGGTGCTGAAAGGTGGCTCTGTTCCCAGGCACAGGGTGTATGAAAGGAGGTGGGCAAGGACTGACTAGATATTCCAAAAAAAATGGAAAGGGTTACCTCTGGAGAATAGGATTGGCTTCCTGGAAGAATCTTCTGTAAATTACTAAACGTAGGTTTGACAGGATTAATGGGGTGATTGCTGACAAGAATGAGGTGATGGCTGGGGACCACAGAGATACACTGAAGAAAAAATCATGCCAAAGCAGCCCATTTTCCTTTTCAGTAAGATTTTGAGGCCGCTAGATACAGAGAAGACCACATACTGGGCACCTCGAGTTGAGCAGGTTATTTGCTAGAAGTTTTCATGCTAGCCCTGCAGACTACTCTGTGAATAGTGGGCTCAGTGAATTCAGAGCTGATGGAATTATGGTTAGCATGGCAGGAAATCATTAGTGCCTTTGTCCTTGTCCTGTCCAGTGTGTTTGTTGCTTATACAGATGAAGACCTAAAGCACAGGCATGTACAGTTTGCAGTGATGCAAATCTTGAAGGGAGAGCAGATAGATCAGGGGGCAGTCCAAGCAACTAAAAGAAAATCATGTAATTGGAGAAACTTGTTTATACTCATGAAATTGATCAGAAATAAATAGAAGTCCCATAAGAGAGGGAGATGTGGCTTGAGAACAATTAATGTAAAAGAGGTCTTAGAATGTTGGCAGTAGAGAGAACTAGAGGGATCGTTTATTTCAAGCCCCTCATTTTATAGACATTACTAGGCTCCTACAATGTGCCAGGCACTTTGCCCTTACTATTCTGTGAAATCCTCAGACTGATCCTATAAGGTAGGGTATCCCACCTTCCAGAAGAGGAAACAGGTCTAGAGGATCCAAGTTGACTTGGCTGAGATGTGGAAGCCCTAGTGGATGATAAGAATAATCAGTATGACTTGGATTGATTGATCCATCCATCCATCCATCCATCCATCCATCCATCCATCCCCATGTTATCTCTGTCCCCATTATCATCACTTAACCTAAAACAGTAGAAGTCTGCATGAATAGGAATGTAGTGTCCCACTCACAGGTAATAAGAGTAACCTTGCTGAACTCTGCATGGACGTCTCTCTTTCTGGCCTTCAGTGTGTGATCCGGAGAGCTGTGACCTGCCCCCAGTGCCTCACTGTGAAGGTGGCCTCCAGCCCACACTGACCAACCCTGGCGAGTGCAGACCCAACTTCACCTGCGGTAAGGCCTCTGTGGATGAGGAGGGGTGGTATGGCCTCTCTCCTGGCGTGAGGGAGGTCATCCTCTTTCTCAGGGACCTGTTCCAAGATGATGTCGTTTCCTGTTTTCTACCTGGCTGAATCTGGGTTGGAAGGGCATCTAGAACAGAGGGGTTAGGGTCACACCTGCACAGGATCCTTCCGGCTGCATGCTGCTGAAGGATACCAGGTGTGGGCACAGCCACAGGCACCTCCTTGGGTTTATGAAGAAGCAGCTGGGGCTGAGAGAGGAGGTGGCCTCTGAATCTAATCTTTATTTGTGCCCATCCTCCTGTATGTCATTGAGGGGAGGGAGTGACTTCCCCTCATCATTGGATTGTATTGCCAAACAAATTTATAGTTTTTTTCCCCTCTGAAGGAGTATATAGGTAATCACTATATACTATAATTTAAACATAGTGTTGGACTAAAATAAGACATGACAAGAAAGCGAATTCTTTGTTTACCTACCGAGAGTACCCACTCTAAATCCACTGGTGTTCTTGTCTGCTGATGTGGACTCGCCTCTGACTTCCTGGATGTGAGACTGCAGGGGTGGGAGGAGAGCACATGGTGTTTGAAGGGAGCTAGAAACCGGCAAAGGACACAGGGACAGGATTTGGTCTTTTAAAGGTGACACTGTGGCTTTGACAAGATTGCTGGCATTCTTTCATTCCACACCGATTGCTGGAGGGCCTAAAACTGTAGGGTATTGTTCTAGGTACTGAGGTGGGGATAGGGTCACAAAAACTCCTGGCATAGAACAGTGCTTAGCAGGGCATGGTCACCCAGGCCTATTGGCCTTAGAGATTCTACATCTGACACCTCTGAGAATCAAGGAACCCGCCCCTTCCAGACGTACGTGGGAAAGCGATAGAGCAGGGATGGAGCAGCCTTCACTTCTCCTCCATTAGAGTTCCTAGCTTCACATTTCCCTTTCTGATTAATGTTCATATTTTTCTGCAGATGGACTGCTTTTTTGGTAACATTGAATAGCTCCCAGCCCGTGAGCTTGGTCCTCACACATTTCTGACTTAATCTTCTGAGTCTGAAGCTCCCTGGCACCCTATAGCATAGCTGAATACTTACGAGCCCTGGCTGGGTGCATTGCTCAGCGTGGCCTTGTCCTACCCTCAGCCTGCAGAAAGGAGGAGTGCAAAAGGGTGTCGCCGCCCTCCTGCCCCCCGCACCGTTTGCCCGCCCTTCGGAAGACCCAGTGCTGTGATGAGTATGAGTGTGCCTGCAACTGTGTCAACTCCACAGTGAGCTGTCCCCTTGGGTACTTGGCCTCAACCGCCACCAATGACTGTGGCTGCACCACAACCACCTGCCTTCCCGACAAGGTAAGGGCTGCTCAGTTCTGGCTGGTACGACAGCCAAATATGTGCTCCTTATGGAAGGTTTATATCCTGCCCAGCCTTCCCCTCCTGCCCAAAGTAAGTGCTACAAGGCTTGGTGGGTGGGCAGTCAGCATTCCAGCTCAGCCTGAGTGGAAATTTACTTAACTCAGGAGGCATTTCTTGTGAGCCTACTATGTACTAAGCATGGCTAGATGCTGAGGTTACAAATAATGTGTAAGACATGGTCTTTACCTTTACAGAGCTTATTTTTAGGTTAGCTAAGGAAATAATGTGATTGCCTGGATTTAGAGATCAGTTAATAGTTATATATACATATATATGTGTGTGTGCGTGTGTATAT
>NW_012102532.1:91888-92951 GCF_000951045.1 Mandrillus leucophaeus | reverse complement strand
TATATATATAAAAATATATACTTATTTGTTGAGATGAAGTCTTGCTGTGTTGCCTAGGTTGGTCTTGGAAGTCCTGGGCTCAAGTGATCCTCCCACCTCTGCCTCTTGAGTAGCTGAGATTACAAGTGCACTCCACCACACCTTTATTGTTGTCAGTTTATCCATCGATCCACCCATCCATTCATCCATCCATCTACCCATCCAATAGTTACTAAGCAACTACCACACTCTAATAGAATTGGTACTATGTTAGGTGCTATGGGAGAGATGTTAAGATTGAAGTTCCTGTGTATGCTCTTGTTAGTATATATGACAATAGTCTATAAACTGAATATAATAAAGTGTCAACAAATGGTACAGATTTTCAGTGCAAATAGCAGTCTTATAGGTGAAAGAGCCACCAAGATGAGCTGTCGTTAAAGATTTAATTGATGGGGTGTGGAAGTGAAGGGCGCGAAAGTGGCAGGGAGCTGAAATGAGCCAGAACTGCAGCAGGAAGACCTGAGCATAGTCACAGCTGCTGCATTGAGGGGAGTCCTGACATGAGTGACAGAGAAGCCATGGTCATCTCTCCTTGGAGCCTGTTAGGGCTGGAACAGATCTTTATTTGTCTGGAATGCTTAAGACCTCTGTTCCCCTCTGGATGGTCTTCCAGCTCAGGGATTCTAAGCACTTAGTTTCTGGAGAAGTGGGAATAAGTCTAGGAGGCTACGGTTGCTGCTGCTGCTTTCTTATATCTCTTCTCCTCATCTTCCTGCCCACCCCTCCTGCCTTGCCATTTTTCTATTAATGTTTCTTATGTGTTTTTAATCTATAGTAATGCCACTCCCTGTTTTTATGCCTTTGATTTGTTGGGGAAGCTGGGTCATTTGTCCAGTAGAATGTCATGAATTCTGGATTTGACTAGCAGCCACCTCATGGTATTGCATAATGTGTTCCTCTATCCCCTGTATTTCCAGTGGACTAGAAGTTAGACCCAGGGGATTCATTACATTCAAGGTCAATGCATTAGGGAGGCAAGAGGTACATAATGTCTTTCTTTCTGCCTGCCTGCCTCCCCTCC
>NW_012102532.1:87420-89298 GCF_000951045.1 Mandrillus leucophaeus | reverse complement strand
CTGTATATAATTATTATAATTATAATAATTATAACAAGACATATTCCCAGGAGTCTTACTCTATCTCTGTTTTCTCTACCTTATTCCTTCCTCTACCCTATAATTTATATACATGAATTCTATAATATATAGTATATAATATATAGCATATGTTATGTTATATATACTATATGTAATGTATATATATTTGTAATATGTATTTTATGTAATATATAATACACGTATGTAATATATAATGTATGTATCATATATGTAGCATATATATATCTGCCTGTCTCAGCCTCCCAAAGTGCTGGGATTACAGGCATCAGCCAGCCACTGTGTCCAGCCTTTATAATTTTTATTAGTTTTCTTTTTGAAAACATGATGAATTTTATACATGTTTCTTCCCATTTCTCATAGAAAAGTATATTATGAATTGTATTTTAAATTGTTCTTTCTCATTTAACAATATTTGATGGAGATTATTCTGTATCAGTGTCTAGAGAGATGCCTTATTCTTTCTTATAGCTGCATAGTACTCCATTGCATGGCAGCACCGTAGTTTTTTTTCCAACAAGTCCCCTATTGGTGGACATTTGAGTTGCTTCAGCCTTTTGCTATTACTAATTGTGGTAACAAACAGCCATATGCATCTGTCATTTTGTGGACTTGGCAGTGTGTCTTTGGGATGGATTCCTAGAAGTGAGATTCTGAGTCAAATGGTAAATACACATTTACTTTTGCTAAGTATTGCTAAACAATTCTCCATAGGGATGGTAACATTTTCCTGCAGGCCTTTTAATAGAACAAGGGGTCTCATTCAATAAGTTCATTATACAGAAGCTAGAAGACTGAGAAGATATATGATAGTGCTTTTGAAATGTTTGAAGTGCTATTATGGCATTCACAGGATGGAGACCTATTTTGCATAGCTTTGGAGGGCATACTTGGGATTAATTTCAAAACTGACATTAAGTCCCCTGATCAAACAGCTTCCTTAGCTCCTCATTCCAAGAAAAGGATGTCCGAGCATTGTCTGTGGCGTGCGTCCCAGACTTGCCACGTTTCCCTTTCAACCAGCCTTTTTCATCTCTTTTCCCACATCTCTGCCAGAGCCTATGGTTCTTCCAAATGGGATCCCTTGTCTCTCAAACATATCCCCTGCTCTGTGTCCTAGAGTCTTTGCTTTCTATGTTCCTAGTCATCTGTAGGTAAGGGGACACACGTTCATAGCCCCTGCACAACTTGCTTGTAAGTAGGCAGAGGGCTAGAGAGGATGGGCTCCAAGTCCAAGGACATTACTGGGTCTGGGAATGTGGGTACAGCTTCTCGGTGACATAGGAAGGAGTGAAGTGCAGTTAAGGCAGGAAGAAGTGAGACCAAGGCAGCTAGTGTGTTGTATTCAAGTCTGTGGACCATGAAGGCCTCACGAGGGGCCACCCCTCAGAGCCTGGGGATGGCTTTTCTAAGGCTGGCAGGCAGGGAAAGGAAGAGGATGAAATCTGTTTTATAAGCAGTCCTGCATATGGGCAGAGACCACATTTGGTTTTATATATTGCCACATTCTCAGCACCTAGAGTGGCTTCCGTGTAGTAGGTGCTAACTCACCGTTTGTTTCAATGAACGAAATGAGTTCACTCACGAAAACTTACGTCTACAGGTGTGTGTCCACCGAAGCACCATCTACCCGGTGGGCCAGTTCTGGGAAGAGGGCTGCGACGTGTGCACCTGCACCGACATGGAGGATGCTGTGATGGGCCTCCGCGTGGTCCAGTGCTCCCAGAAGCCCTGTGAAGACAGCTGTCGGTCGGTGAGTGGGACAGAGGGGCTGGGCATGCCTGGAGCCATCAGGGCAGGAAAGTAGAGGAGGGCATCTTAGGAAGGGCAAGAAAGGTT
>NW_012102532.1:83382-85250 GCF_000951045.1 Mandrillus leucophaeus | reverse complement strand
CTCCCCCTCCTCCCGTCTCACTCTGTCACCAGGTTGGAGTGCAGTGGTGCGATCTTGGCTGATTGCGACCTCCTACTCCCTGGTTCAAGCGATTCTCCTGCCTTAGCCTTCTGAGTAGCTGGGATTGCAGGCACACACCATCACGCCCAGCTAATTTTTGTTTTATTAGTAGAGATGGGGTTTCACCATATTGGCCAGGATGGTCTCGATCTCCTGACCTTGTGATCCATCCTCCTCCTCGACCTCCCAAAGTGTTGGGATTACAGGCATGAGCCACCGCACCTGGCCTAGCTTCCCACTTTCAAAGATAAGACTGATTATGTGTTCAGATGAAGTCAACCTATTTCTTTCTGCATTGTGAAGTTTATCCTGTCAACAGTTTAGTTTGTCATTTTAATATTTATAGGTGTTGTCTAAGATTTAGTATGTCAGGAGTTTCAAAATCGTGACTTTCCTCACTTCTATCATACTGATTGCATTTATTAACTGGAATTCTCCCATAAGAAAGAACTTTCTCCCAGCTGTTTTCAGTTACCCTGAAATAAAATTACATTAGACAAAGCAGAATAAAAGCAGAATAAGGGCTTGATTTTTTCCTTTCCAGTTTTCAGGGCCGTTAGTTGATGCCCCAGCAACTGTCAAGGACAGCCAAAGAGGTTCCCCCCCCCATCATTATGGATTCATGGATGCTTATGTGTTTGGTGTGTGTTGATTCATTGTAAACTTTATTTTTTTGATACTAAAATTGCCCTCCCTGGGGTAAATGGGGGCTCCTTGAAGTCAGCTTTGGAGCCTGTTGGCATGGCCTCATGAGTCTTGTAGTTTTCTTGCTTTCTGAAACAATAAGGCATGCCAGGCTCACCCTGGGCATTTCCTGCCCTAGTCCTTGGATCTGCCATTTTGACAAAAGTCCCTCTACTTTTTAGTACAAGTGGTATTTAGACACAAAATCTGGGTGCCAAGAATATTTATGGCTCCTGGGTTGCCATTGCCTTCAGACCTTTTTGGTGAACAGAGCTTAGAAATACATGTTTTAAGAGAGGATAAAAACTACTAAGTTTGTAGTGGTATTTCTGATTCAGATTTAATTATGGGACTTGACTTTGATTTCTTGGTTGTATCACTTCTAAGTTGAAAATTCTGGTTTCCTAATATATAATTAACTACTTACTTGCTTTATCTTGCAATATACCTGTAATAGTTTCAAAACTAACCTGTAAACCTAGCACTTTGGGAGGCCGAGGTGGGCTGATTTACCTGAGGTTGGGAGTTCAAGACCAGCCTGGCCAATATGGTGAAACCCCATCTCTACTAAAAAATACAAAAAATTAGTTGAGTGTGGTAGTGTGCGCCTGTATTTCCAGCTACTTGGGAGGCTGAGGCAGGAGAATTGCTCGAACCCAGGAGGCAGTTTGCAGTGAGCCGAGATTGTACCATTGCACTCTAGCTTGAGCTACGGAGTGAGACTTTGTCATAAATAAATAAATAAAATTTCCTTTCAGTTCTTCTTATCCTTAAAAAAAAAACTCATTGGGAGATACATAGTGTAAATACTAGGGTTTGAAGTCATTTGAAATAATTATTGTAATTATTATATATATAACAATATGTTATATATAATTATATAATTATATACTATATATAATATAGAAATTATGTATAATATTACATATAATTATACATAACAGACTCCTGGGAATATGTCTTGTTTTATAATTTGGGCTTTAAAATCATTTAAATATTTTACGCCATAGTAATTTTAAATTTTAAAAGAAATAAAAAGCAATCCCTAAAAAATGGAAAACAAATTGAAATATCTCATTAACTAGATATCAAGTAGGTGGCACATTATTATTATAATTATATGT
>NW_012102532.1:70180-81317 GCF_000951045.1 Mandrillus leucophaeus | reverse complement strand
AGTGCAGTGGCACAATCTCGGATCACTGCAAGCTCTGCCTCCCGGGTTCACGAGGAAGGGCAAGAAAGGTTCTTTAGTGACCTCTGGTTCAAGGCTAGGAGTATGGAAGAGGGGAGGGGGTTAGGGCTGGGTAAGAAGAAAAAGCATGAGCAAAGGATTTCGGTGTCATCCTTCTGCAGTTCAGGCCTTAGCTAATGGTCACGTCTGTTGTATGGCCTAAAGTCTAAAGGACTGGTGGAGTAGGTTTGAGCAGAGATGTGGGGAGGACTAAATGCTTAGAAAAGAGGACTCGATTTCCTTTTTCTTCCACCCTCATATATCACCTTCGCCTGTCCCTAGAACAAACGTATGCTCTGAATTTTCTAGGATTCTCCTGGTTTCAGTGTACTCTGGTGTCTCCACGTAGACTGTTGATTTTCAGACCATGTTTATAATTTGAGGTACGGAAAACATCCCTGTTCTCCAAATCCAGTTTGTGGCGGCTGCCCCTGAGGCTCCTGTGTGTGCTGGGGTGCCCTATTCTTGCATGTTGAGGACTGATCAGACCCTAAAAAGGGAGCACCAGTCTGCAGAGAGGATTGTAGGACAAATTCTGCTTGCTAGTTTAATGCGCTTATTACTACATTATTATTAGCAGATAATGATATTAAGAGAAGAGGTGCCAGGGCGGGCAAGCACATACATCTCATGATTGCTTTTGCAAATGTCAACGGCAGTGAAAACAGAGCTGAAGGTGTTTTCGAGGTGAATGGTTTGATGGCAGGGGAGAACTTGAGGACAGATCCCGAAACCCAGGCCCTTCACCTGCTGTTCTACCTGTATTTGGGTACTGAGAGTGAGTGGAGTTGCTCAGTACCTTTGAGAGAGGATGATGCTGTGGTATCCAGGTGTTTCTTTGGGAAACACTAAGCTTTAGAAACCCTTTGGTTTTCATCTCCTCTCACAGGCCACCTGAGGCCAGGAAAATAACTTGCTGTCAAATAAAGAGAAGTGCTGTTTACAGATCATTTTTAGGATATTGACACCCACTATATTTCGTGTTTCAGTGGGGAGTTTTGCTTGCAAAGAATAGAACCCATTCAGACTAACTACAATAAGAGGGGATTTGTAGAAAAGATACAGGAGGATCTCAGACAGGAAGTGTAGGATTTGTAGAAAAGATACAGGAGGATCTCAGACAGGAAGTGTAGGATTTGTAGGTGGGCACCGTGGTCCTACAGCATGTCTCTCCGTTTGTCCTAAGAGCCGGTATTTGTGTCTATCTGCTCCAGCTCCTCCCTGCAGGCCAGCTTCCTCTGTGCGGAAGTTTTGCTTTCTTAAACATTTTGTTTGCACACAGCTTTATCAAATCTCACTTCAACTCCACACAGCTTTTCAGATCCGTGGTTCATCCTTTTCCAATCTGCCTTAGTCGGTCTTTGTGTTTCATAGATCAGCTTCTCAAGAGGAAAGTTGACAGGCCCAGCTCAGCCCTTGGATCGGGTCCACTGTCCAGTTCATGCTCTGGTCCAGTCAACTACTGGGGGAGCTGCAGGTCCTGGGGTATAATCCTGGCTGTGTAGAAAAGCTGGGGACAACTTCAAAAGGAAGATGGGTAGGGAGGTCAGGGCAGGAGTGGAGGAGGAAACGTGTCTAGAACTCTTGACCATGTGATTGTTCTAGGGAATCCAGTGCCCTGTCTTAGAGGCTGAATGTTCACATCTTCTGGGGAAGAGAAGGGAGCGTCGTGGTTTAAAATCTCAGGGGACGTGGGAGGCTGGGCTTGGATCTGTACTGTGTTGAGTGAGGTGGGAGCTTAAGTAAGTTACAGATGGTCTCAGACTTCATTCTGCAAAGAGGGTAGTATTGTTAGCATTGTTAGCTCTGGTCTGACCTCAGAGGCACTTGGGCTCATATCTCCCAGTCCATGTGTTGTCTGGGTTGTGACAGAAAAGAAAGGACAACACTACCATCGTCACCCTGAAGCCACAGTGTGCAGAAACACACTTTGCCCAAGCTCCTCTGTAGTTCTCTGCTCTTCGTGTCAGAGGAGTGGCGGCAGGTAAGCGGGGGCATTGGCGGCTTCTCAGGAATGTTCCAGGTGGTCCTCAGGCGATGGCCTTGCTTCCGTGTCCATAGTGAGAGGAGGCCTCCGCCTCTCTACAAGCCTTTGAGGGGATTTTCCATGAAGGCTGATGGCCGTCTGACTCCTCACCCGTAGGCTCCTGAATCAGGTTCAGTCGAGGTGTAGGAACTGTGTTCTGAGAAACCGAAGGAAGTCCGTTAGATTTTATTCACTCTGTGATACTCCTCAGGAGGAAGAAGAGGGAGGGATGTTCTTCCCAGTATCAGACGGGAAACAGGACCACCCCAGGGAACGGGGTTGGCCGGAGCCCCTGTAGCTCACAGGAAGCCTGTGGACACTGGAGGGTCCTGACCTGAGCCCAGAGCCCGTCCTGTTAGGCTGGTTCAGTCCGCAACTGCAGTGTTGCCAAAGGGTCAGTCTGATCCAGGAGGAGCTCTTCAAACCGTGCTCCTCAGATCACCTCAGAGGGGACAAGTGACCAGAGCTTGGCATCTGCCACCTCCGTTTCAGTTCCTGCAATTGTGCTTAAAGGATCGTGCTGCTAGATAAATTCATAATTTATTGTTCAGTGCGTATGTTTTCAGGTTGGGTGGCTAATAGACCTACTTAGTTCCATTCTTAGTTGGGAAACCAATGAAAACAGGATGGAGAAGAGAGCCAGGAGAAGGGCCGGGGATGTGTATTTTGATACAAGACATCAAACGTAGAGATAAGCGAGGGAATTTGTTGGAGGAAGGGAAAAGAAAGAATTGAAAAATACAGGCTGGACCCTGGTTATGCAGCCAGGAAACAGGGTTGCTGTGGGGTATGGAGGGGAATCTTAGACAGATGGAAATTTGGAGGCAGGGCTAAAAGTGTCTGGGTGTGAGAAGCTAGTGGGGCTGTGGGAACAGGCATCTGGCCTGGGAACCATCCATAATATTGACACTCTTTGCTCATGGTGAGAGGCAACAGGAAACGAAAATATGCGGATCTCGATCACTCAGCCTTCTAGAGAGGCGCGTGAGAATGACAGCAGATCCCTAAAGGTATTAATTACTGTCTTCTGTGTTCTTTGAGTCTTTGTTTCTGGCTCCCTGAGACCTTGTTTTCTTCTTTAATGGCATTTTGTATGTTCTGCTGTATCGGGGAAGGTGTGTACACAGATTGAGTCATCCTAATTTGTTGTCTCCTCCATAGTACCTAGTACATCGTAGGTGCACAGTAAATGACTTGAATCTTGGCTCATAAAAGCCTGGAGACAGCTCGCTGCGCACTGCTGGGAGGTGGGCAGGGATGTTAGTAGGTCTCGTGGAGACTGGGTGGGGTTGAGCCAAGTCTCAGGAGTGTTGAGCCCTTGCAGAGAGAGGCACGTGTGTTGTGCATCTTCACATTCTGCCCTGCTTGGGAGTGTGCTTGGGGAGCGCGGCAGGCTGCCATCCACGCCCGTCCCACACCTGTCCAGAACAGCTGTGGTTACTCTTTCTCTTTTAAGGACACAGCTCCAAGATGGAGCATAGTCCTGGATTCTTTGTTCTTGGCTCCTGGGACAAACACACTGTCATCACTTTGACTATTCTTTGTATAGACTTTTCAGAGGAGGGTTTCAGTCTATTTTCATCATGCTTTAGCCAGATTGGAGGACCTTCTAGAGGCAAAATGGGCTGACAAACTTCAGGATGCTGTTCTCCTTGGCATGCTTTCTGGGGAAGGTTTGTCTGTTGCTCTCTCATCTCACTTTTCTTTTGTAAAGAACACCATACCCTATAAATTACTAGGTAAATGTCAAGTTTGTAACCTCTTGGGGAAGCCCAAATCACATTGGTAAGCAGTATTGGGATCAAGTGTTCGTCTTGTATGGGAGGGTAGCCCTGCGAGAGCAGAGACTGGATCCCAGTCATCCTGAGTGCTCCCCCTGGTCAGTGAGGGGCCCTAGAGTTGGCCATGATGGTAGCAGCTGCTGCTAAGTGAACTCTGAGCTGTCTTTAATACTCCCACAGACTGGATCATGGCCTCTTTCAAAGTGGGATCTTTCAGGGAACAGAATTATATCTCTGCAGCGGATGTAAGACTTTGTTTAGTGACCTAGTAGTTGCTTCTTCTTGGCATGACCCTGAGCCTGGTTGACAACAAAGGCGAAAATGCCCAGACCACTGATCACTCAGCAGAACCCCAGGGTACAGTACGCAGGAGGCGTAGGTAAGAACCCCTATGTCTTTGCTGCTCACCTGTCCTTGCTCTGTTTTTTCTGCTTTTCCAGGGCTTCACTTATGTTCCGCGTGAAGGCGAGTGCTGTGGAAGGTGCCTGCCGTCTGCCTGTGAAGTGGTGACCGGCTCACCACGGGGGGACTCCCAGTCTTCCTGGAAGAGTGTAGGTCCAGGCCCCCGGGACTGGGAGGAGGGCAGATTGGGGCCACTCCAGGGACCAGTGTTGACCTTAGTTTCATCTCATTCCCTGCCCTTTGCTTTCCTCACTGGGCATTTCACCCAGCTATTGGTGTTATCCAGATGCCAGCTGGGATGACCTGCCCCTTAGGAACTAGTTAAGACTGCCTCAGGCTTCCCATTTTGTAGATTTTGGGAGAAAAGCCCAGGGCCCTCTCGGGGGTATTCATGCTCTCTCATTCACCTGTGAATCTGAGGTGCTGTGGCTGAGCGGCTGGTTCTGGGATGGCCTCATCACCCCTCCGAAGTGCCACAGGCTGCAAGTACTGTTCTGGACCACACTGACCCAGGCAGGGTCCCCAGACCTTTTCACTGATTTCTACTGAAACCTCCCTGGCGGTTTTAGGGAGGTGGAAAACTTTACAACCCAGAAAAGGAACAGTATTTCCCACAGTCCCTCGGCTATTTCTGCAGGTCTGGCCGGGGCATCTTGCCAGCCCCCCATCGCCCCACTCTCATCCTCTCCTGGCTGGCCCACCCCTGCCAGTCCCTTCTTGTAACACAGAGCAGTTCAGCTGTCCCCTGTGTGCTGCCAGGTGCTCTCAGACTCTGATGCTCATCAAGCCATTTTCTTAAAAACAGAGGATTCCGTCTTTGGGGATTTTAGTCCAGATGCTAGGAGAATCACAGTTCTTTCAGTCTGGTCAGAAGGATAAGGTGGGTAGTAGCCAAGTCCTGGCAACCTTGGGAGCTGGTGCTGGGAGGAGGTGAGCTGCCCATATGGGCCTTCCCTCTGTCTCCCTTAGTAAGACCAATGCGCTTCCCTTAGAGAGGAAGATCCTGAGCCTTCCCCATCTCCTACCCAGGCCCATTGCCTTTCTCCTCCCCAGTGATAACAGAATGACTTACTGGGCTTTTTCAGGTGAATTTCCACCTCCCCCTCTAGTCCGAGTTGCCTATGTGTTCCCTTCCCTGTGTTCTCCCCTCCCCACCTTTTAGTGCTTCTGCTCCCATGTGCCCTGGATGGAGGCAGGTTTTATTCCTCCTTCCCAGGGTCAAGGTACAGCTCAGATCAGAGGCTGCCCCATCCTGGAGGGGCGGAGAGCCAGTCCCTTTGTGCTCAGTACTCCTGCCCCTTTCCCCATCTCTCATTTTCCTTCAAGGCCCACCCCACCCTGCCCCCATCGGTATTTGCAAAACATAAGGTGACCTGGGCTTCTCTCTACCTCAAGTCTCCATCTTAACTAAAAAACTTGGGTGATGGCAGTGGTTTTGCTGCTAAACCATGTCAGGGGGCAGCGGGGGTGGTGGCAATGGGTGCTCTTAGTGAGCTGGTGGCCATGGCTCGGTGAGTAAGTAATCAGAGGAGGGAGAGGTCTAGAGGGTGGAATCAGGAGTGGGAGGTGAAGAGAATGGCTGCAAGTGTTTGGCATTTTCTACACTTCATCTGGAAGGAGAAGAAATAAGCAGGCACTAGGAGAAGTAGGGCAGGGCCTGAGATGGCGGCAGAGGGCACCTGGTTACATATCTGGGTGCTGGCCGACACAGGGCACTCGCGGTGACATTTTCTGGGGAAGATCCTCCTGGTGACTTTTCTGAACCATGGTCTTGGGTCCTTTCAGTGCTTTTGGCCCATGGTGACAACCCTTGAGATCAGGCTACCTGTGTGCAGCCCCGGACTCTTCATGGACAGATTGCAGGGCTGTTGGGGTCCCAGGCCAGCCTTCTCAGGCTTCTGCCAGCTCCCTGTCTCCCCCTACCGTGGGAAGTGGCACCAGGCTGGGAAATGGGTTGGGCTTCCCCGCTGCACGTTCCGTCTGATGGCCCACACTGCTGCTTCTCGGCCAGAGTGTCTGAGCTCAGCTCAAACCAGTGCTGAGAAAGGGAGGGTGAGTCCCCTGGCTTCTCCAGGGTGCTTGCCTGGGTGCCTCAGTCAGGTGATTTTGACCCAGACTTTGAGTGGCACTCACTGAGATGAGCCCCACTCATCCCCTCCGTGGGCCCTACCCTGTGGTGGGGACTTACAGGTTAAGCCAGGCCTCACGTCTAGAGTCCAAACCAACTCCCTGAGAGAAGAGCACCTTCCCACTGGGACCCTGGGCTCTAGCCCTGCCCCAGCTTGTTGGACTAATTCTGGTGCCCTTCAGGTCGGCTCCCACTGGGCCTCCCCGGAGAACCCCTGCCTCATCAACGAGTGTGTCCGAGTGAAGGAGGAGGTCTTTGTACAACAAAGGAACGTCTCCTGCCCCCAGCTGGAGGTCCCTGTCTGCCCCTCGGGCTTTCAGCTGAGCTGTAAGACCTCAGCGTGCTGCCCAAGCTGTCACTGTGGTAAGTCGTGCAGGCTGGGGCTGTGCTGGGCTGGACTGGGCCCCATCTTTATAGGCTGGGGCTGTGCTGGGCTGGACTGGGCCCCATCTTTAAGCCTCTCTTTCCACCTTTGGCTCCTGAATTCTTTGCCTTTTTAGCAACTTAGGGAAATGGATAGGACCGAGATCTTCCCATCTGTTCCTACTGCTTTTATGAGAAAGCAAATAAAATGAGAAAACCGTAAGAATTTCCCAAAGATCACTACATAGCGAGACTGGGATTCGACCCTAGGTTTCTCTGACGTGGAGACCACCTTTGTATGCTGTGACGTTTCACCCTGGGGAAGGCGTTCAACTTGCCACTCTGACCCTGCCAACAAACAGACAAACAAATGGCAACAACAACAAAAACGTTCTCTCTAGTGAGGTGAACTCACTCTGAGTTTAGGTGGATTCTCACTCTGGAGTGAGAGGCGCTATCTTGACTCACCGAAACCTCTGCCTCCTGGATTCAAGCGTTTTTCCAGCCTCAGCCTTCCGAGTAGCTGGGATTACAGGCGTGTGCCACCACGCCTGGCGAATTTTTGTATTTGTAGTAGAGATGTGGTTTTGCTATGTTGGCCGGGCTGGTCTTGAACTCCAGACCTCAAGTGATCCACCCACCTCGGCCTCCCAAAGTGCTGGGATTACAGGCACGAGCCACTGCGCCTGAGCCCTGAATTCTTGAAAGTGAAAATTTCAAGAGTTAGCATTTCGTTGTTTGATAAACCCAAATATCCTGCCATTTATCCCATCCCTTAAACGTAAATTCACATAAGCAAGTGCTGTCGCTTGGAGAATGTACGGGGCTCTTCTCACTGTGGGCTGCATGGGGAAGGGAGGCTGCTGTGGGCTCTGGCAGTAGGACCCCACTGCTGTGTTGGCGGGGGAAAGGGCCGACAGATACAGGAGGGAGGCCCAGACACGGAGGAGGAGCCCCAGAGAGCGAGCAGCCTGCTCACTGGTCTCACCGGGGTGTGTGGTGCCCACTCTCACTCTGCACTTTTCTCTCCCCCAGAGCCCGTGGAGGCCTGCATGCTCAATGGCACTATGATTGGGGTGAGCCGCCGCCCTCTTCTCCAGAGCAGGTGGTGGGGACAGGGAAGGGGGTACTGCGGGAAGGGTAGCAGGCAAGTCATTGTAAAGCAGAAATGAAGGAAACCGGGGAAACCTAACCCCAGCTTTCCACTGCCTGCGGGACATCCCTGGCATCCTGGAGCCCAGGCTAGGACCATCTTCCTGACTCTCCGGGCCGTCTCACACTCACTTCCTGGCCCCCACCTCAGGCACCTGTGCATTTCTTCTGTGCACAGAGAAGCACTCTGAAGTCATTGTGCACGTTTTAGTCTGTCCCCTCTGCCACTGCCTGGGCTGCCTCTTTGGCATGAAAGTTCTCACTGTTACCATCTCAGTACTGGAGATGGGAGGACAGTAAGGCAATGGGCCATAGGAGACAGGAGGAGCAGCAGAGCGATGGCTCATGGGAGCTATGGGTGGGTGGGCAGGAGACAGCATATGGGAGTAAGGTGAGGGGGGGATTTGGGGATGCTGGGGTGGCCTGACCCTGGTGCCTCTGGTTCCAGCCCGGGAAGAGTGTGATGATCGATGCATGCACAACCTGCCGCTGCACCGTGCAGGTGGGGATCATCTCTGGATTCAAACTGGAGTGCAGGAAGACCATCTGCAATCCCTGCCCCCTGGTAAGAGAGGCTCGATGGGGACCGAGGGCATGGACTGGATGCTTGTTGGGACCCAGGCAGTGGGACCTCACTGGGGTCTTTAAATAAATAAATCTTTCATAATTTTCTGATTATAAACAGTATTTGACAATGAAGAAGAGAGTAAAAGTCACCCACCCAAATTGCGTGCCTCAGAAATAATTATAATTTTGGTTTTATAAGTTGCAAATGTTTTCTTCCTGAGTTTTCACAATAGACACAATATTTGCCAGGCTTATGATACTATGTTTACAGTTCCGTATCCCTTTTTGTCTATTTTAAGAAATAGCACCACCGTTCTTCAAAAATACTAAAAATTAGTCAACAAATATTTATCAGACACCTCCTATGTGCAAGGCTCTACACAACATTCCTTTGAGTGGATGTGCCTCATGTATACAGCCAAGCGATTACGGGACATTTGGGTGGTTTCAAATATTTCACCCTGTTTCTGCCGGGGCACGCTGACGATGCTTGTTCTGGATGCCTCCTTGAGGTGGTTCTGAGGGGTGGACTCATCGTTTCTACTTTGGCGGATGAAACTGGCATTCCGTGGTTTCAGCTGTGGCTTAGTCCTACCTCACTGGAAAGTTTTGAGCCCCATGGCAGCAGGGCGGGGCCTGCAGCTCAGGAGGGGGCCTTGGCTCTTCCTCAAACTCCTTTCTGGATGTCGGGCTTCTGCTGTTTGAGAAAATGCCACTGGTCAGAGGAATTTCTTCGAGCTAGACGCATGAACTGTGGGGATGGCTCTTTCAGAGAGCGCAGGGAAGTGCTTGTCTCTCAGCTCTGTGAGGCAGTGGGGGCTGCAGCAAGGTGGAGAGGAGCCACTTATAAGCAGGCAGCACAGTGGCCAGAGGGGCAGGGGTGGGGGCCGAGAGGTGGTGCAGGTGTGTTTTACACTGTTGAGGACAAGGGACAGGTAGATACTCTACATCTGTGTTCTTCATGGCACTTGGAGGTATCAAGCTCTAAGTGTGGACTTAATCAAAGAAGTGTGGAGTGGATAGGTCTGTAGGAGACACAGCTGTTTCTGAGAGAGATTCAGAGAGAGCATTCCTTAATTAGGAAGAAGGTAAGTATGTGGTTTTCCTTTTGCTTATATTTTTACCATTTTACCATATTATTACCCAGTCGATGTTTTAGGATTTGGGGCCCGGTTGTGTGCATGCGTGTGTGTGTGTGTGTGTGTGTGTGTGTATTGTGTAACAACCCACCAGAACATATCTGGGCTTCCATATGGAATGAAACAATGCTGCCTGCAGCCTTGTGGCCTCCCTTTTTCCTGGAATGTCCACTGAAGTCCAATCAGGGCAGCCAGGAGACAGCGGGCGGCCCACCCCAATGCCGGCTGGTGGAGACGGGCCCTACAGCCTGCTCTCTGGAGGGCGGGCCGGCTCTCTCCCTGCAGTGCCCTCTGGTGTTCAGAGGGAGCCGCAGCTGCTTCCTCCGTATCTGGAGAAATCCACCTTTAGAATCCAGTCTCAGATGGAGGTTTCCAAATACTCAAAAATCCATGGTCCCATTTGGACTGTGTATTCTTCTTCTTTTCCTCCAAAATTCTGCTATCTCCCAGAGGAGTGCAGCCACCTCCTGTCTCTTGAGATCCCTTAGATTCCCTTTCCCTCTATGCATCTCTCAAGCCTTGCTGTAGCCGGCCTCTACTGATCCCGTTCTAGCTCAGCATCCTCCGCTAGTCCTACTACGTCTTCTGCCATGAAAGGTCTCTGGGACATCTCCTGGGGGCGGGGGTAGCTGTGGTGAATTAAGGCTGGGTCGGTTGGCTTGAACTGCACACATCGGGCTGAAATGTCAGCATTGCCCGAGATGTGAGTCTTCTGTTGCCTCCCAGGGGAGACAATGCTTGTACCTAAAGGGAGATCAGCAGAAGGAGGTTTGTGCTGATGAGTGGTCGAGATGAGGCTTGACAGCTGGCTGCTCAAGGAAAGCACGAGGAAGAGGGGCCACCCTGCCGTGGAACCCTGGAAAGGCGTCCTGGAGGAGGGCCACCCTGAGTGGACTTCGAGCCATGAACGGGTGGAATGTCGAATAGACCTTCCAGGGAAGGGCATGGTGAATGAAGAACCGGCAGCCAGAAGCCAGGGTTAGAAAAGGGAAACACGAGGAGGTGGATGGGAGAGCTTTAAGCAGTCGATGAAATACATGGAAAGGGGCCATGGAGGATGGTGTGCAAGGCAGTTTTAGGAGGACAACTGTGTGAGGAAAGCAGGACAAATTGGCTGCTCAGACCTAAACAAGTGAACTCGGGGGCTGGCTGGGAACTTGCTCAGCAGGAGGAGGAAGAGGCTGCTCCTGAGAAGGATGTTTCCTGCAACAATCCAGTGTTCTGGGAAAACCCAGAAGGCAACTCTGCCCTCTCTGTGAACGAAGGCATGTGGAGCACATACCCGTAGCCAGCAGCAGCTGGGAAATCCAGCAGTGCCCAAACAAGTCCCGTTCATCGTGCGCGGCTGTGGTCTGGTCCTACAGGGCAGCAGACATGCTGCAGAGTGGGCGTTTCCTCTACGCTCTCTCCTCGCCTCCCTTGCCTCTTCCAAGCCCCTGCCACACCCTTAACACTGTTGCCCCCTTCTGCTTATTTTCTGCCTTCTTTCCCTTTTCTTTCCCTTTTCTTCCAAATCTTTCTT
>NW_012102532.1:52101-69432 GCF_000951045.1 Mandrillus leucophaeus | reverse complement strand
GGCCTCCCAAAGTGCTGGGATTACAGGCGTGAGCCACTGCGCCTGGCTGCTTTTTGGTTTTTATTTTATTAAAATTGTTTAAAACACTCTTACTTTACAAAATAAAAAGTTGCCAACCCTATTTTTCTCCCAGTCCTGCTGTCTCGAAGCTGCTGCTTTGTCCGACGCCGATATAAATAAGGGGCTTTTCCTGTATGCCACCGTCAGCAAGTCCCTCGCTGCATGAGCTGTGATTGCACCACCTGCACTCCAGCCTGGGTGACAAGAGCCAGATCTTGTCTTAAAAACTAAACAAAACAAACAAGAAAACAAGTTCCTAGCTGAACTTACCTCCTTCGTGAGTGTAGGGGGGCCGATGAGGGGCCAGATGCTGGGGATACAAGAGAACAGCAGAGACAATTTGCAACCTCCCATACTTCTCAGGGAGAAGTTTTTTCCAGCATTGTATGGGAGTTCCAGTTACTTCCTCACCATTGCTTGGTATTGTCATGCTTTTCCATTTTAGCCATTGGGAAGTGATATCTTCTAGCATTTTTTCCTTACTGCTTCTCTAATTTCAGAATCTTCTAGTAGTTTAAATTTGCATTTCTCTGTCGGCTAATGATGTAGAGCATCTTACATACTTACTGGTTATATCATCTTTTGTGATGTGTTTGTTCAAGCTTTTGGCCATTTTTATATTGGGGTGTTTGCCCTTTAATGATTGATTTTTTTTTTTTTCTGTATTTTGGATACTAGTCCTTTATAAGGTATCTAATGAAATATTTTCTTTCAACTGATGGCTCAGCTTTTTCTTCATTGTGTTTTTTGAAGATCAGGAGTTTAATTTTGATAAAATTCAGTTTATAGATGTTTTTCTTTTATGGTTAGTGCTTTTCATGTCCTGTTTAAGAAATTTTTGTCCATTTTAGGGTCGTGAAGATAGTATCCTATGTTTTCTTTTAGAAGCATTATAGTTTAGTTTTACGTTTAGGTCTATGATCCATGAGGAATTAAATTTTAAATATGGTATAAAGTAGAGGTCTCCCGTATGGCTGTCCAGTGGATCCAGCACCATTTGTTGAAAAATGATCCTTTTCTTATTGAATTACATTGGTACCTTTGTAAAAAATGAATTGCTGGCTGGGCGTGATGGCTCACGCCTGTAATCCCAGCACTTTGGGTGGCTGAGAGGCAGGCAGATCACGAAGTCAAGAGATTGAGACCATTGTGGCCAACATAGTGAAACCCCATTTCTACTAAAAATACAAAAATTAGCTGGGTATGGTGGCAGGTGCCTGTAATCCCAGCTACTCAGGAGGCTGAGGCAGGAGAATCACTTGAACCAGGCGGGGCAGAAGTTGCAGTGAGTCAAGATCACGCCACTCTACTCCAGCCTGGTAACAGAGTGAGACTCTGTCTCAAAAAAAAGAATGAATTGCCTGTATATGTATGGATCAATTGCAATGTATGGTTCCTTTTTTTCTCATCCTTTAATTTGTCTATCCTTATGGTCATACCACTGTCTTGATTACTGTAACTTTATGGTTAGCCTTGAAATTAGATAATTTAAGTTCTTCAACTTTGCTCTTTTTCAAGATTGTTTTGGCTATTTAATGTCCTTTCAATTCCTATATAAATTTAGAGTCATCTTGTTAATCTTTATTTAAAAAAGTGTTTAAAGTATGCTGGATTATATTGAACCTATAGGTTAATCTGGAGAGAAAGGATATCTAAACAATGTTGAGTTTTTCAATCTAGGAACATAGTATATCTTCTCAATTATTTAGGTCTTGTTCTCAGTCTGTGCTGCTGTAACACAATACCTGAGATTGGGTAATTTATAAAGAACAGAAATTAATTTTTTCACTGTTCTGGAGGTCCAAGATTAAGGTACCAGCAGATTTGATGTCTGATGATGGCGTGTTCCTCATAGGCAGTGCTTTCTCATGGCATCCACATGTGGCAGAAGGTGGAAAGGCAAAAGGCACTAGGGCATTCCCTTTGACTTTTTTTTTTTTTTTTTGAATAACAGCACAAATTCACTCATGAGAGTGGAGCCCTCATGACTTAATCACTTAGGCCCCATCTCTTAATATCATCAGTTGGGGGTTTAAATCCCAACATAGAAATTTTGGAGGGACACACACATTCACATCTTAGCAGTCTTCTTTAATTTTTCTCTGCAATGATGTTGTGTGTCTTATTACCTAGTATTTGGATTATATTGTGAATGGAAGTTTTTAAAAAAATTTTATATTTTGTTTGTTGCTTTTATAAAGTTAGTTTTTATATTTTGATCTTGTATTCTTCAGCCTTGCTAAATTCACTTACTAGTTGCAGTAATGGTGTTTTATTCTTTTTTTAAGGGGGCAGGTTCCTAAGGATTTTCTTCATGAACAGTTATGACACCTTCAAATAAAGACAGCTTTTACTTCTTTTGAAATCTTTATACATTCTGCTTTGTTTTTTTGCTTATCAAACTGGCTGATACAATCAGTACGATATTGAATAGAACTGATGGGAATGTTTTGTTTCTGATCTTGGAGGGAGTTAATTCATTAAGTACGATATAGTTGGATGTTCAACAGCAGCAGTGCCCAAGCTTTTTGGCACCAGGGACCAGTTTTGCAGAAAACAGTTTTTCCATGGACCCGGGTTGGGGGAATGGTTTTGGGGTGATTCAAACGCATTATGTTTATTACGCACCTTATTTCTATTACTATATTGTAATATGTAATGAAATAATTATATAACTCACCATAAGGTAGAATCAGTGGGAGCTCTGAGCTTGTTTTCCTGCAGCTTAGATAGTCCCATCTAGGGGTGATGGGAGATGGTGACAGGTCATCAGGCATTAGATTCCCATAAGGAGCACACAACCTGTATCCCTTGCATGCGCAGTTCACAGTAGGGTTTGGGCTCCTGTGAGAATCTAATGCTGGTTGCTGATCTGACAGGAGGCAGAGCTCAGTTGGTAATGTGAGGGATGGGAAGTGGCTGTAGATACAGATGAAGCTTCGCTTGTTGGCCCGCTGCTCACCACCTGCTGTGCAGCCCAGTTCCTAACAGGCCATGGACCGGACCGGTACTGGGGCCTCCTGTCTTATGGAATATTGAAGAAGTTCTCTTCTATTTTTTTTAGTGCTAAGTTTCTACAATGAATGGGTTTTAAATTGTGTCAAAAAGTTTTGCTATATATTTTAAGATGACCATATGGTTCCCTGTTAATTCTGTTAACATGAGGAATTGTATGGATTGATTTCACATGGTGAGCCAACCTTTCATTCTTTTGATAAACCCCCTTCATGACGTGTTATCCTGTTTCACATCTGCTGCTAGATCCACTTGCTCGTATTTTGTTAAGGATTTTTATGTTTATGTTAAGAGGGATAGGTTTCTAATTTTCTTCTCTTTAATGCTTTTGTTAGATTTTGATGTCAGGGTTATGCTAGATCCAACAAAATATGGTGTTTTCTAAAGAGCTTATGTAAAATTGGTATTATTTCTTCCTAAAATTTTTGGCAGATTTCATCAGTGAAGCTTTACTAGGCTTGAAGCTTTTCATGTGGAAAAGTTTTATATATAAAATTCAACTTTTAAAATGGAAAGACAGATTTTCTGTTTCTTCTTGAATTAATTTGGTAAATCGGTTTTCATGGAACTTATCCATGTATTTAAGTTGGTCAAATTTAGTTACGCAAAGTTGTTTATAACATTTCCTTATTATACTTTTAACATCTGTGGAATGTGCAGTTGTAAACCTTCTATTATTTCTAATATTGATAATTTGTTTTTTTATTTTCTTGATTAGCTAGAGATTTTATTTTGACTACTTCGTCTATTATATATTATTATATATTGATATTATATTATCTTTCAAAGATCCAACTTTTGCCTTTGTTGTTTTACTTTTTATATTTTTCTTTTCTATTTTATTGATTTCTGCCCTCATTTTTATTATGTCTTGTCATTTAATGACTGGGTCTAATTTGCTCTTCTTTTACTGCATCTTACTATGGAAGCTTGGCTCATGATTTTCTAATATAAGCATTTAAAATATAAATTTTCCTTCAAGAACTGTTTTTGCTGTACTTCTCAGATTTTGATATATTTTTATTTCTAGATAAAAATATTTATTTTTTGATTTAAAAGTATTCTATTTAATTTCCAAACATGGTGGTGTGTTTTTCAGTACTTTATTGTTGCTAATTTCAATATAATGAAATTGGTCATAGAATATAATCTCTAAGATTTCACAATCTTGACATTTATTTACTTTTTTATCTAGTCAGTCTGTTTATCCATGTTTACATTTTTATGGCCCACAATGTGGTCTATGTTTGTCAATATTCCATGTGCATTTGAGAAT
Source organism: Mandrillus leucophaeus (assembly GCF_000951045.1). Taxonomy (NCBI): domain Eukaryota; kingdom Metazoa; phylum Chordata; class Mammalia; order Primates; family Cercopithecidae; genus Mandrillus; species Mandrillus leucophaeus. The sequence continues at coordinate 65,081 of NW_012102532.1, read as the reverse complement.
AATGTGTACTCTGCAGTTTTGGAATGTAATAGTTTATTATTTCCAACTAGGTCATACTGGTTTTTATAGTTTTTCAAATCCTCAGTGTCTTCATTTATCTTTTTCCTACTTGTTTTTATCAATTACTGAGAGAACATAAAAATCACTGAGATTGTGGATTAGCCTATTTCTCCCTTTAGTTGTATCCATTTTTGCTTCATATATTATAAAGCTTTGTAGATGCATACATATTTAGCATTCTTATGTCTTGATGAATCTATTCTTTCGTCATTATAAAATAATCTCCTTTATTTTTTAGAGATAGGCTCTCACTCTGTCGCCCAGGCTGGAGTGAAGAGGTGCAATCATGGCTCACTGCAGCCTTGACCTCCCAGGCTCAGGTGATTCTCTCACCTCAACCTCCCACCTAGCTGGGACTAGAGGTGCGTGCCACCATGTCCAATTAATTTTTTTGTAGAGATGGAGTTTTGCTATGTTGCCCAGGCTGGTCATGAATTCTTGGGCTCAAGAAATCCTCTCACTTCAGCCTCTCAAATGCTGGGATTACAGGTGTGAGCCACTGCACCCAGTCACCTCCTTTATTTTTGGTAAAATTCCTCATCTTAAGCCGTCTCTAGTCCTATCTAAGCTTGACAACAATGGACCAAGATAACAAACTAAGAATTACAGTCAGTTATTCACTCATTCAACATATGTAGCATCTATTATCATTTATCGAAGCAGAGGGATCAAATCAGTGAAAGAAAACAGATAAAAATCCTTTACTTCCTTCCCCTAAGTGAAGAGTAATCTTTTTTGTTTATTTATTTATTTTTTTGAGACAGGGTCTCACTCTGTCTTCCAGGCTGGAGTGCAGTGGTGTGATCATGGCTCACTGCAGTCTTGACCTCCTGGTCTCAGGTAATCCTCCCATCTCAGCCTCCCAGGTAGCTGAGACTACAGTTGTGCACCACCATGCCTGACTGATTTTTTGTATTTTTTGTAGAGATGGGGTTTTGCCATGTTTCACAGGCTGGTCACGAACTCCCGGGCTCAAGTAATCTTCCCGCTTGGGCTTCTCAAAGTGCTGATATTATAGGCATGAAGCCACCACACTGGCCTTGTTTGGTATTAATACACCTATATCAACTTTCTTATTTTGCTAATTTGTCTATTATATCTTTCTTTTCAACCTATCTATCTAAATTAAAAGTGCATCTCTTGAAAACAACATACTAATTGAGTTTTGCTTTTTAAAATCTAAAGGTGACAATCTCCATTTAATGTAAGTATTGATATAGTTGGGGTTAAATCTATTCTTTTGTTATTCATTTTATCTGCTGTCTTCTTTGTTACTTGTTCTGTTAATTCTTTTTTGTCTTTTGGTTCAATTGAGTTTTTCCTTTTTTTCTTTTTGTTAGTATTATATCTCCTCTATTGACCTTTTCTTTGTATTTCTTCATATTACTATTTTAGTGGTTGCTCTAGACTTATCACAGTCCACTTTGATTTAATAATATAGCATATTGTACATGAAATGTTTTTTCCACAATTTGTACTTTTGTTGTCATATAGTTTACTTCTACATAAGAAGAGATACATTCCACAAGGTATTGCTATTATTTTTGCTTTAAACAGTCATTTGTCTTATATAGAATTAAAAAAGTGAACTGAAAGTGATGTTTTGTATTTACCTACATATTTATAATTTTCAGTGCTCTTCCTTCTTATATATCCGAACTTCCATATTATATCATTTCCCTTCAGCCTAAAGAACTTCTTTTAGTGCAGGGCTGGATGACAACACATTTCTCAGATTTCATTTATCTGAAAATGTCTCTATTCTGCCTTATTTACTGAATATAGAATTCTAGGTTGACAGGTTTTTTTTTCTTTTTTAATTTCATCACTTTAAGTATGTTTGATTGTCTTTTGGCTTGTGTTATTTCTGATGACCAGTCAGCCGCCATTTTTATTTTCCTTTTTGCATTTCCCCCCTTCTATTGGATGCTTTAATGGTTTTTCTTTAGTTTTCAGAAGCTTGAGTATATGCTTTTGAGTAATTTTCTTCATACCTTTTCTATTTTGGATTCATAGTTCCCCGGATTTGTGAGTTGATTTACTGATCAAATTGAGAAAAAATTCAGTTATTACTTCTTTAATTTTTTTTCTGTTCCATTTTGTTTTACTGTCTTTCTGAAACTGATTACATGTACATTGACGTGTTGCTTAACAATGGGGATATGTTCTAAGAAATGCATCGTTAGGTGATTTTTGTTGTGCAAAGATCATAGAGTGCACATATACAAATCTAGATGGTCTAGTCTACTACATAACTAGGTGATATGGTATAACCTGTTACTCCCAGGTGACAAACCTGTATGGCATGTGACTGTGCTGAATACTGTAGGCAACTGTAACACAATGATTAGCATTTGCATATCTAAACACATGTGAATGTAGAAAAGGTACAGTAAAAAATACATAAAGGATAAAAATGACATACCTGTGTAGGGTACTTAGCAAGAATGGAGCTTATAGGACTGGAAGTTGCTCTGGGTGAGTCAGAGAGTGAGTGGTGGGTCAATGCGAAGACCTAGGACATTGCTATAGATGATAAACATTGTACACTTAGGCTACCCTAAATTTACTAAAAAATATTTTTCTTTCTTCAATAGTAAATTAACTTTAGCTCACTAAGTTTTAAAAGCTTTTTGATTCTTGTAATAACACTTAGCTTAAAACACAAACACATTGTACAGCTGTACAAAAATATTTTTTCTTTATATCCTTATTCTAAAAGCTTTTTTCTATTTTTAAAATTTTTAATTTTTTAAACTTTTTTTTTTTTTTTAATCGAGAGAGGGTATCATTCTGTCACCCAGGCTGCAGTGCACAGGCATTATCATAGCTCATTGCAGCTTAAACTCCTGGGATCAACTGATCCTCCTGCCTCAGCCTCTCAAACAAGTGGAACTATAGGCATTTCTTTTTTTTTTGGAGACGAAGTCTCGCTCTGTGACCCAGGCTGGAGTGCAGTGTCACGATCTTGGCTTACTGCAAGCTCCGCCTCCCGGGTTCATGCCATTCTCCTGCCTCAGCCTCTCGAGTAGCTCGGACTACAGGTGCCTGCCACGACACTCGGCTCATTTTTGTTTGTATTTTCAGTAGAGATGGGGTTTCACTGTGTTAGCCAGGATGGTTTCGCTCTCCTGACCTCGTGATCCGCTTGCCTCAGCCTCCCAAAGTACTGGGATTACAGACGTGAGCCACCATGCCCTGCCAGCATTTTTTAATCTTTAAACTTTTTTGTTAAAAATGAAAACTCAGCACGCACAATAGTCTAGGCCTACACAGGGCTGGAATAATCAATATCAGTCTTCTACCTCCATATCTTGTTCCACTGGAAAGTCTTCAGGGGAAATAACACTTATGGAGATGTCGTCTTCTGTGATAACAATGCCTTCTTCAGAGATACTCCTGCAGGACCTACTTGAGGCTGTTTTACAGTTAACTTTTTATGTTTTCAGTAAATATAAGGAGTATCTCTAAAGTATTGATGAACCAGTAACATAGTTGTTTATTATAGTACATAATTGTATGTGCTATACTTTTATATGACTGGAACCGCAGTAGGTACTTGTTTACACCTGCATCACCACAAACATGTGAGTAGTGTGTTGTGCTCTGAAGTCACTAGGTGATAGGAATTTTTCTGTTCCATTGTAATTTTATGGAACCATTGTCACACATGCAGTCTGTTGTTGACGGAAACATTGTTTTTTGGCTCATGACTATATGTTATTAAACCATTGATACTATTGAATTGGTCCCTGGGGCTCCATATATATATATTTTGCATCTTTATTCCTCCCTGTGCTTCAGTTTGGGTAATTTCTATTGATCTGTCTTAAAATTCAAGGATCCTTTCTTTTCTTGTGTTCTGTCTGCAGTTAATCCAATCCAGTTAATTTTTGATTTAGAGTGTTGTGTTTTCTAGTTCTAAGATTTCCATTTGATTTTTTTCTAAAGTCTCCAGATTGTTCCTAAAATTCCCTTTCTATTTTTCCATTATATCCATCATTTCCTCTAGACTCTTTAGCATATTTATCATAGTTATTTTAAAGTTCCTGCCTGCTAATTACAATATTGGGGCCATTTCTGTGTCTGTTTATATTGAGTGATAATTCTGTTGGTATAGATCAAATTTTTCTATTTCTTTGCATGAAATTTTTTTTTTACTATGTATTAGACATTGGTGGAAGATATGTTGAAGAGACTCTTAATTCTGCTGTTTCTTTATAATAAAGGTTAAATTTGGTTCTAAAAGGTGGTTAGATTATTGGGGGTTCATTTTGCACTATAGAAGTCTTGATTCTTAAACTACATTAGGGAAGGTCTATTTCTACATTTTTCTTAGCCGTAGGCCGAATATTTTAGTCCTGAGACACAGTGTTTACTTTGAAGGCTTGTCCGTTATGAAGTTCCAGTGGAAACCCAGGTGTTTACCTAGCCCCTCCAACTTGTTAGAATTCAGACTGCAGACTCTCTCCTGTGTGGTGTGTGGCAACTGAAATTTCTGTTCAGGTCTTTGAGCTTTCCAGCTGTTTTGTCTCTGGGCTCCTTGTAGGCTCACCTATAGATGTATAATTAAGGGATCAAACAGTTCAGAGGAGTTTATGTGCAGATTTAGGGGCTGCTTCTTTCTGACTTCCTCTTTTCTGGCATTTTCTCCTTTAGTTTCCAGCTATTCTAGTAGTTCCAGACTCTGTCTGCTGAGTCCTCAGGCAAATACAACTACCGTTTTCTGCTTGAGTGCTGGCTGTCCACTGCCATACAGATGGCTCTCATGGGAAGAGCCATTTAAACGTGCATCTTGTCCGTTATGGTTCCTTTTTTCAAGGATCAAACAATCTAGACTTTCTTCTTGATTTCGGTCTTCTTCCAGTGCTTTGGAACGTTGCTTTACATATTTCGTCAATTGTTTATAATCATCGTCTGCAGGAGGGTTAGTCCAATACAGTCCACTGTGCCATAACTAGAGCCAGACCTTCATCAAAAGTTTCTAAACTGAGGAGGGACAAGAGTAGTAGACGTAGGCTTTAAGAAGGTCATTCTGGCAGCTGTGTGGTAACCTGTAGCAGGGGAGCAAGAATGAAGGTCGGAAGACAAAATAAGACTGTTACCAGAGTCCCTGGTAGGTGATGGTTATTTAGACTCGATGATGAAAGCGGAAGACTGGTCATGACAAGCAATGGATGCGTTTGAGATAAATTTTTGGCAAGATTTGGTGATAAGCAGGGGATGAGAAAAAAGGGGAAGTCAAAGATAACTCTCAGATTTCTTGTTTGAAAGACTGGGTGATTAACACCATTTACTGAAATAGGGAATACCAGAGAAGGATGAGATTTGAGGCAAAAATCAAATTTCCTTTTGGATGCAAGTCTCAAGATGACAATAACATGTCCAGTAAACATTTGAATTTGTAAGTCTGAAGCTCAGGGAAAAGGTCTCGTTTAATAGGTCTGGTTGCTGCAACTTGAGTGAGATGTACACATGCAGAGGGAAGGAATGCTACCTAGGGGATTGAGAACTGACAAAAGCTAGTTGGATGTTGACTTTCCGAATTCTAGGTGAAACTACTGGATAGGAGAGATGAGAGGCCAGCAAAATAAGCCTGCTTATAATTGGGATGTTTTAGGGAGGTTAACTGTGGCTGCTTTTTCCCTCTCTGGATACAGGGTTACAAAGAAGAAAATAACACAGGTGAATGTTGTGGGAGATGTTTGCCTACAACTTGCACCATTCAGCTAAGAGGAGGACAGATCATGACACTGAAGGTAGGAGCAAACTGAACGCAGGGGCTCCCTCACATATCATCATCTTGCTTCCCTTTTTGGAAATTTTTCCTCAAGAAAGAGGGACTAAGTTTGGTTCAGTATTGGCTGCTTTTTCTACTTCTTTCTGATTATATAAAGAAAAGATAGATGACTTATTGCAGGCACAGAATTTTCTCTTTTATTTAGTTACTTTGTTGCTCTTCTTGATAGGAGTGTACTTGGTGTGTGGCCTCAAGATTTGGAGTTGGTTGTTTTTTTTTTTTTTTTTCTTTTTTGAGATGGAGTCTGGCTCTGTTGCCAGGCTGGAGTGTAATGTCGCGATCTCGGTTCACTGCAACCTCCGCCTCCTGGGTTCAAGTGATTTCCCTGTCTCAGCCTCCCGAGTAGCTGGGACTACAGGCTCCCGTCACCACACCCGGCTAATTTTTTTTTGCATTTTTAGTATAGACGGGGTTTCACCGTGTTAGCCAGGATGGTCTCGATCTCCTGACCTCATGATCTGCCTGCCTCAGCCTCCCAAAGTGCTGGGATTACAGGCGTGAGCCACCGTGCCCAGCCTAATTTTTGTATTTTTAGTAGACGTGGGATTTCACCATGTTGGCCAGGATGGTCTCGATCTCTTGACCTCATGATCTGCCCACCTTGGCCTCCCAAAGTGCTGGGATTACAGGTGTGGGCCACCGCGCCCAGCCTGGAGGTGGTTGATTTTTAAGATTTTCTCTAGCCTTGGGAGTCTCTAAGACTGGACAGGCCATCAGGGTGAAACAAACTGATCTGTGAAGTCCGGACTAGCTAGTGGGGCTGGGAGGTCATGCCCTTGGTTCAACTTTTGTTCAGTTATCAACTAACCGGTTTGCTGTTGCTATATCCCAATCCTTCAAGCATTTAACTGGTCGGAAGAGTCTACGTAGCAGCCCTGTTCATAGGATACAAGCTGTAAAACTGGGACTCCGCTTCTGGTCCGTGTTCTGGGTGTGGGGGCTTTATTATACATTGTCTTGTTCTTGCTTCATGGTTCTCCAGATTGTTTCATCAACTCCATGGAGTCAAGCTCATGGTTTGAAGTGGCTTTGTGAACCAAACACTATCTCTGACTTTACCCACTCCTCCTCTTGCCTTCCAGCGTGATGAGACGCTCCAGGATGGCTGTGATACTCACTTCTGCAAGGTCAATGAGAGAGGAGAGTACTTCTGGGAGAAGAGGGTCACAGGCTGCCCGCCCTTTGATGAACACAGGTGTCTGGCTGAGGGAGTGAGTACTCATCCTCTTTACTGTCTCCATCTCTAAGAACAAGATCCTTCTGAAGAGCGTGCATCCCAGCTCTGGCGTAATATCCCAGTGTCTGAGGCAGATCTCTGGCCTCGTTGAAGAATCAGTGAGATTTTGAAATCAAAGCCTATGGAGAGAGAAAATTCTCTGCAATATGGGATGTTTTAAAAAAAACATTTTCCTTGAGGGAGGCTGAGTGTGTGATTCTTGAATAGGAAGATGTGAGATCAAACGGATTCTTAGTCTCCCTGGTAATGAAGATCCTGATGACTCATTTGGAAGAGAATTCAGAGTAATCACAATTGTTTCAGCCTGGTCAGGGAGGGTGGTCAAGCTGCTCACATTTATGATAGGAAAGCATAGTTTACATGTGGACACTTAAGCACAGGGCTGTGAGTTCAGAGCTAAACATTGGCCCGGAGTGACCGGAAAGCTGTCTGCTCTGTACCGTTTGTGCCTAACCTGCAACTTCGCTGTTTTCTTAGGGTAAAATTATGAAAATTCCGGGCACCTGCTGTGACACATGTGAGTACATTGCTAATATCTTGTCCCTTGAAACCCATCAGAGCAGTCTAGGGGCTCTTTGCAGCTTGCTCCTTGAAACCCATTAGCAAGCCCAATGACTGTTGTTTGCAGTAAGCTTCATTTCAGAAAGATTTCTTGACCACTGGTTCAGTCTTGCAGGGAGCAGCCTCCCCTCCTTGGATGTCATCAGACTGCCCTCTTGAACTCCCTTTTAGAGGCCCATGGAGCAATCTCTTTCCCCTTTTCCTGCAAACTCCCTCCTGTCTCCAGCTTCTTACGTGCCTTTCCCCTCATAGGATCTTTGATTGCTCATAGTCCTATCCTGGGACAATATGTTCCCTCTCCAACCAAAGCTTCTTAAAGACAGGCACCTTGGATCTCTGATCTTGACAGAGTAGACTCCCAACACATGTCGATTCATGAGTGTGCTAAAGCTATCTTTAAGATAAAGATATCTTAGCTATCTCAAAGAGAAGGCTAAGCCACCAGCTGACTAACAACAGCCCGCATGTGCCGTGGGTGCTGGTCTAAGTTTATCACCCCCTCTTCTTCACTCTGGGTCCTCTTGACCTTGTAGTTATGTCATACTGATTGGTTCTCATTACTCATAGCAGCGGCTTTGGAAATGAGACACAAATCTGCACATCAGACTGTGTTCTTCCCATACATGCTTGTGTTTATGAGCACAAATAACTTTCAGGATCCCAATGCTAATGCCATATTTTCTGAATATAGAATTACTTGCCTGGACTAATATTTTTTGTTTTAGGTTAGGGTTTTTTTTTTTTGTTTTTTTTGTTTGTTTTTTTGGTCCTAGGTTCACAGGTGCATGCTTGTTTACACGTAGAGAAAGGAAGAGTGAAAACATGAATACCTTCAGTGTTCAGTCAATCATTCTTTTCTTGATGGCTTACTGTGACAGCCCCTGCAATTGCTGTAACCAAATCTCAGATTGAGGAAACACTCTGAAAGCATGTCTTTCTGTGATTCCCATTTGCATGGTTTAAGAACGAGAAGTCAGGAAACCATCAGAGAAGAAGAATTATCTCTAGGCACAGTGCACGTGGAATTTGGTTAAGAGACTGTTACCTACAAAACCACTGCGAAGGGTCTTTGTTGGTCAACGCATTCAAGAGGCTTCGAGATTTTAATGAGGACAATATAAGCCAGGCTCAGAGATTTAAATCCACAGCAACCTAATATAGTATGTTGGCCTAAATGTGTTTTTTAAATTCATCCTCTTAATGAATTTCCCTGGCAGGCAGGCTTTCCCTGTACAATGAAGTTATCTGGAAATTGGGAGGCAGACTCACATGTAGTTAGGGTTGATGTGGATTTGGAGCCATCTAAGGAGAGAGAACTCCCAGTGTTCAGATTGGAATGGTGAGCTGGCATTACATTTTCGAATTCCCAGTGGGCCAAGTAGAGCTTCCGATCTGAATGCCACCAACCCCTGTGTGAAAGGAAACCCATGTCAGCAACCTGGAGTCAGCAGTACCCAAAGAGAGGCCTTCACAAACGTTCCTAGGGATCTTCTCAGTCCCCAGAGAGGCTGGGTATACCCTTATATCACCATGACTTTGCCTTTCCTCTCACCCCAAGGCAGGAATGGATAGATAGTAATTATACTTATTGATGACCTCATTGCCCATTAGCTTCTGAATGTAGTTACAAGCACAAGAGGGTTGCTTTAGCCATTTGGTTTTCGGAGTCTACAATGATATAAAGGCAAGTCTTACTCATTTTACATCACCATAGCACAGTGAGTTTAGGCTCTTTCTGCAACTAAAATTGTGCCATTAAGTAAGTTAAGTCTAGCAGTAACTATATCTCTGCATATTTCAGGCCATGAACAGCTGAGGTGAACCAGGGTAACTGAATTCCCTCCTTGTGGTTGGCTTTGGTTATTTGGTTACTGTGAAAGGGACCTATTTCCAGCCCAGTGAGGACACTGGGGCTGAAGAGTGTTCTCTAGAACCCCAGCCAGTCCTCAAGTTTCACCTCTCACCTGTCCTGTAGGTGAGGAGCCCGAGTGCAATGACATCACTGCCAGGCTGCAGTATGTCAAGGTGGGAAGCTGTAAGTCCGAAGTAGAGGTGGATATCCACTACTGCCAGGTAAGGGCTCTGTGGGGAGGGCTGAGCGTCCGTGTTTGGATACCCGTCCTTAGTTACATTCTGGAAGGATCTGGAAAATTCGCAGGGAAGAGAAGAAAAACTGGAAGCATTTTTTTTTAAAGAAAATGTTTTATTGAAGTAACTGGGAATTTTTGACTCCAGGAAAAAAACAAAAACGGAGGAAAGACTCAACAAATCCCTTACAGAAAATGGAGAGTTACTTGTGCAAGATGGAGACCACAATTCTTGAAGATCAATCAAACATATATAAAAATGTCCTGCATAAAACATGCATAATCAGGCATAAAACATTTTATGCATTAACATGCATAAAAATCGCAGCTAGAGGGATGTGGGTATGATATTATTACCATAGAGGAGAGGACATGTCAGACCTATGATCTTCCTTTACAAATTGCCTAGCTGTCCTGGGTGCTTCTGGGTGAGATCAGATCTGTCTCGCTTGGAGGGGTCAGGGAGAAAGCAGGCTGCCCCAGAGCCCTGCCTAGGCCAGGACTTCCCACCATTGTGAAGCTCCCATCTTCCTCTGCTTTCTTGCAGGGCAAATGTGCCAGCAAAGCCATGTACTCCATTGACATCAACGATGTGCAGGACCAGTGCTCCTGCTGCTCTCCAACACGGACGGAGCCCATGCAGGTGCCCCTGCACTGCACCAATGGCTCTGTTGTGTACCACGAGGTTCTCAATGCCATGCAGTGCGAATGTTCCCCCAGGAAGTGCAGCAAGTGAGGCTGCTGCAGCTGCATGGGTGCCTGCTGCTGCCTGCCTTGGCCTGACAGGCCGGAGTGCTGCCAGTCCTCTGCATGTTCTGCTCTTGTGCCTTTCTGGGCCCCCAATAAAGGCTGAGCTCTTAGCTTGCAGAAGGCTGCTGGTGCACTGTGTCTTAGGGCTGAGATGGCAACGGTGGGCAGGGGCTGAGTTCTGAGACTGCTTCTGAGGAAGGAAGCACAGGCCACATCTGCAAGCCTCAGTGTCAGTGCGAGATACTGCCAACCTCTGGGGAAAAGTGAGGTCTTTGCCTCTAGGTGTGGGAAAGGCATAGTGTGGGATCGGCCTTTTCCGAAACGTAGCACGAAGTAAAAGGGATTTCCCAGGAACACTGGGTTCTCCGGTCTCTGCATGGAGGGGCTTCTGAACAGAGGAGAGGAGTGGGTCCTGGAGCTAGGCTCCTGCTGAGATGGATAACTATTGTTGTCATGTGGCTGGCAGTGTGGAGAAGGTATCTGACCAGGTGTGCAAGGATTTCTCTTAGTCCATGGCTCACAGAGCTCCTGTGTACCCTTTAGTGGCCCCTTTGAGGGGGAGAGGTGCTGAGGACTGACGGCCACCTGGCAGTAGTGTGGTCCCCCAGCTCAGCCTGATGGCATGAGCCCCAGATGTGGAGGCAGACCTGGGCTTCACACATGGCCCTCACTCAGCTGCGTGGCCTTTAACAAGCCCCTTAGTCGTTCTCAGACTCAGTTTCCTCATTTGGATAACAGGAATGTCAGTGTCACTCATAAGGTGGTGAGGATAAACAACCTCAGCCTAAAATACGGCCTGCAAGTCCTTAGGTAACTAAATTGCTCTATAATCATGTAAGAAGTGGCGAGAATAACAATGGGGAAATCAAGGCTTTTGGTGGGGAATAAGACTCTAATGTTAACAGCAGAGCATTAGGGATTTCCTTTGTTGTGAGGGCTGGACCAGCGGGGTTTCTTTCAGGCTTTATGCTTGATGCCAAGGCCCTACGTACTCCAGACATCCTTCAGTGGAAGGGGAAGTGGTGTAGATAACACCAAACATCATCCAGTCCCCAAAGCACTAACTGGTAGTGTCCCTTGCAATTAGAGATGGTCTTTCCTTAAAATTTATGGAAGAGTTTTTATGTACGTGCTGGCAAGATTGTGGGGACTCTTGCTGGGGAGAATGCCCATAAGACAGAAGGGGATGTCCTGGATTACAAGAATTTGATGAAGAATTGATTTTCATTCCAAATACTTTTGACACAGGAGAGACTCAGCTCATTGAAAGTACCGGATAATGGAGTCAAAAGGGACTTAGACACCTAGTCCACTGTCCGTTCCTTTACAAGTGATGAAAGCAGCTCAGAGAACTCAAGTGACTTGCCAAAGGTCATAACTGCTGGGTGGCAGGACCAGGTTGGGAACCCAGGTGTCTTGACACATAGATAAGAACTCCCAGGCCATCCCATCAGAGCTACACAGCCCCTGTTGCTTACACTCTTTCCATGCTGACATGGGGACCAGTGACTGTTGCATCCCTAAGTTTCTACCTCTTCTGTTATTGCCTGAGCTTAACCTTAAGAGAAGCCACATTACAGGAAAATGGCATAGATGATGCTGAGTAGGCTTGGTGAGAAGTTCAGTGGGGCAGAAGGGAGGAAGAATGGACAGAAGTTTTATGTAACTACTCAATAAGGTTCAAAGGTTGCTGTCTCTCTATCCATCACCCCACTCCTAAGTTTGGGTAGCCTCTAAGGTCTCTCTTGGTAGGAAACCAGATCCAGGGACAGGGAATTAACTGTCACTCTTCTGACTGATAGCCTAACACTCTGGCTGGGGACAAGGTGTTATTGGAGGCATCGGCTCCAGATAAATTCAGCCGGAAGGCTACCTCTGCAGCATAGGTTGATTTTCCAACTGCCTGTGTCTTGCTGGCTTGAACTTCTCATGTTTACTGATACCACCTTTTACCATCAAGAAAAAAACTGAATCGGAAAACTGCATGTTTTGATTATTTAAAAAAAACCCAAAACAATGGAAGGGAGCTGGGTAAAAAGGATGCAGGAAGAGGAACTGTTGGAGCTAGTGTGTGTGGAGCAGTGTCTGGGTAGTCTTCCTTGATTTACAGATATTCCAAAGGCACTGTCTGTACCTGGTTTCAGAGACCCTCTTTTTTACTCACCCTCAGACTAGGCAAGACAGAGCACCCCAAATTGGATATTTTAAGGGGAGTCTCAAGGAAGGAGTATACAGAGACTAAAACTGCTGGAGGGAAAGAAGAAAGGGAATGAATGAAGGAGCAATGGTGACCATTTTTCAATCGTTTGGGAACTGAAAAGACATGAGAACCGTCCCTGGAAGTAGACGGGGAGAAAGGAGTTATTAAGGATAGAAAGGAGCAGAATAGCAGAGTGTTACCCCACAGACTCCAGGGCAGGCTGCCTGCTTTGGAATCCTGGGATCCTCTTAGAGCCAAGTTACTTGATGGTTTTTTTTTATACTT
>NW_012102532.1:22911-48331 GCF_000951045.1 Mandrillus leucophaeus | reverse complement strand
GAATGTTGAATATTGGCCCCCACTCTCTTCTGGATTGTAGAATTTCTGCCGAGAGATCTGTTAGTCTGATGGGCTTCCTTTTGTGGGTAACCCGACCTTTCTCTCTGGCTGCCCTTAACATTTTTTCCTTCATTTGAACTTTGGTGAATCTGACAATTGTGTGTTTTGCAGTTGCTCTTCTCGAGGAGTATCTTTGTGGCGTTCTCTGTATTTCCCGATTTTGAATGTTGGCCTGCCTTACTAAGTTGGGGAAGTTCTCCTGGATAATATCCTGCAGAGTATTTTCCAACTTGGTTCCATTCTCCCCATCACTTTCAGGTACACCAATCAGATGTAGATTTGGTCTTTTCACATAAACATAATCCCATATTTCTTGGAGGCTTTGTTCATTTCTTTTTACTCTTGTTTCTCTACACTTCTCGCTTCATTTCATTCATTTGATCTTCAATCACTGATACTCTTTCTTCCATTTGATCGAGTCAGTTACTGAAGCTTGTGCATTTGTCACGTAATTCTTGTGTCATAGTTTTCATCTCCATCAGTTCATTTATGGAGTTCTCTGCATTGATTATTCTAGTTATCCATTCATCCAATCTTTTTTCAAGGTTTTTAGTTTCTTTGCGCTGGGTACGTAGTTCCTCCTTTAGCTCTGAGACATTTGCTTGACTGAAGCTGCCTTCTCTCAACTCATCAAAGTCATTCTCTGTCCAGCTTTGTTCTGTTGCTGGTGATGAGCTGTGTTCCTTTGGAAAGGGAGATGCGCTCTGATTTTTGAATTTCCAGCTTTTCTGCACTGCTTTTTCCTTACCTTCGTGGTTTTATCTGCCTTTGGTCTTTGATGATGGTGACATACTGATGGGGTTTTGGTGTGGGTGTCCTTTGTGTTTGTTAGTTTTCCTTCTAACAGTCAGGACCCTCAGCTGCAGGTCTGTTCGAGTTTGCTTGAGGTCCACTCCAGACCCTGTTTGCCTGGGTATCGGCAGCAGAGGCTACAGAAGATAGAATATTGCTGAACAGCGAGTATTGCTCTCTGATTCTTGCTCTGGAAGCTTCGTCTCAGGGGTGTACCCAGCTGTGTGAGGTGTGAGGTGTCTGCACCTCGTGGGGGATGTCTCCCAGTTAGGCTACTCAGGGGTCAGGGACCCACTTGAGCAGGCAGTCTGTCCGTTCTCAGATCTCAGCCTCCATGCTGGGAGAACCACTGCTCTCTCCAAAGCTGTCAGACAGGGACTTTTACATCTGCAGAGGTTTCTGCTGCTTTTTGTTTAGCTATGCCCTGTCCCCAGAGGTGGAGTCTACTAAGGCAGGCAGACCTCCTTGAGCTGCAGTGGGCCCTGGCCAATTTGAGCTTCCCTGTGGCTTTGTTTACCTACTTAAGCCTCAGCAATGGCAGTCGCTCCTCCCCCAGCCTCACTGCTGCCTTGCAGTTAGATCTCAGACTGCTGTGCTAGCAATGAGGGGAGGCTCCGTGGGCATGGGACCATCTGGGCCAGGTGTGGGATATAATCTCCTGGTATGCCGTTTGCTAAGACCCTTGGTAAAGCGCAGTATTAGGGTGGGGTTGACCCGATTTTCCAGGTGTTGTGTGTCTCAATTTCCCTTGGCTAGGAAAAGGAATTGCCTTCCCCCTTGTGCTTCCCAGGCGAGGTGATGCCTCACCCTGCTTCATCTCTTGCTGGTTGGGCTGCACCCGTGGACCAGCATGGACTGTCTGACACGCCCCAGTGAGATGAACCCGGTATCTCAGTTGAAAATGCAGAAATCACCCGTCTTCTGTGTTGCTCACGCTGGGAGCTGGAGGCTGGAGCTGTTCCTATTCGTCCATCTTGAGGCCCCCCCCTTTTTTTTCGTTACTTGACATTTAACACTGCAGTTCTCTCATCTGTAAAATGGGCACACTGCAGTGATTGCCTCATACACTTATTGTTAGGGTTAAAATAACTACCGTAGGGAAAGCACTGAGAAGGGTGTTGGGCAGAGAGGAAGTCCTGTAGAAGCATTAGCCAGTAGTACTTGCAGTGGGTGGAATAAAACCCTGGGTTGGGACATCACATCTTGTGGTTTTCCTTCTGCTCTGCCCTCGACTGTGCTGCCCCAGGTTCCTTCTCTATAAAGTGGGATCTATCATGACCAGCCTACCTTATCAGCATAGGAGAGAAAATCTTCATGTCTGAAGGTCAGTGATCACAGATGGCATACTTGACTTGTGCTGCTTCATTTTGGGGGTCCATGGTATCAATGAACTTGTTTTACTTCTGGGCATCTTGGAGTTGCAGATTCCATCATGCAGAATGGCCCTTTGGAGGTTTTTCCCTCCCATCCCCCTGCCCAGGTACCTGAACTGTCCTGGGGAGATGGCACTTCTGTTGCCCTCTGGGGATGGAGCTTCCATAATCTATGCCCTCAACCCTCTTTAACCCTCCTAGTGTCTCATGGGAGAGCTCTTATAAAACGGACCCCTCCTTCTCCCTCTAGCAGCCCCTCCTCCTGTTCTGCGGTCCCTTGTGCACCTACTCCCTTCTCTTCTCCCTTCTCTTCTCCCTTCTCTTCTCCCTTCTCTTCTCCCTTCTCTTCTCCCTTCTCTTCTCCCTTCTCTTCTCCCTTCTCTTCTCCCTTCTGTCCTGCTTAACCTAGGAGAAGGTGAGGACAGCTGGTCTCCACCTACTGTGAAGACAGATGTGGGGGGATCTGCCGTCCAGGGGCTCGCCCCCCACTCCTGCCTCCAGGGCTGACCCCTGGACAGTGGATGACCCTTTAGGGCGGCGGGAAGGAGGCTTTGCTGGCGGGATTGGAAACTAATCAGTCAGACAGTTCATGAGATAATCCGGCTGAATTTTTACACTTGAAGCAGGTTGTGGGGCGTCGCCCCGGGCTTGGGGGAGCAGGGAGCGATTATCGTCTCGCCTCTCAGCCCCACGGACCCGAGTGTGTCCTGGACTCAACCCGGCTGCGGGACCGCGCTCCTTTCTCGACGCCCGGCTGGCAGCGCCCGGCAGCGCCGGCGGCCGGGAGGGATGGGGGAGGAGGCGGCGGCAGCCGGCGAGGGGCGGACTCGCCCGGACGGAGCTGAGCGAGATGGAATTAGCCCCGCGGCGGCATAAGCCTGCCCAGAAGCGCGCGGCTGCGGCCGGCGGGGTCTGCATCCACACCATGGCTACTCCCAGGCCGCGTGGTGAGTCTCCTGGCTGGACCCTGGTCCTGGTTTCTGACAGGTGGTAGGAGGGAGGGAGTGAAGGAGGTGGCATCCGAACTTCCACCCTTTGGGATTAGTGACCCCGAGGGAGCCTGGGCAGGGTGGTACGGGAAGTTGACCCCGTTTTCCCAGGATAGGGACTCTGAGGGACGTCTATGTAATTTCCAAGACTTTTTTTTTTTTTTTTTAAATCAAGGAGAGGGAAGGTAGGACAACAGAGGTGTGGGGCGGCCGCTTCTCCGTGACTGGTTACCAATGCCCACCTCTGTGATGTTGCCTCTCCTTGTTACAAGTCCTGGGGATGCTTAGCCTACGGCATCTGTGGCTGAGTAAAAAATAAGTAAGCAAGCAGCCGGAGTGGGTTTAACTCGGCAACAGTCCGCTGAGAACAGAACAAATTTGACTTTGGCATCCCTGGAGTGGCCTCTCAGTTTCAGAAGTGTCTTCTGGTGTCTCACCCCAAATCGGGATTCCAAGATCAGTCATTTACACCCCAGGCTGCAGGGAAACACAGCTATACCTTCCCCAGGGACTTTCCTTAGAAGAAAAGCAAATGGAGGTGGAGTATGGAGAAGGAAGACGTTATTTTACTGCTTTTGGACAGGATTGATTTTGCCTGGGACGGGAACTTTGTCGGGTGTTGTGTTTCTGGTAGTTCTTGAGAGAGGCGTGAAGAGGGAGGTGCTCGCTCCTTTGGCATGAACAATGAGCCGAATGGACTGGGAGGTGGTGTCAGTCACAGTCCTGATACTTTGTGAGCAGACGTGGAGAAATACCACCCCAGGACCATGTGGAACCTCGTCTGGGACAGAAGGTCCCACTGAGCAAAGTCAGATCTCAGCCCAAAGGCGGGTGGCAGGTAGAGGGAGGATCTTAGACAAGGTGAAGGTGCTTCCAGAGGACTGTGGTCCTCTTGACCCTCCACCTGCCTGGCTTTTATCCTTGGGACCTGGCATCAGAGCCCCTGCCCAGTCGCTCTGTCACCTTGGCTCAGCTGCTGGGCATCCAGGGCTCATTTGCTCCTCTCAGTGTGTCTTGATGTGCACCCGTCATTTCCGGAGCCAAGAACCTGATTCTTTCCTTTCCAGCAACTGCTTCTGCTCTCTGAGTTGCCGCTATGTGGTTACCAGAGCCACTCTGCTGGTTGATTGTAGAGGCTGTGTGAGGGGTAAAGGTGGGATCCAAACACACACCTCAAGTTCTAGTCCAGTTTCCAGGTGTGCCATCTTTTCGTCTTCCATTGTGGGGCAAGGCTGCAGGGTGAGAGGCTTTTGGGCCTACTGTGGAGTGTGTCTATAATTTTCTGTAACAAAGACCTAATTTTCTGGAAAGCTGCCTGCTCTGTGGGCCCGCTCTGTGGGCTGCGAGAATCCCATCCCACCCTATGCATGACATTACTAGAATACATGCATAGCAGGTATTTGGCTGCTAGGGAGGGCGTCATTGCCTCCAGTACACAATAGAATCCATCTGTATTTGTTTAAAATTTGTTTTAAAAATTTCAATAGTTTTTAGGGTACAGGGTTTTGTTTTTGGTTACATGGATAAGTTCCTTGGTGGTGAATTTTGAGATTTTAATGCACCTGTCACCCAAGCAGTGTACATTGTACCCAATATGTAATCTTTTATCCCTTACCCCTTCTCCCAGCCTTACCCGCTGAGTCCCCAAAGTCCATGATGTCATTCTTATGTCTTTGCATCCTCATAGCTTAGCTCCCACTTATGAGTGAGAACGTACGGTATTTAGTTACCCATTCCTGAGTTACTTAGAATAATGGCCTCTAGCTCCATCCAATTTGCTGCAAAAGATTTATTTTGTTTCTTTTCATGGCTGAGTAGTATTCCATACACACGCATACACACACACACACACACACACACATACACACACACAAACACACACTCCACATTTTCTGTATCCACTCGTTGGTTAATGGGCACTTAAGTTGGTTCCCTATCTTTGCAATTGTAAATTGAGCTGCTATAAACATACATGTGTATGTGTCTTTTTTATATAGTGGCTAAATTTCCTTTGGGTAGATACCCAGTAGTGGGATTGCTGGATCTAGTGGTAGTTCTACTTTTAGTTCTTTAAAGACTCTCCATACTGTTTTCCATAGTGGTGGTACTAGTTTACATTCTCACCAGCAGTGTAAAAGTGTTCCCTTTTCATCACATCCATGCCAGCATCTATTAAAATTTTTGACTTTTTAGTTATAGCCATTCTTGCAGGAGTAAGGTGGGGTATCTCATTGTGGTTTTAATTTGCATTTCCATGATGATTAGTGATGCTGAACATTTTTTCGTGTTTTTTGGCTGTTTATATATCTTCTTTGGAGAAATGTCTGTTCTCCATAACTAAGTAACTAAGTGGTTAGCGAAGGCCTCTCTTAGGAGATGAATTTGAACAGAAATTGCATTAAATGAAGGAACAAGCCTTGCAGATATCTGGAGAATTATCTAGCAAAGGAAGTAAAGGCAAAAGAACCCATGGCAAGGAGATGCTTGGGCTGTGGAGGAATAGTGTGGGGAAGCTAAGGGCTACAGCAGAGGGATCAAGAGGGAGAGAGGTAAGAGCCAGCCAGGTCGTGTGGGGTCTTGTGGCTCAGGCCATGTGTTCCTGGCATTCAAAGGGAAACTGAAGACAGTAAGTAACATGGCTCTCAATATCTAATAAAAGGAGACCGGTTTATCTGCACTAAAATATCATGAGTTCATGGTGATATTGATGTAAGACATTGCCCAGCATAATGAGCTGTATTTTTGTTAGTAGGTTTTTAAAATGAGTATTATTTATCACGTGGGCATTTATCGTGTTAGTTTTAATTTTAAAAGAGGGATGTTTTTGCTTTAGTCTTTTCTGGTCCATTCTACCCCATTACACTTTAAAAAATGCTATTTGAAAACCATGAAATTTATATCATAACTAATTAAGTTAAACCTGTAATCCTAAAAGTAGTGACTTAGTCATAGGGAACTCTCAGTGGCTAATAGTCCATTTGGAGCAGTGACTCGGAGTCTCTTTTTCCTTCCCTGTGTAAGAAAGGGATTCGCGGCACTCCCTCAGGAAGAGTTCTTAATCGCACTTCCGTTTGTTACCCTTTCCTTCAGCCTGCAGAACATCCTGTAGCGTTGCTGGAGGTGCAGTTCTGCTGGTGACATTCTCTCAGCTTGTGTTTTTATGAAAAATGTCTATTTCATCCTTATTTTTGAAGGATACTTCACTGGATACAGACGAATGATTTGACATCTTTTTTTCCACCCCCAACCCCAGCCCTCTGGGTATCATTCTTTTGGTCTCCATTGTTTTGACGAGAAGCTAGCCTAGATTCATATTTAAATATTCTTCGTTATCTTATTAATGTATAATCTCTTTTTAATCTGGTAGTGTTCAGGATTTGATATTCAGTTTTGGTTTTCAGTATTTTGACTCTGATGTACCTAGGTGTGGTTTTCTTTTTTTTTTTTTAACTTGAGTTTGCTGGACTTAAATTTGTTATTACAAGTTATTGTATTTTATCAGATTTTGAGATTACTTCTACTATTTATTCAACTATTTTTATTTTTTTTCTTCTTCAACTATTTTTTTTGATCTGCTTTTGTTCTTTTTGTGGAACTCCAGTCGCATGAATGTTAGACTCTTTGGTATTGCCCCACTAGTTTCTGAGGTGCTGTTAATTTTTTCCAATCTTTAGTTCTCTGCTGTCTAGATTTGATTGCTTTTATTGGATCCATCTTTAACTTCACTAATCCTTTCTCTGCTATCTCCAGTTTGCTGTTAATCCCACCCGATGGACTTTTCTTTCTCATAATCATCATTTTTAATTCTAAGAATTCCATTGAAAAACAGCTTTATTGAGATACAATTCACATACCATAAAATTTACCCTTTAAAGTTGTCCAGTTCAGTGGCTGTTGGTATATTCACAGAGTTATGCAACCATCACCACAATCTAGTTTAAAGCATTTGCATCATCCTAAAGAGAAAGTTCACACTCAATGGCAGTCACTCATTTTTCCTCCCTCCACCAGCCCTTGGCAACCGCGAATCCACTTTCTGTCTGTATGGATTTGCCTATTCTACACATTTTATGTAAATGAAACCATGCAGTACGTGACGTTTTGTGTCTGCGTTCTTTCACTTAGCATAATGCTTTTGAGGTTAAGGTGTATTGTTACATGTATTGGTACTTCATTGTTTTTTATAGCTGAAGCATGTTTCCTTGGGTGGAGAGGCTACATTTTGTTTATCCATTTGCCAGTCCATGGGCATTTGTGTGTCCTAGTTTTGGTTACTATAAATGATATGGCTATGAACTTTCAAGTACAAGGTTTTGTGTGTACATGTTTTTTAGTTCTCTTGGGCACGTACCTAGGAGAGGAATTCCTGGGTCATACGTTTAACTTTGATTGTCAGACTGTTTTCCAAAGTGGCTGTACCACTTTACATTCTCACCAGCAATTTATGAGGGTTCTGATTTCTCCACAAACTCACCAGCAGTGGTTATTATTCATCTTTTTATAGCCATCCTCATGGATGTGAAGTAGTATGTTATTGTGGTTTTGCATGAACACAGGAGCAAGACAAGCCTGTCACTGGAGAAAGAAAAGCTCCTCTGCCTGCAACCCCCTGAGCATGCTTAGGCTTCCTGGTCTTAGAAGTGTGTGCCTCAATGATGGGGAGGATCTTCCACTTGGACGGCTTCTGTGTGGCTCTTCGACTTCTAAAACATATGTTAGAGAACCGATGATAATACCAGTTTAAGAATCGGAGGGTGCAGGAAATGGGTTCTACACAATCTCTCTAAATTCAAATGCTCATTGTTGTTGAATATAGTTAACTTGTGCCTAAACGATTTGATCCAGTTTATAGGTGTACTTGGAGGCATGCCCTCCTCCCATATCAATTGGAAGGCAAGCATCTTTCTCTAAATTGACAACATCGATATGTGGCATTCCAGAAGGAGCCTCAAGAAGCAACAGAATCTGTTGGCCAACTACTGTCATACAAGCTCTCCATCCATCCCATCCATCCATCCATCCATCCATCCATCCATCCATCCATCCGAAAACCGTTTAATAAGCATTTACCATATCCCTGCCTTGTCCTGGGTGCTGAACTGGATCTCAGAGCCTACTTGAGGAGACAAATGTGGAAATATGTAACTTTAACACAATATAAGGTGTGAATATGCCACTCCAAGCTTCTCATTTTCGGTAGGCCTCTGTGACAAAGACTAACAGCTGCTTACCAAAATCCATGTTCTCCTCTTCTTCCTGAACACATGGCTCGACCTTATTTCCTAGCCTCCCTTACAATTAGTTATCACACTGAATTTTAGTCAAAGGAATCTGAACCGTGACATGTGCTGCTTCTGGCCTTGGCCCCTGGAAGCCTTCCTTGCCTGTTCCTCCATGTGCTTTCTACCTTTCAGAAAACAGGAATGGCAACTTCCCAGGGCCATGTTGGAAGTCGTTAAAGTTGGCAGAGGCTCCATCACCCTGGGTTCCTATAAAGCAGTGGTGCAAAAGAGCCATCCCACCAAATTAATTGTTTACCCACCTGGAACTATTAGCAATAAATGAACTGTTGTTTTGTCTTATTCTTGTGTGTGTGTGTTTTTTTTTTTGGTCTATGTGTTATATCAGCTAGCTGGGCATTACTCTGACTCATAGTATCCTTCACCATTACTGTGGATAATAGTAAATTACTTATAAGAGCATTAACCTAGTCCACTGAGAGACTGTTCATGTCAAATCTCCATACGTATAAGCCTTGCTCAGCAGAGCCTTTCCCAAATTTCCACCAACCTGACAGATTTCACCCACCTTGCACTTCTGCATACCACAGGTGGGGAGAGATACTCAAAGGCAGGGATGGAGGATGGATCTAACTCATCTTTGATCCTTACTGCAGCCTGACGCATGGTAAGTGCTCAATGAACGGGTGTTTCATTGAGTAGGTGCTCAAACTGAAATGTTGAAAAGATGAGCAAAAAGAAACTTCTAGGCAAAGTCATCTCTTCTGTGCTTTGTGGTTTAGAATTCTGGAGCTTTGGATTATGTTGAATCAAGTATTCTCGAGGAAACAAAGTGGTTTTTTTTTTGGTTTGTTTTCTTTTTTTTTTTTTTTTTTTGACGGAGTCTCGCTCTGTCACCAGGCTGGAGTGCAGTGGTGCCATATCGGCTCACTGCAACTCTACTTCCCGGGTTCAAGCGATTTTCCTGCCTCAGCCTCCCAAGTAGCTGGGACTACAGGTGCACCACACCCAGCTAAGTTTTGTATTTTTAGAAGAGGCAGGGTTTTAATGTGTTGGCCAGGATGGTCTCGATCTCTTGACCTCATCATCTGCCTGCCTCTGCCTCCCAAAGTGCTGGGACTACAGGCATGAGCCAGCTCGCCCGGCCACAGAGTTTTTTTTTGTTTTTTTTTTTTTTTTTTTTAAAGTATTGGCCTTGGTTATAGGTGCTCCTGTGGCCTACCTCAGGACAAGAAAAAAGGTGGGGATCTTAGCTTATCTTGCTTTTTTCTTTTTGAGACAGAGTTTTGCTCTTGTTACCCAGGCTGGAGTGCAGTGGTACAATCTTGGCTCACTGCAGCCTCCGCCTCCTGGATTCAAGCGATTCTCCTGTCTCAGCCTCCTGAGTAGCTGGGATTACAGGTGCATACAAACACGCCCAGCTAATTTTTGTATTTTTTTTGAAGTAGAGACGAGATTTCACCACGTTGGCCAGGCTGGTCTCGAACTCCTGACCTCAGGTGATCCATTTGCTTCGATCTCCCAAAGTGCTGGGATTACAGGCATGTGACACCGTGCCCAGCCCTTAGCTTATCTTAATAAGTAAATAAAATAGGCCGGGTGCAGTGGCTCACGCCTATAATCACAGCACTTTGGGAGGCCGAAGCAGGCGGGTCATCTAAGGTCAGGAGTTCGAGACCAGCCTGGCCAACCATAGCCAACATGGTGAAGCCCCATCATTACTAAAAATACGAAGTTAGCCAGGCACGTAGCTGTAATCTCAGTTACTCAGGAGGCTGAAACAGGAGAATCACTTGAATCTGGGAGGCAGAGGTTGCAGTGAGCCGAGATTGCGCCACTGCACTCCAGCCTGGGTAAGAGAACGAAACTCCATCTCAAAATAATTACTTTCTTTTTTAAAGTATGAGGGTCACTTTTGAATTAGCATCAAAGAGTCTCGTTATTTTTGGCCCTTGCCAATCGTCTCCATTTGAAACTATTTGCTAACAAACTTTTGATTACATACCTGACTGTCATGAACCTCTGGTTCCAGAAATAATGGAATAACTGGTCCTGGGGATAGACATTCTGTCATAGATTATACTGGAGAAATATATAAATTATTTTCAGGCACTGAACAAGCACCAGCACAGAAGTACAATCCCTGAAAGAATGGAAACTTAGCTGAGTGCAGGCTATTTACTGGGGTTCAGGGATCTGGAGTCCACATGGAGGAAAGGATTCCACTGAGAAGACAGATAAAAATTTGGAGCAGCAAAATGACTGGAAATTATGGGGAAGAACGCAGACAGGAGGAATGTGTATGAAAGGAGGTGCCCAGAGGGCTCTTTGGGGACCCTTCCTGAGTCCTTGGCTAAGAGTGAGGCGTATGAATTTTGCCAGAGATGCCGCTGCAGCATTGAGATCAGAATGGAAATGGTAGAGGTGGAATGGTACTGGGATATGTTGAAAGTCCATCCCAGCCAGAGTGGCCAGACCTCATGAACATGTCCTGGCACACATGTCCTAACACAGCAGGCATGTAGCTGAGACCTCCAGGGGCTTCGTTTTAGAAGTAAGAACCATGCGGTAGAGAAAAGTTTACCCTGGACGGTCCCTGAAGAACACTAAGGCCAAGCATGAAAAGATCAATAGGGAAGACAGTTTAGAGCCTGAACCCTTCCAGATTGGAGCCTCTTGAGAAATACCTTGGATTTCCCACGACATACCCTAATAACAAACTGCTACATAAGCTCAAAGTGATCAGCCCATAGTTGAACTTCCTGCTAGAAAGTAAAAAAAAAAATTCTAAGCCTCTTGATAGGAAGATAATGTTTTATCACTCACAATGTCCAGTATACCATAAAACTTACTAGACATGCAAAGAAATAGAGATAAGTGATCCATGAAAAAGAGACAAAGGAAACAGAAAAGGCAGCCAATGAAGTGGAAGGAAATGAATTTGACAACCATATATCAGATGAGAAGTTAATATTCACAGTATGTAAGGAACTCACACAACTTAATACAAAAATACAAATGACCCAATCAAAAAATAGGCAAATGCACCGAATAGGTATTTCTCCAAAGAAGACATAAAAATGGCCAACAGATACATGAAAAGATGCTCGACATCACCGGTCATTAGGGAAACGCAAATCAAAACTACAGTGAGATGTCATCGCATACCTGTTAGTATAGCTATTATAAAAAAGGAGATAACTCTTGGAAAGAATATGGAGGAAAAGGAGCCCTTATACACTGTTGGTGCGAATGTAGTTTCGTGCAGTCATTGTGGAAAACAGTTGGAAGTTGCTAAAGAAATAAAAAAATGGAACCACCATATGACCCAGAAATTCCTCTTCTGGGTGTATGCTAGAGGCAGTAAAATCACTACCTGGTAAATACCTGCACTGCCGTGTTCATTGAAACATTAGTCACAGTGGTCAAGATATGGAAACAACCTAAGTGCCCATCACTTATGGTATAGAATTCTGGAGCTTTGATTATGTTGCATCCGAGTAAATATTCTATAAAAGTAAAATTCTATAAAAATTCTGGAGCTTTGATTATGGTAAATTCAACTACAGAGTCATATACAAAGAGTGAAGTTGGACTCTTTCCTCACTCATAAATAAAAATTGAATTGTAGATGTAATAGTGAAATCGATAAAACTAGAAGACAACATAGAAGTAAATCTTCACAACCTTGGTCTAGGTGATGTTTTCCAATGTTAAACCAAAACCACAAGCATAAGAGCGATCTGCGTTTGGCTAGGCCACAGTAGCCTGGTGGAAGAGAACTTACGAGAAAATAAATGTATTTCTCAAGTGTTTCACCCACTAGTTATTGTGGTATCTCCAGTCACCTTTAAAGTCTGACCCAGTAATGATGGGAGTCCCTAGGGGTGTCTCCAGTGCATTCATGAACAATTCTCTTGACTTTTACATGGTATAACCATAGTGGTGGATGTTTGCTGTTAAACCTCCTTTTCCCGCACAGTAAGAAGGCACTTGGCTGGCCTCAAAGATTATTATGTGCCAGGCCATATGCTTGGGGCTTAGGGTACAATGGTGAACAAGAGAGGTATTATGCTATGCCTGTCCTTAAGCAGTGTGCAACCAGCCGATTAAGCTCACTGTCTATTCAATATGAATTTACTCATACCAGTTAAAAAAGCTATAACAGAGGCATTTTGTGAACACTTTTCTACAGATTTTAAGTAAATATATTTGGGATATTTTATAAAATTCTGAGGATTGTTCCTATCCCTCATGTCTGCTGCATCCTTCTATAAGCGCCAGCATCTCACCCAATTCCAAAAACTTCAGTAGCCTGCGAGTGGGAGCTATGATTGGAAGAGTTGTTTTAGGCTTTAACCTCAGTCCCAGTCCATTTTGGGTAGAAGAAACCTGTTTCTTCTTTGGAGAAATGAGAATAAGAAAGATATCATTAATATTGGTTACACCCAGGAAGAAGAGATGGGAGATGTTTATGGGTGGTGGAGAGTGACGAGGGACATGGAGGGAACCCATTGGATATACCCAGGATGTCAATGGAAAAGCAAACAGAGCAAATCTGTTGCACAACAAGTTATAATTAATGAGTGAACAGACCAGTTTTGACCAATTTTATGTTGTATACTGGCTACTTCCTCATGACATATAAGGAGGGGCATTTATACTTTAATCTCATCACCCACACTCCAAACTACAGTGTAGGATGGGCTGCCAGTGAGTAGGTTTCCATTTAGGCAACTCATCCAAGTCCCAATTTGTAAATTTTGTCATTGAGAGAAGTACTTCCTGAAATGAATTTCTTATTTGATTACATTCTCAATCAGATAATTCTTTTATTGGTCTTAACTGTTAAGATCTTGAGTCTGATCGTTGACTATAAATGCTATTTGTAAAAAGGCCTTTTTAAAGGGTGAGGGATGTTAAGAATGTCCAGTCAGGCAGGGATTTACCAAGTAATGTTGGCCATTCATCTTCCTTTTGCACAGCATTGCTTAGTGGTGAAAAGTGTAAACTGAGTGTGCTGGTGGTCTTGGACAACTTACCTGGCCTCTTTGTGCTTCAGTTGCTTCATCAGAAAATGGTAACAACAATGGTACCTACCTCAGCGTTAGCGTGAAGATTACATCAAGTGATACATGTAAAGTGTTTAAAACAGTGTCTGACACATGTAGGGTGTTGGTGATTAGTGTTGTAGTTGTTATTAGCAGGGCAGTTCTATGTTCAGTTCAGCACAGGGGAATCCATCCTGTTTCAAAATTCACTTATAAGAAAAGATTCCTCAATTCCCTACATCATTACCTCCAAAAGCTTTTAGAGCTCTTATTGCTTCCAGAGTCCTGTGCTAGGAATACAAAGATAAAAGGCAAATCTTCTGAACTTCTAGAGGACTTCCTTTAGTGGTTAGGGAAGGCTTGGTATAGGAGTAGAACTTTAACTGTGTATGACTTAGATTAGTGGAGAGGACATGCCAAACAGAAGTAACTGCCTAGGTGGAGGCACAAAGTGAGCATCAGTCTGGGGACAGGTTTGACTAAAGAGGAATGTTCTTGTCTGATGGAAGGATTTGGCAGCAGAGACACGTAACAGCCAGCTGTGTAAGTCTTTGAATGCCAAGTTGTTTGTAAGCCTCAAGACAAAGGAAGTTTTGAGTAGCAGTGTGACCAGTGAAATAAAATTTTGTGAATTTTATAAAGGGTACCTGTATCAGAAAAGCAGTTAGGAATCTGTCCATCCATTTATTCACCCACCCACCCACCCACCCATTTATCCATCCTCCTGTCACCTTATTTATCCTCACTACAGCTGGGGCCATCTTTCTAATGTAATCTAGTTATGTTTTCTTGCTTAAAATCTTTTCACATTATAATACATTGTGAACCTTGTTAACAGAGTGGAATTTGGGAGAGAAGTTTAGAGGCAGAAGGGGAAATAAAGTAGATCACCTTGTGGGAGCTACAGGCGGTTCATTCTGGAGTTTCTGTGCATGTGTGGCTGTGTGTGCACAAGTGGAGAGTCACTAGCAGGAGATGACATTGGGAAGGTTGACAAGACTTCCCACGGGCCTTGTAGGCCATGTTAAGAAGTGTGCACTATACACCAGATAGGGCCCTTTCTGTGCACCTCAAATCCCACCACGTAGATGGCCCCCTTTGGGGACTCTGCAGGCAGAAAAGGAGGGTGAGGAGGCTGGCAGTCCTTGCTCTCAGGAGGGCCATGATCTCAACCAGCCAAGCCCGAGGCCCATTACAATGGATCATACAAATCACTGCCTTTCTTCCTGGAGTCTCCTTTCCTCCCTTGACCATTGGTAGATGCCTAGTTAATTCTTCTAGATGCATGCAAAAAGTGTGTCCTCTGGGAGCCTCCCTGACAGCTCTAGTCTGTACTGAGGGCTTCTGCTTCCATGGATCCTTCATACTTCCATGTTGACTCTCCTCCCATTCTGGAGATTATCTCCTTGTTAGTTTTCCTTCCTCACTAGTCTACCTTCCTTCCTTACTAGTCTATCTTGTATTCTTATTAGTCACTTTCTTACCAGTCTTCCTTCCTTACTAGTCTACCGTCTTTCCTTATAGGTCTTCCTTCCTTGCAATTACCTAGGGCTTGATGGAAGGAACCACATTTTGTTTAGCTTTAGCTCCAAATGTTTTATACAATGCCTGGCAAATTAAATGGTCTGCAGTGAATGAACAGAGTTGTGAAATATTGCATATGTATCATCCCCACCCCAGCCTCCCAAAGGGTGGTCAGTTGCTGTGCTTGGAGCCTGGCATGATGGTGTGTGCGATGGGGATATAGGGGAAAGGCAGCAGTGGATGAGTGTTGGGAGATGAAGTGGTCCAGACAGGTAGGTGCAGACTCGATCATGAAAGACCCTGTATGTCATATACAATTTGATCTTCATCCTAAGAAGAGTAGGAAGCCACAGAATGGGAATAACTTGGTGAGATTGTTTCAGAATGGTAATGGTAGCTGTGGTGTCAGCCCAGGATGGAAGAGAAGCAAGATTAGTGATAGGGAGACCAGCTTACTTCTATCAGAGGGGAACAAGGCAAGGCTGCAAACTGTGGTGGTGGCATCGTCAGGAAAGGGGGGCATGTGCATTGGAGAGAGGGCTAATTCTGAGCCAAGGCTGTAAGACAAGCAGAGCCCAAGAGGCAGATTCGCAAATGGATTTTATGTGTGTGTGTGTGTATGGAGGGAACTGGAGAGCAGTCCTGTTACTGGGGCTGCATGCAGAAGCTGAGGAAAGTGCTTTCCCACAGGACCTCTGGGGCAAGGGGTGGGGTAATCAGCAGGACCATTGGGCCCAAATTTTAAGCTCGGAACTTCAAATTTTGGCTGTTGTCCTGGGTCCAATTCATGCAGTAAGCAGGATGAGACCTGGGTGTAAATGTTGATTCTAACTGAAAGGAAGTGACCAGAGCACTTGAGGAGGGGTTCAGGGGGAGGGCCTTCAAATCTGAAAGCACCCAGGTCTCTCTGAGGCTCCTACCAGGGCATGCCTTCAGCAGGACCATGGCTGCCTACTCTTTTTAGGATGAAGACCAAATTGTCGTATATGACATACAGGGTCTTTCATGATTGAGTCCGCACCTACCTGTCTGGACCACTTCATCTCCCAACACTCATCCACTACTGCCTTCCCCCTATGCCCCCATTACCCACACCATCATGCCAGGCTCCAAGCACAGCAACTGACCATTCTTTAGGTGGCTGGGGTGGGGATGATATATATGCAGTATTCCACATCTCTGTTCATTCACTGCAGACCCATTTAACTTGCCAGGCATTGTATAAAACATTTGGAGTTAAAGCTAAACAAAATGTGGTTCCTTCTATCAAGCCCTAGGTAATCACAAGGAAGGAAGACCTATAAGGAAAGACGGTAGACTAGTAAGGAAGGAAGACTGGTAAGAAAGTGACTAATAAGAAAAGAAGGTAGACTAGTAAGGAAGGAAAGTAGACTAGTGAGGAAGGAAAGCAGACTAGTGAGGAAGGAAAGTAGACTAGTACAGAAGCCTGGGAGAGTGCAGATGCTCTGTCTCCCTGCAGGGCAGCCCTGGGCCTGTCTGGTTTTGCTGGAAGCAGTGGTTTTGGGAGGCTGGGGACGGAGGTGGCCCCTCATTTCAGGGCCCTTCATACTTCAGCCGCCAGGAGTGAAGAATGAGACAGTAATGATGCCAAGAGGGAAACTCAGAGGAAAAGCCCAACTATCTGGAAGTCCAGCTCCCTCGGGACACCTTAACTGGATATGACTCCTGCTGCTGGTCTCTCTTGGAGGCTCTGGAAGCTGCCTAGGTCCCTGCTGACTTACCTTGCTCCCCACTCCATGCCTAGTGAGCTCACTTTCTGCCTTTTGTCTGCACAATCTGGCCCTGTCTTGCTCCTGCCTGTGTCTCCTGGTCTCCTTGGCTTTGGTGTTTCCACTGTCAGCTACATGCCCGAGCTTCTCTCACTCTTACCAGCTCTCCACATTCTGTGCCTGCCCCTTTCCCCTGTTCAGAAGGGCCTTTCTAGCTCTCGGCCTATGCAGTGACCTTGAAGGCTCCTGCCAGACTGTCTGGGGATGTAGCATTATTTGGAGGTCCCAACCAGAACTCCTGCCTCTCAGCCTCCTTCCCCTCAACCCGTTAGAGATGAGGCCTTCGGGCTATGACCTCTGCCTCATCAGCATGTGGGCTCCTGCCATCTGCAGAACCCTTTAATGTTTTCAAAATGCTTTTTACCAGTAACAGGACATCAGCATGGGCTGTTTGTACTTTGGTGTAAATTAGCTGATTAGCAACAGAGCCAGTGGTTAAATGAGGAAACGGTCGTTGGAAGCCCTGATGGTAGATGGACAGGGGAGGGTGGAATATGGGGCACAGAAGCTGAGGAGGGGCTTTGGGCAGGCTCAGGAAGGAGATTTCGGAAGGACTGGTGCAGGGAGACTCTGAAAACAGGCTTCACTTATTTTTTCATTGAGATTTGGGCCTCTCCATCTTTCAGTCTCTGTTCTTTTCTCTCAGTGTCTCTGATCCTGCCCCTTCTTCTGCCTCTGTAGAGTGACCTAAGGTACCTGCAGTCCTGCGAGGTGGTGAGGTTGGCTCCAATTAGAATGGACAGAGGTCTTGCCTGAGGCTACTGATATGAAACAGCCAAGACTGTCCCTGAAGGATTAAAAAGTGTGTGGTCATCCCTGATGAGTAAATCCACTTGTACTAATGGTGGGGACAGACAGCCAGTGCTTCTCAGAACTGCTTAGTCTGGGGAAGCTTCCAGGAAGAAGTGGATGGTGAGCAGGCAGTGGGCTGGGAGAGAAAGGGAATTCCAGGGACTTGAAGCAGAGCAACTGGAATGAAGTGCAGAAGAGACGGATGAAGGAGGCAGCACCTCCTCCATCTGCCAGGGCAGGGTGGCCCTTGAGTGAACATCATCTCTATCATTTCCCCCGTGACGTATCCAGTGGTCTTGAGCTTTTTAGACGTGCATCTAGAGGTTTCGAGGTCTTCTCTGGGGTAGAGTCCTTCTGTTCCAAGTTCTGTTCTCACCCTACAGAGGAAGTAGGGTTTGATAATTATCCTGTGCATTGTTCATAGCTCATGTACTGCCAAGGAGTGTTAATCTTTTCTCTTACTGTATTATCACACCCACTTTATGAGGAAAACATATAATAATGACCCCCTTTCCCCAATCATGGAAGTAAAAACTAAGCTCAGAGAAAGGGCTTGTCTTGGGGCAGGGTGCTGGTGGTGAGGCCTTCCTCCGACAACATCACATGGGTCCTCGTGGCCTGCACCTCCTCCCAATCCTGCACCACCCAGCTTGTGGAACCTTACTTGTGTCTAGGTTGGAAGGAAATTAGCTTTGCTAGTAGTATCTGAATATTCTGGTCTTACACCTTGATTAGCAGCTTTTTGAAACAAGAATGCATTGCTTTGGATTTTCTGGGTCCCTAAGGACCAAAATAGTAGGTGGCCCAGCTGGGCGCAGTGGCTCACGCCTGTAATCCAAGCACTTTGGGAGACCGAAGCGGGCGGATCACGAGGTCAGGCAATCGGGACCATCCTGGCTAACACAGTGAAACCCCGTCTCTACTAAAAAAAAAAAAAAAAAAAAAAAAAAAAAATTAGCCAAGCGTTGTGGCGGGTGCCTGTAGTCCCAGCTACTCTGAAGACTGAGGCAGGAGAATGGCATGAACCCAGGAGGCGGAGCTTGCAGTAAGCAGAGATCTCGCCACTGCACTCCAGCCTGGGTGACAGAGCGAGACTCCGTCTCAAAAAAAAAAATAAAAATAAAAAAATAAAGGTGACCCACAACTAGTTGAGGAGTGTGTAGGGAAGAATGGTCCAGGCAGAGGGAAGAATGCATGTAGGATGCTGGGCTGGGGAGCATGGTGTGCTAGAGCAGAGCTGTATGGCGGACCCCAGGGAGCCAGCAGGAGCGAGGGGGTGGAGACTGGGGGGGCAGTATGCAGGGTCCCAGCCGGAAAGCCATGGGAGCCCCATAAGTTTCTGCTCTTGAGGGTGTCATGGCCAGATGGATGTTTTGTAAGGACCCCTGGCTGCCTCGTGGGGGACAGGGACAGGGAGCAGGGAGACCTGTTAGGAGGGCATCACCATCCTCCTAATGGTGAAGGAGACTGAGAGCTGGCACTAGGGTGGGACCAGGGTGGGACTATAGAGGGGTGAAGAACAGAGGGGTTTGGCAGATATTTCAGGGGTAAAGTTTATAGGATTGATATCAAATTGGATATGGGTCATGAGGAAGAATGACTATCAAGACTGCTTCTAGATTTCCGGCATGTCGACTGAATGTTTGGTGGAGCATTTGCAGGAGCAGGAAATGCTGAAAAAGAATCCTGTTTTGAAGATCATATGTTTGGATTTGGACATGTTGACTTTGAGGGGCTGGGAAACATCCAAGTGTAGACGCTGAGCAGGCAGGGGAATGTGTGGACCTGGTGCCTGCAGATGTTGTCAGCAATAGGTGACAATGAAGGTCTGTGGAGTGATTGAGAGTGCCCAGGGAGAGAGCTGGCACGTGGAGAAAGGCCCAGGCCCCAGCCTTGGAACATCCATCTCCTCAATCCAGACATGGGTAAGCCATGCCCCCACCCTCATGGCACTGCGGTCACGAACACCCAAGGATCTGTTGTTCAAGGCAGCGTGGAAGGAGAGCCAAGGCAATGGTGATGGAAGGAAAGATTCTTCCCAAATGGGTGACATGTTCCACAGGCTGTGTACGATGGCCTTTCCTTCTCATTGACCTCATTCACCTCTTCTAAGCTGCTTAGGGAGTTCTCGAGGTGTATGCTTACCTGCCCCACCCTTCCTGAGGGCAGGCGTCACTCACGTTCCCCTTGGCTTTCCTCTCACGTCTGAAGCTGGCTCCCTTGTGTCTTTATTGCCTGGAGTGCCTCTCCCGAGCTGGGACAGCTGGGGTGGCTGAACCGTGTGCTGTGCTCTAATCACTTGCGGGGAGAGGGAGGGAAGGGAAGCAGAGTCCCCAGGCGGCCAGATCTGCGTGTCAGAGAGCGAGCTGGGGGAGCGACTGCGATGGCTAGTGAGGGCCCTGAATGTCAGCCTCAAACTCCAGGTGGCATCTTTAGGGGATGGTGGTTCCTGGGCAGCAGCTGGACCAAAGCTTTGTATTGCCCTTGAATATGAGCTACTCTGAGCCACGGGTGCAAATTTGAATGTAGCTGCCAGGGCAGGGTGGCCCTTGAGTGAACATCATCTTTATCATTTCCCCCATGACGTATCCAGTGGTTTTGAGCTTTTTAAACATGCATCTAGAGGTTTCGAGGTCTTCTCTGGGGTAGAGTCCTTCGGTTCCAAGTTCTGTTCTCAGGCACTTGGGGGCGCAGGTATGCAGAAAGACACAAGGGAAGTGGGAGGAGGCAAGATGGAGCACAAGGGAGGAAGCCCCTGTTTTAGAGCCCTGAGCCTGATCCCCATCACATGTAAACCAAAAAATATCTGACACAGGCTTCAATCCATTTAGTTTATTTTGCCAACATTAAGGATGTGGTTGGGAGAGAGGTCTGTGTCTTTCTCCAAAGACAATTTTGAGGGCTTCAGGATTTAATAGGGAAGAGCAGGCTGCGGGGGAAAAGGAGGAGTCTGGGGGAATCTGCGTGTTGCAAGAGAAAAGGAGCAGTTAGGGAATTGATGATGATGTATTCGTCTTGCGCTTTGGACAAGGTGAGTATAGAGTAGCTGCCTGTGGAGCTATCTAGCCTTTTATCTACAGCTGTCTGCTTAGGAACAAAAGGAAAGGCAGCGTCTTGCCTGACTCAGCTTTCAGCTTAATATTTTCCTTTCGGCAGAGTGATACGGGGTCCTGAGTGTTCGTTTTCCTCCCACAAGGCATGCCCACGCCTGCCCTTCTGTGCTGTCTCCCTAGGGAGTGCCTCCCCTGCCTCCCGGCCGTTCAGAAGCTACCCACCCTCCAGGACCCAGCTCCGGCTCAATTACCCCAGAAGCCGGCTTTGACTTCTAGTCTTTCTGGTCTCCCACAGTGTGGACTAGAGCCCACAGTATAGAAAGGAACGATGAAAGCGTTCCTCTGCTGGTCACAACTGTGTTTCCTGCATGTCAGCTCTATCTTCATAAAGAGATTATGTTTCTCAAGTGCAGGGACCGAATATTCTAGGCCCCCTGAAACTGTTGGAGGGCTGATCACCTAAGGGACTGCTCCATAAGTTGGCAAAGGGCCAGGAGTTCTATTTCAACAGATCAGAAGAGTTGCCTTTTGTTCGTTCATTCACTGAGCAGGTGCTTAGGACTGAGTTGGAGGCATAAGGTGTTACTTCTGCTCACTTGGAGGTTAAAATGCAAACACTGACGATTCTAATCACAGCCTTTGATCACGTGCCCTCAGGCTCATCACCACTCTGGATGCTTTGCAGGCCTTATCTCTTGTTCTCATTCTCACTGCAATCCTGCAAGTGTGAGATTCTCATTTTACAGCTGGAGATCAGGCACAAAGAGGTCATAGAGCTGGCCAGTGGCAGAGCTGAGGTTTCAGCCTTGGCACTGGCCGTGCTGCTTTGCTAGGAAGTGTTTCTCAGAGGAGAGGATAGATTGAGTCTCACCTGCCCTGAGACCTTGGCAACTCACCGGTTCCAGTGGGGTCTGTGCAAAGTGCAGCTGGAGTATCTGATCCTCAGTTCCCTCCAATTCTAACATGCGGTCATTCCATCACCTACTGGGGACCATTCCCTTAAGGGGGCGACACTGGATTTTTTCTGAAGTGGTCCTGCATTCCTGCTGAGAAGGGACTGCAGACCTCTGGGGCCTGGGTAGAGGCAGCAGGTGTATGAGGGCCCGGAAAGGACACTGAAGGACAGTCCTTTGTTCCGTTGTTCAGAGGGCCCTCTTGGTCTGTCCTTGCTCTCTCCCCGAGGGAGGTGGGGGCTGGCCAGGGTGCCGGCTGGTGCTGCCGCCAAAGGAGAGGCCCAAAGCCTAAGCCTTTGGTATTAATTCAAGGTGTCTCTCCAGGCAGTGCCCCCCCCGCCCCCCCCCGGCTTGCTCGATGCCACCCCTTTCTTGTCTGGGGATTATGAGAGATTGTGACAACCTTGATCCGAAGGAGCTCCTGCTGGTGGCTCCAGGCTCTGTGTGTGTGTGTGTGTGTGTGTGTGTATGTGTATATGGCTGTGTGTGTGTATATGTGTGTGTATGTATGTGTGTGTGTGTATATGTGTGTATGTATGTGTGTGAGTGTATGTGTGTGCATAGTGTGTGTACATTGTGAGTATGTGTATATGTGTGTGTATGTGTGTGTACATAGTGTATGTGTATGTGAGTGTGTACAGTGTGTATATGTATGTGTGTATGTGTATGTGTGAGTGTATGTGTGTGTACATAGTGTGTATATGTGTGTGTACATAGTATGTGTGTGTATGTGTATGTGTGTATGAGTGTGTACATTGTGTGAGTGTGTAGTGTGTGTGTGAGTGTATGTGTATGTGTGTGTATGTAGTGTGTGTGTACATAGTGTGAGTGTACATTTGTGTGTGTGTAGTGTGTGTGAGTGTATATGTGTGTGTATGTGTGTATGTATGTAGTGTGTGTGTGTACATAGTGTGTGTGTACATTTGTGTGTGTGTACATACTGTGTGTGTGTGTGTATGTGAGTGTATACATTGTACATTGTGTGTGTGTGTACATTTGTGTATGTGTATGTGTGTGTATGTGTGTATGTGAGTGTGTACATAGTGTGTGTGTACATTGTGTGTGAGTGTATGTGTATGTGTGTGTATGTGTATGTGAGTGTGTACATAGTATGTGTGTGTGTGTATGTATGTGAGTGTGTACATAGTGTATGTGTGTGTGTGCATTGTGTGTGTGCACATTGTATGTGAGTGTGTATATAGTGTGTGTGTACATTGAGTGTGTGTGTACATAGTGTGAGTGAGTGTGTACATTGTGTGTATGTGAGTGTGTACATAGTGTGTGTACATTGTGTGTGTACATAGTGTGTGTGTACATAGTGTGTGAGTGTGTACATAGTGTGTGTGTACATAGTGTGAGTGTGTGAGTGTGTACATTGTGAGTGTGTACATACTGTGTGTACATTGTGTGTGTGTACATAGTGTGAGTGTGTGTGTGTACATTGTGTGAGTGTGTGCATTGTGTGTGTACATTGTATGTGAGTGTGTACATAGTGTGTGAGTGTGTACATTGTGTGAGTGTGTACATTGTGTGAGTGTGTGTGTGTATGCATTCTGGGGGCTGCACTTCCTTCTCCATGCTCCCTCCCCTGTGGCCAGTGTGAACCTGGGCTGTAGGGACTAACCAAGGAGGCAGCTGTGAAGCAAAAGGGGCCATTTTCTCAGGGCTAGTGTGAGCACACTCAGTACCTCAGTGTCTTGGGTTTCCTTCGTCTGAGGCTGTTTTGCCTCCCTTGTCTTTCCCTCTCACAGATATTCCCCTGCTCCCTGGCTCCCCACGCCGGCTGAGCCCTCAGGCAGGGACCAGAGGGGGCCAGGGCCCCAAACACGGACAGCAGTATCTCCAGACGCCAGGTCCCCGGGCCCCAGGTCTGCAGGGCAGTTCCAGCCGAGATCCTGGCCAGCCCCGCGGCGGAGAGAGTGCCCGCAGCAGCTCTGTGAGTACTGGGCAGGGGTGGGGTCAGGGGACAGGCCGGCCCTGTTTGAGGCCGCCAAGGAGCCTCTGGACCAGGGCATTCTCCAGTTGGGAGCACATGTGTGAGTGAAAGAGAGAGGCCTAGGGTTTGGGTAGGGCCTTTTCTCTTCTATCTCCAAGTCAGGCACACTTTCCCAGTGCCCTGTTCTGGTCAGAGGAGGGTCGGGAAAGGAGAAGGCACGGGAGGCCAGTTGATGCCGCCAGTTGGTCTGTAGACCCCCTGGGTCCCCTTCTGCAAGCCTGAGCCTTCTCTGCTATGGTGGCTCTGAGTCTCTCCCTTGTGCCTGGAGCTTCATCTGGTTGCCCAGGTGACCTCTCAGGTGGCTGCAGAGGCAGTTGGGTTTCAAACCAGTAATAAACAGGGAAACACCCACGGGGAGAGGCCGGTCCCTCCCCTGCTTCACCGTGTTCTCTCTCCTCCTCCTCTTTCCACCTCCCCACCTCTGGCGTGGAAGAGAGCAGAAGTCAGTTCCCTGCTGCTGTCTTTGACAGGGTCCTCACCAGTGGCGGGAGAGGAGGATGTGGGGCTGTGAATAGTGCCTGGTGAATTCCCGTGGGTGGGAGGGTAGGGGGCAGGCCAGGTGACTAGAAATTGGTCTTTGTTCCAATGGATCCAGAGAACCTGCCTGTGAGTATTCTGTGTTTAAATATGTAGAGTATTAGCAGGCAGTGGTGCAGATCTGCAAGGAGGTGAGTGTGTGTGGGCCATGGTGCCTGTGGAAGGGGGTGTGTGTGTTAGAGCGCACTCGGGTAGATACATGTGTACACAGGCCCCTTCACCTGTATGGTGCAGGCGTGCTGGTGCAGGGAGACAAGGGTAGAGGTGGCTGTGTGTGCATTTGCAGGTGCTTGCATGTGTGTGTGCAGGCGTGGGCGTGTGGCTCTGTGTGGAGGCAGGAGGTGCGGTTGTGAGGGGTTTGCTGCTGCAGGTACAGTCTGTGTGTGAGTGTGTGTGTGTGCATGGATGCTGGAGCATGTGTGAAGGCACCAGTGCCCAGACTGTCAACAGGTGGGTGGAGGGCTTTGCAAGCTGGCATGACAGATTAACTTAGGCCATTTGGTCCTTTTACTGGAGGCACTGGGGGCCTCTGGGCCTGAGGGGCTTGCTTCTGAGTCCATTTCCCTGAGCCCAGAGCATAGATCAGCCTCCTCTGCTCTCAGCCCTTACTCACCAGACCTTGCCCTGCCTCTCCTCTCTCTCTGGCCAGGTCATCAACAACTATCTGGATGCCAATGAGCCTGTGTCCTTGGAAGCCCGTCTTAGCCGCATGCACTTCCATGACAATCAGAGGAAGGTCGACTATGTGCTCGCCTACCACTACCGGAAACGTGGGATGCACCTGGCCCAAGGCTTCCCTGGCCACTCGCTGGCTATCGTCTCCAATGGGGAGACAGGCAAGGAGCCTCATGCTGGGGGCCCAGGTGACATTGAGCTGGGGCCGCTCGATGCCCTGGAGGAGGAGAGGAAGGAGCAGCGGGAGGAATTTGAGCACAATCTGATGGAGGCTGGACTGGAGCTTGAGAAGGACTTGGAGGTGAGTCATGCGGGTGGCCAGGGACTTGTAGATGGAATGGCACCACAGAACCAGGCTCCTAGTGAGAGTGCACCTGACAGAGAGCCTTGGCTTTATTCGGCAGGTGGACTTTTTTTCTGCTGGAGAAACCAGATTTTCTTTCTTTCTTCTTTTAAATTTTTTTTTTGAGACAGAGTCTCACTCTGTCACCCAGGCTGGAGTGCATTGGCCCCGTCTCAGCTCACTGTAAGCTCCGCCTCCTGGGTTCCTGCTATTCTCCTACTTCAGCCTCCCGAGTAGCTGGGACTACAGGTG
>NW_012102532.1:18057-20846 GCF_000951045.1 Mandrillus leucophaeus | reverse complement strand
TCTCCCCCAAACTCATTCTTACCCTTCCCACCTTCCCTACCCTTCTCCAGGTCATGGGCCTCATCTTGGGTGTGGGCTGGTCACCTTGACCTGTCAGGTCTTTGTGCTATTGCCCTCTCTGCGTTAGGCACTCTTCCTCAGACCTGTGCATCACATTCCCTCTCTTCAGGTCCCTGCTCAAATGTCATCTTCTTCCAGATATCTTCCCTGACCATCCTAGCCAAAATACCTCCACCTCGTCCCTCTCTGTCCCTCAATCCTGCCTTACTTTTCTTCATCACACTTAGCATTGCTACCTGGAATAACAATGATGGACTTTTTTTTGTTTGTTTGTTTTTTAATCTGTGCTCCCATTAGCTCCATAAAGGCAGAGATCTTGTTTGGTTCGCTGCACATCCCCAGCACCTAGGACAGACTCTGGCACATATAGGTGCTTAATAAGTGTCAGCTGAGTATATGAGTGACCTCCCTGAGCCTCAGGTCCGTTATCTGCAAAATAATAGATGCCTTGCTGGATTATACTTAAACATGCCTCATCATTAGATGGGGTAATGAAAATTCCAGCACAACGTCTGGTACATAGTAGGTGCTTAATAAAGGCTTATCATGATGATTTTAAAAGG
Source organism: Mandrillus leucophaeus (assembly GCF_000951045.1). Taxonomy (NCBI): domain Eukaryota; kingdom Metazoa; phylum Chordata; class Mammalia; order Primates; family Cercopithecidae; genus Mandrillus; species Mandrillus leucophaeus. The sequence goes on along the minus strand of NW_012102532.1, from coordinate 20,223 downwards.
TGTCATGCTGAGGCTTGAGGTGCCATTTTTATCAGAAGTCTGCCTTATAAGATTTAAGTTGGCTGGGTGCGATGGCTCATGCCTGTAATCCAAGCACTCTGGGAGCCGAGGTGGGAGGATCATGAGGTCAAGAGATCAAGACCAGCCTGGCCAGTATGGTGAAACTCTGTCTCTATTAAAAATACAAAGAAATCAGTGGGCATGGTGGTGCTTGCCTGTAGTCCCAGCTACTCAGGAGGCTGAAGCAGAAGAATCGCTTGAACCCAGGAGGCGGAGGTTGCAGTGAGCCGAGATCGTGCCACTGCACTCCTGCCTGGGTGACACAGGGAGACTCTGCCTCAAAAAAAAAAAAAAAAAAAAAAAAAAAAATTCAAGTCAATGCTCTCCTCAAACTGGAAGGGATCCCCAGAGGTCATACATCCTTTCCTTTCCCCTGTCCCCAGGCAGAATGGCATGTGGCCTGGCTCATGCCTGGTGGTGCTGGCCTGTGCTGCTTTGCCAGACCCTTAAGGCAGAAGACACTCTTCTGCTTTCCACCCATGTAGGAAGAGAGTGCTCCCAGGGATGCTTTAGGCTTCCTTGCTGTTGGAGTGCTGATTTTCACTTTTTGAAACCCAAAGCTCACTTGGTGGCTCCAACTGGGATCTGCTAACATGGTGTCTCCATGGTAAAGATGCATTCTGAGCTCCAGGAGCTTACCAGTGTGGGAGCTGTAGTGCATACCTCTGTTGTTGGGTCTGAGGGAGCAGAGGCCAGGGCTTCACTCAACTGCTCAGTTGGGAAGCAGTGCTCAAGAGGGTGAGCTCTTAAGGCCAATTACATATGTTCACATTCCAGGCCTGACTGACTAGCTCATGACCTTGGGCAGGTTACCTTACCCTTTTGGTAAAGCTTCCTGGTCTATAAAAAGGAAATAACAGGGCAGGGTGCAGTGGCTCACATCTGTAATCTCAGCATTCATCTCAGACAGTGAGGCAGGTGGATTGCTTGAGGTCAGGAGTTTGAGACCAGCCTGGCCAACACGGTGAAAACCTGTCTCTACTAAAAATACAAAAATTAGCTGGGTGTGGTGGTGCGTACCTGTAGTCGCAGCTACTCTGGAGGCTGAGGCAGGAGGATCGCTTGAACCCTGGAGGTGGAGGTTGCAGTGAGCCGAGATCGTGCCATTGCACTCCAGCCTGGGTGACAGAGCAAGACTCTGTCTCCAAAAAAAAAAAGAGAAAAGAGAATAATAATAATAGTACCTTCTTCAATGGGTTATTATGAAGATGAGATAAGGTAACTAAATAACGTACCTAGAACACTAACAATGAATATTACTGCTGTTATTATTATTTACAGTTGCCAGGTTTAGCCAAACAAAAATGCAGCATGCCTAGTTAAATTTGAATTTCAGTTCAACAATGAATACTTTTTTTTCCCTTAGTGTGTACAATGAAATATTGGGGACATACACGAAAAATTATTCACTGTGGATTTGAAATTAAAATGTAACGGTCCTGTCCACCCTTAATGCTACAATCAACACCACTGCCCATCTCAACTGCCCCTGTCTCTCCACCATGCTTCATTCTGGTTTCTGTCGGATGTTCCCCGCTTTGGAGGGCACAGAGATGGCTCTTGGGACTGACCAGTGTTAGACTGGGGTCCTGGGTTGTTGTTCCTGTTCCTGTCCCAGACTCCTCCCTCCCAGCCCCCACCCGTGGCTTCAAGGCCACTCAACACTTTTGCATGAGGCTACTCTGGGTGGCGCAGCCTCCTCCAGCATCCCTGTCAGAGCCTCCACCTCTCATTGTGGCCTACTGTCTTGCAGTGTTGTCTCTGTCTTCCAAAAGGTGGTTATTATGATCAGTGTTGGGACCTTGAATGCAAAGGGTTGAGTTTACCCTACTTTTCAACCCTGGCATATTACTATCACTGGTCTGCACAAGAACTCTTGGGTTATCTATTTAAATCTTCCCCCGACCCTGCTCTGCTTGCTACCTCGCAGGCAGTCATTCCAAGGCGTCATCATTCTGGAAAAGATACAGTGTTTTTTAATTTAAAAAAAAAAAAGGCCAGGCGTGGTGGCTGAAGCCTGTAATCCCAGCACTTTGGGACGCCGAGACGGGCGGATCACGAGGTCAGGAGATCGAGACCATCCTGGCGAACACGGTGAAACCCCGT
>NW_012102532.1:15292-17767 GCF_000951045.1 Mandrillus leucophaeus | reverse complement strand
AAAAAAGACTTTATTGTGTAGAACAGTTTTAGACTTACAGAAAAATCGGAAGATTGTACAGCGGTTCCATCTACCCCATTCCCAGTTTCCTGTATTAACACCTTATATTAATAGGATACATTTGTTACAATTAATGAACTAATATTGGCACATTATCATTAACTAAGATTCACACTTTCTTCAGATTTCCTTACTGCTGCCTTTTTTTTTTTTTTTTTTAACCTGCTACGATCTTTTCTTTTCTTTTCTTTGTTTTCTTTCTTAGATGAAGTTTTTGCTCTTGTTGCCCAGGCTGGAGTGCAATGGCGCCATCTTGGCTCTCTGCAACCTCCGCCTCCCGGGTTCAAGCAATTCTCCTGCCTCAGCCTCCCGAGCAGCTGGGACTACAGGCGACTGCCTGTAATTTTTGTATATGTAGTAGAGATGGGGTTTCACCATGTGGACCAGGCTGGTCCTGAACTTCTGACCTCAGGTGATCCACCCGCCTCGGCCTCCCAAAGTGCTGGACAGGCGTGAGCCACCACGCCTGGCCGATTTTTCTACTCAGAGTTGTCCTTAGACTTCTCTTGGTGGTGACAGTTTCTCAGAACTGTATGCATTCTTAATTTACATAGAAGGTACTGTTTTATAGCCCATTCTGTTTTTTTACTTTTTTCTCTAGCACTTTATTTTTCAGATCCATTCACATTCTGCATGCACATTGACTCCATTATTTCATTTTTATTTATTTTTGAGACCAGGTCTCACTCTGTCACACAGGCTGGATTGTAGCAGTGTGATTTCAGCTCACTGCAGCCTCAACTTCCAGGTGCCAGTGATCCTCCTGCCTCAGCCTCCTGAGTAGCTGGGACCACTGGTGTGTGCCACCATGCCCAGCTAATTTTTGCATTTTTTTGTAGAGACGGGGCGGGGAATGCTTCACCATGTTGCCCAGGCTGTTCTTGAACTCCTGACCTCAAGAGATTCATCCACCTCAGCCTCCCAAAGTGCTGGGATTAGAGGGGTGAGCCACAGTGCCTGGCCAGACTCCATTATTTTTATGAATGAGCAGTTTGCAGCCACCACAGTGTACCTAGTCACTCCCTTCGTAATAATGACAGGTTGCCTTCAATTGTGTGCCACTGCAAAAAAGGATCGAGAATGAATCATCGCCTCCTTTGGGGCCAGCGTTCTGTGATATCCCCCGCTCCCTCCATGCCATGTTGGTGTTAAACCGTGGTTGGAGATTCATCAGCTGGAGCCTGTGAGGTTCTGAACGACTTTTCACCATGTTAAGATGCTCGGCCGTGGCTGCGAGCAGCGGCCTGGAATGGGGCCTCGCAGGAGAGGGCGACTTGCCTGACTGCACCTGGTGGCGGTCTGAAGCGTAGGTGCGGTGTCCCCACCTGCTCCGCTGACCCACCCTTCTGAGCTGGGCTAGCTTTTAGGCTCCAGGTGCATTAACTTTAAGGCAAATGGAGAGCAAATGGGTTCCTATCAGAGACCCATTAAAAATGATTCACTTAGCCTTACGGATCAAAAGAACTTTGCATCCAATGAACTCTGTTTGAATATCAGAGAATTCACTTCCCACCCTCCTTGATAGCTGGGCATGCTTTTGACAGGATGATAATTGGTGCATACCTCCCATTTGGCATTTCACTTTTTCATTTTTTGTGCATATTTCCATGTATTGATATTGCCCATGTTCATATTCTAAAGACAATGTATTTTATCAAATGTCTTTAAAGTATGGACATTTGCTTTCTTAGTTTGACCATTTGATTAGAATTTCATTTAAAGTCATCCTTGGAGATGCTTACGGGTGACAGAGACATCTGCACCCTCACTTCCAATTCATATAAATGAGGGCCACCTGTGGGTGCTGTGCATTGCGTCAGAGTGGGAGGCTAATGTAAGCAGTTCCGGAGGCTGCCCCAGCCTTGAGTATTCAGAGAGTTTCCTGTAGTCTTGGCGGGACTGGGAGTGGGTAAGCTGAACAGGCTCTGACACGGCTCTCGGGAGGTCTGGTCGGCCCACCTCCTCCCACTCTCTCTTAAAGAAACCTCCTGCTTTGACCCAGAGAGCGAGCAGGGCAGAGGCAGAGACTCACGTGCACGGGTGTCAACCGGGGCACCTGAGAGAGGAGTCTGAAAACCAGGCACAGGGCAGTCCTGTGGAAGCCAGGAGGACGTGTTTGTAGACTTTGAGTTAAAGGCCTTCTCTCACCTTGCAGGCCCTGAAATCCTAGTGAACATGGCCCCAAACTTTATCCTTGTGGGCAGCTAGATAGCTGACATTGGAAACGGAGAAGACGGCATGACAGAAAGGCCAGGTGCACCCTTGCTAGGGGCTGGCTTTCCTGAGATTGGGGGACCACGGAACTGATAGCAGAAGTTGGCTTTAAAAGTCATTGTGGGCCGGGCGCGGTGGCTCAAGCCTGTAATCCCAGCACTTTGGGAGGCTGAGAGGGATGGATCACGAGGTCAGGAGATC
>NW_012102532.1:12514-15091 GCF_000951045.1 Mandrillus leucophaeus | reverse complement strand
AAGTTATTATCTCCCTGTCCGACTGGTATTCCTGGTATAACTGTACCTGCTGTTCGTGGCTGGTGCCTGCCCTGATTCACCGTATGTTATGCTGGTTGTTAAATATCTTGAGTATCATCTGTGCTTCCTACTGTCATTCACATCAATGTCTGCATTTGGTGAAGAGAGACTTGGGGGACAGTCGGTCTCTGTCTTGCTAATCATCCCTCTTCGCGGCACTGCTAGATGTTTTGGGCTCTGAGACGATCATTGAGGGCGAAAGCCCTTCTCCATCCATCACTTGATAAGTTCAGGGCCTTTGTCGGTCAGGGGCTGGTTGGGCAGTCACAGCAGCTGTAAAGCAGCTGCCAGGAGGGACCTGCCAGGCTCGGCCTCTGGCCCCTCTCTCCTGCTTTTAATGTAGCAGACATTTACTGAGCACCTACTAGGTGCTAGGTCTGGGGTGGGCTGGGAACTGAGGATGCCAAGGTGAATAAGACGTGGCCCCTGCTTTCAAGGGAAGCAGACCTGACCTGGGAGAATCACACAATAGGGTCTAAAAGTGCAGTAACAGAGGTGAGAAGAGTCCTGGGAGAGTGACCGATGGTCCGACGGACTGGGTAGGCTTAACTCTGTTTTGAAGGTCTGGGTGAAATCACCTTCCCTCTCCCTGCCCCCAGACGCTGGGGTCCAGCAGGAGTGGGTGAGCGGTGTTTCCTACCCCTGTCAGATCTCCAGGAAGAATTCTCCCTCAGGATGCTGAGTTGCTGGCGTGGACTGTGCAAGTTTGAAAGGTTTAGCTGAAGTGGGTGGTGTATGTGGTAGACAGTCTTTGAGGCTTTGAGGTCTGAGGATGCACAGAGTGGTTATATCTGGGCTTGCCAGATGATGAGGGTGGTTCTTGGGGCTACTTCAGCCTTAAGTGTCCCTCCTTCACTGCAGACACAGTCTCCCTGCTACCCCTGGACAGCTTTTTAGGGTGCTTATATCTGATGACTCCTGGGGCCATGTGACAGTCTCAGGGGTTCTTGAATCTTGAGGGTTTTGTGGATAGAATTCAGGGTTAGAATCCACAAACTTGAACACTAGAAAATTACATCTTTATTTTCATCAACATTTAACTGACATTTAGTATCTACTTCAGTTAATGATATAGGCAAAAACCTATATTAAGATGAGTTCCTGTGACTGTCACTAGTAGAAATAACACATGGAGGCCAGGCGCAGTGGCTCACACCTGTCATCCCAGCACTTTGGGAGGCCTTAATGGGTGGATCACCTGAGGTCAGGAGTTCCAGACCGGCCTGGCTGACATGGTGAAACTGTGTCTCTACTAAAATACAAAAATTAGCCAGACGTGGTGGCACGTGCCTGTAATCCCAGCTACTCCAGAGGCTGAGGCATGAGAATTGTTTGAACCCAGGAGGTGGAGATTGCAGTGAGCCGAGATTGTGCCACTGCCCTCCAGCCTGGGTGACAGAGTGAGACTGTCTCAAAAAACAAAACAAAACAACAACAACACAACAATAACAATAACGAACACATAGATTTGTATCATATCAAATTTGTTGCACAAATCTCGAAAACAAATTAGAGTCATTTCTACTTAGAAATTATGTTAATTTTTAGATGCGTCTCTAGGTCTCATTATTTCATGTGTTAATAGAGAAGGAAGTCTATTACTACATCAAAAATTTATATTTAACTCTTTGGATAACTCTATTTCTGTACATTTAGTCTCTCTGTTGCCCTGGATAATTATTTTATACATTTAAAAACATTCTGAGAGGGGTCCATAGATTTCATCAGACTGTCCTGAGGTTCCATTGCATGGCCCCCAAATGCTTACAAACCCTGGAACATATTCCCCAAAGCCTAGGAGAAGCCTTAGGTAGAGCGTGGTAGTCCTGCCTGGCTGCTGTATGAAGGGAGATCAAATGGGAACGCCCGCCACCTGCTCTCTGGGGACGCATTGGCCGGAGAGGGCTCCTGGAGTCCTGCTGCAGGTGCACTCGTGGAGCACGGGATGATGCTGGGCTCCTGTGTGCGGCTGCCGCTCCATGTGCATGGCTAACTGCGCTTTGGAAGCATGTCATTTAGTCCGTGGTGTGCCTGAACCCAAGAAGGGAGCTGAGCACTGGAAGACCTGGGTTCTAGGACCTTGTCTGCTGCCAACTGGCTTCTTTCTGGATCTCGACTTCTGTTCTGGAAAAAGAGAAGGTTGGGTGTGAAATCAGGGATTCTCCAGCTGTGTATCTGACAGTGCCGTCTTCCCATGACTTGGACTGAGGCAGTCTATACCAAAATAAAAACGTTGATAATGTTTTTGCAATTTACTAAAAAGTAACATGAATCAAGATAGTTTTCTCAATTTACAGTTGTTCTAACAGATCTTTTTGTGAAAACTTTGGAAGCTGTTACTCCTTGCCTGCCAGTAAGTACTTGCTGAGGGCAAAAGGAGTGGGTGAGAAGTGAAAGAATATTAATGGGAGCATGTGGAATTGGCCAATCATGTTTAATTTCTAGGCTTAGTTTGGGTTGAGGGTTTTTCTACAGAATTGTTCCTAGTTTTAATGGTGGAATTAAGCACGTCGGTAC
>NW_012102532.1:0-12039 GCF_000951045.1 Mandrillus leucophaeus | reverse complement strand
AAAATAAAATAAAATAAAAAGTCAGTGTGGCCTGGCATCTCCAGCAGGTCTGTGGGCCGTTCTTGGAGGGGACAGCATACCATCAGGGAAGCCTGGGGGCCCACGCTGCTTTCGGGAGGTGGAGCTCTCCTCTCTGTCTTGGTATCAGTTGCGAATCTAGGAATGGCCCAAATCCTTTCTCTGTAGAGAGGAGACTCCCTCCTCTTATGCCATGAGGTGTCTCTGACCCCTGACTCCTCACCCTGTAGGTGTGGCAGAGCCTGGATGTCTGGCATCTCAACCTGACTTGCCGCACTGAGCCAAAGGTGGCAGGGGGACATCTTGGGTGTGTGATGTCGTGTCCTCCCATGAGACCCATTTAGTGGAGAGGACTGAGAAAATCAGAATGTTGTTTCGCTTTCTGTTTTTCTTTTTCTTTTTCTTTTTTCTTTTTTGAGATGGAGTCTCACTCTGTCGCCCAGGCTGGAGTGCAGTGACGCAATCTCGGCTCACTGCAACCTCCGCCTCCCGGGTTCAGGTGGTTCTCCTGCCTCAGCCTCCTGAGTAGCTGGGATTACAGGTGTCCACCACCACGCCCGGCTAATTTTTGTATTTTTAGTAGAGACAGGGTTTCACCATGTTGGTGAGACTGGTCTTGAACTCCTGACTGTGCGATCTGCCTGCCTCGGCCTCCCAAAGGCTTCGCTTTCTTAAAATCAGCTGCCACTGTTTCTCGGGCTCTGTCGCCATCCCACTTTCCCACCTCCTTTTCAGGAAGAGGTGGGGGTGGCTTTCAGAAATTCTGTCTTTAGAGCGAGATTTAATCTATGGTTTAAAGGAAGAAAACAGAGTTTTCTGAGTGCCTTTTTTGAGCCTCATGATGTGTGGTTTTGCTTTCACTGGTGCTCATTTAGTCTTCATGGATACCCTGCAAGGGGGTGTTATTAGCTTGGAGGAGAGAAGCCAACTGGCTTGGCCAAGGTCATACGGCCACTAAGGGGTCCTGCTGGGATTTGCACCCCGTCTGAGCTTTAGAGCTTCTAGGATCCTTGTCATCCCAGGGAGAATGAACCAAGCACTTTATAGTAGTTTTCTGTTCCTCCCTCCCCAGAGTTCACGGAGATTCTCTGCAGAGGCCAGCAGTTACTTATTCAAAGCGGGACCGATTTATGGAGTACCTAATCTCCCTTTCCAGAAGGAGCGTGTGGCGCCAGGGCCGTGAGCCCACTGGAGTCTGGGCTTTTTGCTCTCGCTGGAGGCTGCTCTGTGGCCTCTGAAGCACAGGCTGGCCCTGGGTGACCATTTTTTGGGACCCAGCTCAGTCCATCGCCTCACAGGGCGAACACTCAGACGCGCCGCTGTCTTCCTCACTCTTGCCTATATAAAATTTGTCTTGAAGCAGTTCTCCTCTTATCATTCTCAAGTCTGGCTTTGGTTTTGCTTTGCTGGGGAAACCAGGGCTTAGAATCCTTAGGAAAACCTTGCTGTTTGGTTTTCCAGGGTGACAGCGTCCCCGGAGGCCTTCCTCCCCATTGCTCTGCCTTGGGCATCCACAGAGGGCAGGCTGCTGGTGCTGGATCGGGGAGTGGTGTATTTCTGTGGGATGGGGATCTCCAGGCCCCCACGGACTCCATTGTAAAATGAGTCTGTTTTCTCCTCTGGAGTGGGATGGGGGCGTGTGTTCCTAGGAAAGGATGTAGCAAATGCAGGGAAAATGCAAATGTGGGTTTTAATGATGCCCTCGTCTCTACTATTTGTTGGTGCCGCTGTGGTGCTCTCCTGAGTGTAGGGAACAGTCGTGCCGCTGCTGCTCACACTAATGACTGGGGAAGATGCGACGATTTCCCCCTGGCCTTGGCTGTGTTCCTGTCCCACTTGTCCCACCTCCAGGCAGCAGGCTGGGGCCTTGGGCTTCTCCCTTGCCTCTTTCCTACCCCAGGGGATCTTTGAGGAACACAACAAAGAACCCTGCAGTCCCTGCCTATGAGACCGCACAGCTGAGGAGAGGCAGGCACAGTAGGGCTGGATTTGATCTCAGAGGGGATGCCTCCAGGCAGCCTGGGGTGGGGATGCACAGGGAAAGCAGGGAGGGGCAAGGGAAGCCCCCGAACCCCCAAACCCAGGTGCATGTCTGTTTCCATCTCCAAAGATTCTATAATGAGAACATTAACCTTCAGCATTCTCCTCTGATGCTCCTTTTAGCAGCCCCCACCCCAACCTCCCCAACCCTGAGGAGGTTAGAGCAGCTAGTGTGCTTTCTCACTGACTAGGAAACGTAAAGCACCTTGTCAAGCGGGCGAGCAGCAGGGCTGCGCCTTGAAACAAGGTCTTGCTTCTGCTCCTCTCGTTCTTTATTATCTTGTACTCCCCAGAGGTGGCACTCATCCAGCCACGGAGATGAACACTGTCTAGGTTTTGTACAAAATTGGGCAGTGGGTCTAGTGAAAAGCAGGCTGAGGGTTTACAAGGAGGAGGAAGGGAGCTGGGTGTGGCTCTTTTCCAAGTCCTTTATGTCTGGAGTCTTTTACCAACTGACACGTTGCTTCTGGAGATTTGTAGGATTCCTCAGATGGGGCTGGAAGGAGGTTTCTGGGCTTTGACATGCCATATCCCAAACTGCAGCACCAGATGGCACGGCTCAGCAAACGTCGCGATTGTCCTTGTCAAGGGTTTCTGGTCTGTGCATCACCTTAGCCAGCTGTGTGCTTTGCTGATTTTCTTTGTTACCAGGTGCCACCTGTGATGTGTGAGAAGGTGGGATCATAGGACATTACAATCGTAACAGCTTGAGATAATTTCTTTCAATTTCATCTTAGAGCAGGAACTGAAGCCCAGAGAGAGCCTGTGACTGGCACAAGGTCACACTGCTGGTTAATGCCTTAATCGGATTAAATACTGACATTATAGAGTCTATGCAGACAAATAAGCCACGGGCGTCTGGCTTTCTTACGTTAGTCTTTCTCCTAGCGAAGTTATTATCTCCCTGTCCGACTGGTATTCCTGGTATAACTGTACCTGCTGTTCGTGGCTGGTGCCTGCCCTGATTCACCGTATGTTATGCTGGTTGTTAAATATCTTGAGTATCATCTGTGCTTCCTACTGTCATTCACATCAATGTCTGCATTTGGTGAAGAGAGACTTGGGGGACAGTCGGTCTCTGTCTTGCTAATCATCCCTCTTCGCGGCACTGCTAGATGTTTTGGGCTCTGAGACGATCATTGAGGGCGAAAGCCCTTCTCCATCCATCACTTGATAAGTTCAGGGCCTTTGTCGGTCAGGGGCTGGTTGGGCAGTCACAGCAGCTGTAAAGCAGCTGCCAGGAGGGACCTGCCAGGCTCGGCCTCTGGCCCCTCTCTCCTGCTTTTAATGTAGCAGACATTTACTGAGCACCTACTAGGTGCTAGGTCTGGGGTGGGCTGGGAACTGAGGATGCCAAGGTGAATAAGACGTGGCCCCTGCTTTCAAGGGAAGCAGACCTGACCTGGGAGAATCACACAATAGGGTCTAAAAGTGCAGTAACAGAGGTGAGAAGAGTCCTGGGAGAGTGACCGATGGTCCGACGGACTGGGTAGGCTTAACTCTGTTTTGAAGGTCTGGGTGAAATCACCTTCCCTCTCCCTGCCCCCAGACGCTGGGGTCCAGCAGGAGTGGGTGAGCAGTGTTTCCTACCCCTGTCAGATCTCCAGGAAGAATTCGCCCTCAGGATGCTGAGTTGCTGGCGTGGACTGTGCAAGTTTGAAAGGTTTAGCTGAAGTGGGTGGTGTATGTGGTAGACAGTCTTTGAGGCTTTGAGGTCTGAGGATGCACAGAATGGTTATATCTGGGCTTGCCAGATGATGAGGGTGGTTCTTGGGGCTACTTCAGCCTTAAGTGTCCCTCCTTCACTGCAGACACAGCCTCCCTGCTACCCCTGGACAGCTTTTTAGGGTGCTTATATCTGATGACTCCTGGGGCCATGTGACAGTATCAGGGGTTCTTGAATCTTGAGGGTTTTGTGGATAGAATTCAGGGTTAGAATCCACAAACTTGAACACTAGAAAATTACATCTTTATTTTCATCAACATTTAACTGACATTTAGTATCTACTTCAGTTAATGATATAGGCAAAAACCTACATTAAGATGAGTTCCTGTGACTGTCACTAGTAGAAATAACACATGGAGGCCAGGCGCAGTGGCTCACACCTGTCATCCCAGCACTTTGGGAGGCCTTAATGGGTGGATCACCTGAGGTCAGGAGTTCCAGACCGGCCTGGCTGACATGGTGAAACTGTGTCTCTACTAAAATACAAAAATTAGCCAGACGTGGTGGCACGTGCCTGTAATCCCAGCTACTCCAGAGGCTGAGGCATGAGAATTGTTTGAACCCAGGAGGTGGAGATTGCAGTGAGCCGAGATTGTGCCACTGCCCTCCAGCCTGGGTGACAGAGTGAGACTGTCTCAAAAAACAAAACAAAACAACAACAACACAACAATAACAATAACGAACACATAGATTTGTATCATATCAAATTTGTTGCACAAATCTCGAAAACAAATTAGAGTCATTTCTACTTAGAAATTATGTTAATTTTTAGATGCGTCTCTAGGTCTCATTATTTCATGTGTTAATAGAGAAGGAAGTCTATTACTACATCAAAAATTTATATTTAACTCTTTGGATAACTCTATTTCTGTACATTTAGTCTCTCTGTTGCCCTGGATAATTATTTTATACATTTAAAAACATTCTGAGAGGGGTCCATAGATTTCATCAGACTGTCCTGAGGTTCCATTGCATGGCCCCCAAATGCTTACAAACCCTGGAACATATTCCCCAAAGCCTAGGAGAAGCCTTAGGTAGAGCGTGGTAGTCCTGCCTGGCTGCTGTATGAAGGGAGATCAAATGGGAACGCCCGCCACCTGCTCTCTGGGGACGCATTGGCCGGAGAGGGCTCCTGGAGTCCTGCTGCAGGTGCACTCTGGAGCACCGGATGATGCTGGGCTCCTGTGTGCGGCTGCCGCTCCATGTGCATGGCTAACTGCGCTTTGGAAGCATGTCATTTAGTCCGTGGTGTGCCTGAACCCAAGAAGGGAGCTGAGCACTGGAAGACCTGGGTTCTAGGACCTTGTCTGCTGCCAACTGGCTTCTTTCTGGATCTCGACTTCTGTTCTAGAAAAAGAGAAGGTTGGGTGTGAAATCAGGGATTCTCCAGCTGTGTATCTGACAGTGCCGTCTTCCCATGACTTGGACTGAGGCAGTCTATACCAAAATAAAAACGTTGATAATGTTTTTGCAATTTACTAAAAAGTAACATGAATCAAGATAGTTTTCTCAATTTACAGTTGTTCTAACAGATCTTTTTGTGAAACCTTTGGAAGCTGTTACTCCTTGCCTGCCAGTAAGTACTTGCTGAGGGCAAAAGGAGTGGGTGAGAAGTGAAAGAATATTAATGGGAGCATGTGGAATTGGCCAATCATGTTTAATTTCTAGGCTTAGTTTGGGTTGAGGGTTTTTCTACAGAATTGTTCCTAGTTTTAATGGTGGAATTAAGCACGTCGGTACGTTAAGGACCTTTGTAAAGGATCTTGCAAACAGCATCATGACCTGTGGGTGTTCTCCTAGCTCCCACCAGTCTCCAAGGCCCCTTCCTGCTCTGCTATTCTGTCGACCTACAGCACATAATGATGCATTCTGCTCAAAAGGCCGACGACTCTTGTTCTGAGTGGACTCATGAATCTGTGTGGAGTGAAGGCCATTCTCCAGAGGAGATAATGCTGCTGTTTACATCCAGGCACCAATATGAGCAATGGTGCGTCCCACTTATTCCCATCCTTCCCTGTTCTGTGCACACAATTGTAAGGGAAAACAAAGCGAAAGTTACAATGGAAGCAAAAGGAAGGAAGAACAGCTGTTGGGGCTGTTAGCTGTGTCACTGTCTGCTGAGCGGGGCATGCCCTTAGGAGGCCTCACGTTCTGTTATCTCTCTTGGCTTGCCCAGGAGCTTAGCTAAAGTCAGAGGGTTCCATGATGATTCATGGGAATGGACATTTATGGCCTAATGGCTCCTAGGGGACCCTGGGTCCATTCTGATGTCTCCCAGAATGTGTTTACCATTCCTTGAGCATCACTGGATTGGGAGTCTCGGCTGCTGCAAACCACTCCACTGTGGCCAGCAGTTGGACTCTCTGTCCAGCCCAGCTCCCTGGGCAGTCGGACTCTCGGCTTGGATAGGGTGACTGCTGGTATTCATATTACTGCCTTGTTGAGTTTCCACTCAGGAATTGATTATTCTCAGGTGTTACGGGCTGGGGTCTGTTTGACTGGATATTTCAGCCAATGTTGTTTATCCCTTTTTTTCTGGGCTCTTCCGGCCCAGGGAACTTGCACTTAGCTCATCCACAGGCCATTGGAGGGTGAAGGCTTCTTAGGCCTCAGAGAGGACCTGTGATTCTTAGTACCTTTTCAGGAACAGGAAGCAGAAGGAGTGGAATTTGTTGGGTGTGCTGTTCTGTTGTTCTGTTCAGACACGGGAACCCCCAAAGGCTTCCCGTGAGTGGAAGCCCCAGGGTCCTCGGAGCTGGTGTGGGTTTGCTGCTGTCTCCCTACACACGCGGCCCGTGCGTGGTTACGAGTTTGTGTGTGTTGCTATGTACTGCTCTCACGATGCATTGTGGAGCTGGGGAGGTTGCATTCAGACCAACTCAGGCCACGCCTGTGAGCAGGGTCTGGCATCCCAGCTCTGCCTGCTGAAGGCTGAGAGCATCGGTGGTATGTGTGGGAGCTGCCTTCCCCACTGGGCTCCCCAGCAGCATGATGTAGCAAGAATAACTTAGGGGGTGGAAAGCGAAGGGCCAGGTTCACGGATGTGTGTCTTTGTGCAAGGTTCTTAGCCATGCTGGGTCTGTTTTCTTATCTGGGATCTGTATCCCACACCGTTCATGGGCAAAATACTTCATGAATTGTAATGTGTCGTAAAATAAGCCAAAGTTGGCTCTCCCACCCTGTCTACCTTTGTGCTTCAATTTTCCTTTTTTTTTTTTTTTTGCCTACTTTATAAGCTGAGTTGAATTTCCATCTTATTTTCTGAATGAATGAAACTGCCTGATGAATGGATGAGACATCCCCAAAGGGAGAAGGTGCGAAGAGTTTACTGTCTAGTTAGGAAATTACAAAATTCATGAACAGAGAGTTAACAATTCAAGGCATATATGCCAATTGCCTCTTTTCTGGGCTCCCCGAGTAAAAGGTTTCACAAATTCCAGTTATTTGAATACCATGATTATGAGTTTGAATACCATGACTTACTAGAGTCACAGTTTTAGGCATAGCCATTTACTATCCGGACTATTATTTGCTGAATGTTTTTGTTCAATTGGCTCACTTTTGAAACTTAAATTTATTTTAAAGGGAAATATTCTGTCATTATCAGAAATGGAGAACCAATATCACTGGCCAACAGATAGACAATAATTATAAAAATAGGCACAACAGGAACAAAACGATATCATTCATTTCTAGCTGGATACTGTTGGCTGCAGGAGGTCCGAGACTGGGACCTGCTTACTCTTTGTTGAGAAGGAAGCTTAGCTAACATCAGAGAGGTTAAAGACATATTGGTAACAAACGGATACTTTATTTTTGCAGGATAATTGAAAAGGGACTTTCTTGTTATTTAAAAATGTTATTTGATGCTATGTTGCATCCATCCATCATCTAATGCCCCTCGTTCTGTACTCGGGCAATATTACCAAAGTGCCTAGTACATCCTCTGGAGCTACGCTTGTCCCTGGGTGGATTGAAGACTTTTAGAACATAGACTATGGCTTTCTAATTTATTTTTATTTCTATTTTATTTATTTTATTTTTATTTGTTTATTCATTTTGAGACAGAGTCTCGCTCTGTCATCAGGCTGGAGTGCAGTGGCACGATCTTGGCTCACTGCAACCCTCTGCCTCCCGGGTTCAAGTGATTCTCCTGCCTCAGTCTCCCGAGTAGCTGGGATTACAGGCATGCATCACCACACCTGGCTAATTTTTGTATTTTTAGTAGAGACTGTTCACCATGTTGGCCAGGATGGCCTCAATCTCTTGACCTCGTGATCTGCCTGCCTTGGCCTCCCAAAGTGCTGGGATTACAGGCGTGAGCCACTGTGCCCGGCCTTTATTTTATTTTTGAAACATAGAGATGGGGTCTTGCTATGCTCTTGACCAGGCTGCTCTTGAACTGCTGGCCTCAAGTGATCCTCCCTTCTCCCAAAGTACTGGGATTACAGGTGTGAGTCGCCATGGATAGCCTCATTTTTTTTTTTAACAGTGTGTGACACATTGATAATATAATAGCCTTTAGTGCTGTTTGTTGAATGATTCAAAGCAAAACACCTATCAAAGATAATACATTGTACAGTTGCTCCAGGGAGGCAGAGGTGCCCAGGAGCTGGAGTTGACAGGGAAGGCCAACTGGAGAGGAAACTCTTGGTGCCTTCTCCTAGCCCTGTCCCCATGTATAGCAGCCTGGGATCTCTGTGCATCAGCTCCTATCCTTTTCCCGCACTGAAACCTTCTCCAATTCCTGCTTCTCATTCAATAGCAGTGTTGCCTTTGGTTCTCCCATCTCCTTCCTCAGTCTGGGAAGAAAACACCACAGCAATCTGCAGCCTGCTCAGAGCCACCCACCCTGAGGAGACGCCTAAAGAGAGCAAAGCTAAAAGCCAGGGTGGGAGGAAGGGATGGGGGAGAGAAGGTGAGAGAGAGGAGACCTGTGGGGTAAACCCGAGTCCCTGAACAGGCCGCCCTCTGGTCCAGTGTTTTGAGGATTTGGTGACCTGTTGGGGAAAGAGGTTTAGCCCTGGGGTGTTAGCAGATTTTTTTCTATCTTTCCACTCTTCCTTCTTCTCTAGTTCTTGCCTTGTCTTCTTTCTTTCAACCCTCTCTGGCTCTGTGCCATTGGGCAGATTCCAAGGTCATAATGATTACTGTTGTCATGGACTTGGATTTGTCATGGGCTCTTCAGAAAAAAGACGCAGACACGATTTCCTGGGGACAGTATGTCAGGAACTGTCTCCTTGTCCTGAAGTCTTCTTTGGTGGTGGGATCTTACTTTTCCAGTCACCAGGAATTTCCTATTCAGTGTTGCCAGGAGTACCTGTTCTCTCTTTCCTGCCGCTGGGGCCCCATGAATCTTGGGCCCCTCCCTCTCTGATCACTGTACTTCTGCTTTTGAAGTTATTAGTAATAACAGATGCTTCTACCGTGCTAGGAACATAAAGTAACTCATTTAATCTTTAAAACTACTCCATGAAGCATACACTACCACTGCCCCTAGTTTGCAGAGAAGAAAATCAAAGTTACATAACTTGATCAGGGTCATCCCAGCACTGCCCCTGGAGGGGTGGGGGAGCTGACATTCCTCACCGTCCTCCTTGCCAGAGCCCCAGGTGGCTCCAGGCGCCACACGGCCCTGACATGCCACAGCACCTGGTGCTCCCTTCGGTTCTTTCAGCGTCACCCCCCAGCCTCAGCCCCCGAGAACTCTTGCTGCCAGTGAGGGATTCAGACCCTGAGAGCCTGAGCTGTCAGTCACTGCCACGTCCTCCCTCTCCAGGAATGAGGTTCCTATCTTCTGAGTTTGGCATGGGGAAAGGGGAGTCCTAGCTCCCACCATTTGGATTGTCAGCCACTTAAGAAAGTTCAGGGGAGGAGAACACCTCTGAACTTGAGAGTATCCTCTGCTTATCATTTTTTTTTTTTTTGGAAATGTAGTCTCGCTCTGTACCCAGGCTGGAGTGCAGTGGCGCGATCTCCGCTCACTGCAAGCTCCACCTCCCGGGTTCACGCCATTCTCCTGCCTCAGCCTCCTGAGTAGCTGGGACTACAGGCGCCCGCCACAGCGCCCGGCTGATTTTTTGTATTTTTAGTAGAGACGGGGTTTCACGGTGGTCTCGATCTCCTGACCTTGTGATCCGCCCACCTCGGCCTCCCAAAGTGCTGGGATTACAGACTCTGCTATATCATTTTGTTTCCTGTTCCCTTTGTTCTGCTGACCCCGTCTTCCCTCCTCTCAGCCTAGGTGGGAGGTTGTGGGTTGGGAAGAGCTGGATCCCTGCTGATACCTTTTAATTACCCATGGGCTGTGTTCGTGGTGAGAATCAGTCTGCTCAGGACGGCCCCTGAGACAGGTGTATGGGTCTGGAGCCAGCAGGCAGGGGTGAGAGGTAGCAAGGCTTCCCAGGGGGAGCAAGGCTAGAGGATGACACTGCAAAATTTGAAGATCGGGAAGGAGCGTCGGGTGCTGTGGCGTGTCGGGGCCATGTGGTGCCAGGAGCCACCTGGGGCTGTGGCAGGGAGGATGGGACGGTGTGGAGTATCAGCTCCCCCCCCCGGAAGCAGTACTGGGACAAACCCACAGGTGTGCGTGCTGCTCATTCCTGCTACAGGCATCAGGAGAGGTGATGGTGGGCCTGGGAGGCGTCTGCCCTGGGCACACTCCGCCTTCCTCTTCTGCGGCTCCCCTTCCGTGTGGTTTTCCCATCACTCTCCCTCCTTCCAATCCTGCTCATTCAGACCCTTCAGTGTAACCCTGCTTTGTGGCAGCTGCATTTTTCTCAGGGATCAAAGCCTTAGGTGAATGGCGGTGCATTGGGCACCAGCAGGTGGTGCAGATTCTGGAAATCACATCATATTGGCTCTTTCCTTTTGCAAAGACCGCGGTCCCAGATGGGAGTCCCCCCTCCTTCACTCCAGCTTCCATAAGCTGCATACACTGGAGACTAATGCTGCAGCCACCAGGCAACATTTGGGATGGAACACTCCGCAGGCGCAGAGGCCTGCATTGCTCTGGGGTGGAGAAAGAGGACGATCATGTGGTGGGCACATTTCGGGAGGTCAGTGTTTGACGAAGAAAGCAGAAGCCAGGAAACCGCCCAGGGTCGTGCAGGATGACCCACGTCCATGTGTGGGTTTCCTCCATATGGGGGCTACTCAGGGAGCGTGAGTGCTTAATCTGTTCACCGCCTCCTGCGTTCTGGGTCACTCCTTCCTGCTGCTAGGATGCTCAAAAGTGGGAGCTAATTGAGTCATTAATCTTAGCCTAAACCAAGCTGAATTACACAGATATGCTGAAATCTTCCACCCTCAAATGCAGAGTACAAATCCCTCCAGGACCAAAGGACCAAAAGCCTGCTGTTTATCTGTGCTACCACCTATCATGTGTGCCAGTTTGGATAATTGCCAATTGTGTCTACACACACACACATCTTTGCACATCCTAGCTGTCTTACTGTGATGTTTGGAACGAAGAGTGGCAGAGCTGGGAAGGTTTCTTGAAGAAGAATGTTCTGGTGCAAAGCACAGTGTGACTGCCAGCCGGAATCTGAATTTCAGCTGAGCCACTAAAGCACATATAACTGTGGGGAAATTATATGGTACTTCACGTCACTTCTGTTTTCTTCTCTGTAAAAGTAATCTGGCTGAATTGTTTGAAGAAGGATGGTGCATAGTGGGTGCTTAATATTTGTCCGATAAACAAATAATTAAATGATATAATGTATCACTATACTGATGCATTATACTGATATATCTCTGAGTGTAATCTAGCCTGTAAACTGTAGTATACATATACTGATATATATGCAGTGTCTGACATACATCAGAAGCTCAGGATTAGCTGTTCTTAGAGTTTCTTAATATTTGATCCAAAGATCCCTCAAACTCTTTTGTCTTTTTCTGGCCTCTGGGATGACCTACCTATAAGTTGGATGTAATCGCCCATCCTAATTATTCCCCATTCCTCTTCTGGCCTAGCTTTACAGACCAGCATGAGACTTCGACACTGCCCAATTGTCCGGTGCTGTGGAGAGTCTCCATTCAGAAAGACAGCTGCCTTTGTCCTTCCTTGTTTCTAGAGTCTCTAAAGCTCTGCCAAGAGCTAAGACCCCCATGTCACATACCTCACCAGGAAGCTGGATGGTCCTTAGAAAGACTCAGCTAAAATCATAGAGACCTTTGCATTCCTGGGTCCATCAATAAGTCATCCACCTTTGTGCCCTGGTTTGTGCTAGAACTCCCCTCCCTTCTGCTCC